>NC_089282.1:16394711-16994711 GCF_963678975.1 Dysidea avara | reverse complement strand
ACTTACAGTAACTATTGGCTCATGATCGCGTAGCTGCTTCAATGTTTCAGCCTTCTTCTTTAAATTTCTGGCCAATTTAATTATAGGAGTAAAAAATTCATGAATTTTTTTTGGAGTGAGAGCTATTAAATAACAAAGTATGCACAATTGTTAATTTAGCACAAACACAAAAGCAGTAGATCATTCACAAGTGAAAAAATGTAGATGTTTGTCTATGGCATGTAAATTCACACAAAAGCTTTCATGACTATACATGGCAATTCACAAAAATATTCTTATGGTTGATTATCGGACTACGACTAGATGCCGATAGTCCTCTTATCCTCCTTGCTGGCCCTCTAGGGACCAGCAAGGAGGATAACAGTAAGCCTGTGAAGCAGGGAATCAGAAACCTGTAACTAAAAGCTATGCTGAATGCAGAAAAAATCCCAGGCCAGGTGGTGACTTGATCCACAGACAGCTTGCAGTCTAGCCAAGTGCCTGAGGAGCCACACAACCTGGGATCCAGCATTTCCTCTGCATTCAGCCAGTACTTAAACATCTTGATTTCTTGTTTTTTTCATTAAGGGTTGATTATTATACAACTATCCCTCTAGGGACTTGCAAGGAGGCTAACAGTAATGACAGCAAGACTGTACAATAATTACACTGTAACAACATGTGATTGCATACCTGCATGGATATTGAGCTTATAGAAGGTAGGAATCAAGGTTCCATTTAGCAAAGTGCACAGTGCTTTGGCAGTGTCCTGTGATAACAATTTATGGAATGTAATAGTGAAAACACAGTAAATAATGGAGGATGTAAACATTGGCACACACTTTGGACTTGCAGAGTATTGTACATGTGTATGCACTACACATATAACACATGAACCAAGTCTCTACTACACAAACGTGCCTACCGATAGCTATATTAAACTATCAACCAATAAAAATGCAAAATACAGTACAGTAGAACCTCAGTTATCCGAACCCCTTGGGACCAGGGGTGGTCCATAAGTCTGAAAAGTACGTATCTCTGAAACTGTGTATAAATAACCTTGTGAAAGCATAAAGAACATTTTTTTAAAATTCAGTAATATTGACTACCCTAATAGAACAGTCACTGCTCTAATAGATCAGTCATTTTTGTAGTTTGGTTAACCAAGAATCTGGATAAGTGGGGTCTAGATAGCTGAGGTTCCACTGTACTTTGTATTCGTAAAACTTAAGTATATGGCAACATGTAACAGCATGACAACACCCATTCTAAATGTTATTAACAAGAGAGTCACTCTTGCTATTACTGACAAGTGTCAGAAAAGCAGGATTTTAAAATGCTGGTAGATATGACTAAAACATAACGCACTGACACAACAGCCTGCATCAGTAATAGTAAATGCATTTTATTCCCTGCAAATTTAAGAAAAAAAGAGGAAATTTGCAGGCTAGTAATCATTACAATACAAAGTGTTAAAATAAAGTGATAATCACCTGAAGTGCTAAATCTGATCCCTGCTTTAACCAATAATTATAGCAGCATAGATTAAATTTGTACTTCAGATGACATGCTCTTGTTTAAGCATTTTCATTACAACAATACATATTTTAAATTCCTACAATAGTTTGTGTACTTTTTGTGCACTTTTTGTGACATTAATTTTTTTTATTAACGCATTTCTATAACAAGTACTACATCAAATAAAAGAATAGATTCATGAAGCAACAATCGTATGACAAAATGTGTACCCGTGTTCTGATTACTAGTTAACAAAGTAGTTATTTTGTTTGTTTGTCAGCTATTTTCAACTCGTTATCATTTTTATTCTTAATTTAGCCACACACTAAAGCTATTTGGTCACATTACAACATGGAAAAGAATGATGCCATATGAATAATTAGTGTGCAATTGTCACTAGAAAACACATGCCAAATATTCAACTACCAGTAAACTAAGTAGGTACACATATGTACAAACACAAGTATAACATACATAATATAATGCTTTAAAAGTAGACACCTTTAACACCAAATTAAAAGTTGCCAACAAAGTGAATGTTAACGTTTCACTGCCAAATTTGCGGAGGCTCCAATCTACTGCTTCTAAACTGCTGTAACTTACACACCTTACCATATACTATAAAACTATAAACCATATATCATTTTACTCGCTATAGAACAAGGAATTCCATTATTGAGTTGCTGTTTACACAAGAGCTATCACAAAGCCATTATCTATAAAGTGCAAAAATTGATCCAAGTGAAATCAAACGTGAATTACAGGCTAGTACTGTTTATAACAACACAATAAGCATTGCTACAGTTTAAGCGATTATCTCTAAGTCTGGTTTTCTAGAATTTGAACAAGTGCACATGCACATACAGACACAAGGTCACTGTTTAGCAGCATGCAAAAGTCGCAACATGCCATTCCAACCTATATAATCCCTCTCCTTACTGTTTCTCTTTTATTAGTAGTGCCATTATCACTTCGAAGAATCATCTACAATGCTTGTTATCGACATTCCGAAAGTACATGGCATCATTTAACTATGCCAGCAATAGTGCGTGAAAGACGGTTATCCCTGTTCCGATTTACTTAAGGGCATGCCCACTACAGGGTAAGCGCAGGGGCTACTAAAACACTCGACCGAAGTTACAGAGCATTTAGAATGTGATGCTACAGGCGTTTATATATCGAAACCATCACATGGCAGTTGTGGTGGTGAGAGGATTAAAAGTAAATTATACAGTGTAATACAAACACACTCAATCTCAGTAAACAAAAAGCATGTATCAGGTCCAAGGGGATGTGTACACCTGTCAAAAGCCAGCCTACTGTGTTAGCTTGTTTTGACACATTAAGCTGACATACAAATTCATAAGCTACAGTATCTAACAACTGACATATATACAATGAGGCAGGAAGCCTACCTGTGCAGAGCTATTGGCTACAGCTTGATCAATCATTTTAACAACAATTAAACCATTATCACTACCAGTGACAGACGTCGGTTGGATTTCACCAGCAGAATTTTTGATGTCTACTTTAATCAGTTCCATAATTGGTTCAGTCTTGATTAATCTCAACAAGTAGTCATTTATAACCTTAAAATAGACTGTGTCATTTTGCTGAGATGTCAACTTTAATAGAGGTTCTAGATCTTCTGGACTCAAACATCTGTTTTGGCTATGTTGTGACTGCTTGTCAGAATTCCAACCTTGATTATCTAGTTGCTCCAAAGAGTTCTTAAGATCACTGCCTTCTAGTTCTAAGAACACAAATGTCATTATGTCTTCATATATACAAGTAGAAGGAAATATTTGAGTTGTACAGGGAACAGCAAAAAGTATTGAAACAAGAGAGGTTGCCTATAACTGCAGATATACTAATGAACATTTATAAACTATAGGGTTTAAATGTCCACTAGTATATCTGCAGGTACAGGCAACCTCCATTGTTTTGCTGCTTTTTTGCTATTCCCTTGTTTCAATACCTTTGTATTTAATTTTTCCATCTATTTGTTAACTTTTGTTATAACATATAGTTATGACTAATGAACCCATGCATACCACAACAAAAGAAAGAATTGCATCAAGCATGCAATAAAATTAATTATGGATCTGAACGTGCCCCCTACAATCAATTACTGAAAAGTGCAGTGCATGGCCATTATTCTTCATTTTCAGCTATGTTCCACCTGTTGCACAGTGATACAAATGAAGAACGGTACAAGAAGTGTCTCTGCAATCACTATGGAAAACATGGGCTTAATAGCCACCACAACAGTCACAGAGAAGCTATACCATGCTATCATGAATTGACACCTTGCATTGTCAGCGAACAGAACTGGGACACAAAAGAGGACAAAGGTAAGTCCGTGATGCATTTACTGTATGTACTGCAGTTGGAAAAAAAGCACATTTCAGGATGAAGCGATGTCAAACAGTGAAAACATCAAGCCTGTAGCCTTATGCATTGTCAACTTATGCTTGGCTGAAGGAATCAGTAAGTCAGATAGTAGAAAATTCAGTTAAATAGATATTTTTTTAAGAGGTCACTCTGAAGGAATTTTTGGGCTTGGTTATGCTTAACCAATACCACCAAGTTGTTTTGAAGGAAAGTTGAAGCTGTTTTTTGGGTGACTGAAGGGCAAGAAAGCCCAAAACTCTATCAACCTTATACAGTACTAGCATTCTGTATGAATCCAGAACACAAATATAAACTTCTGCTTATGGACGTGCATGTTTTCCATGATAAATGCTGGGAGTTATACATTAAATCTGTAGCCTCCATACAACCTGCTCAGCTATTTTTACAATAACAAGTACACAGAAAAATCTGGAATTTTCAACTAGAGTAGGGACTATAGCACATCGATAAAAAGTACTGAAACAAGCTGGAGTAGTGCACGATATTAAATCACAGTAAAACAATAACAAAAGTTATATCCCTACTGTGCTCAAGATACCATAATGGAAATGCACAGTAGAGATATAACACTTCGTACTGTTTTACTGTGATTTAATATCGTGCACTACTCCAGCTTGTTTCAGTACTTTTATCGATGTGCTAGGTCCCTACTCTAGTTGAAATTCCAAATTTTTCTGTGTACTTGTTCGTTAACCTTTTTTTGTAAATAATTATTATGACTGGTGAACAAACGCATACCGCATCTGAAAAGTCGCTGCGCGCCCCAATTATCGTCTGAAAAGTGAAGTATCCATTATGCTTTGTTGTCAGCTATGCTCAACCTGTTACGCAGCATTTCGAATCAAGAACTGTTCGAAAAGCACCTCTGCAATCCATGCATACCGAAAGAAAGGATACCGCGTGTCCCAGTTATATCACTTATAGTCTGGAAAGTGAAGTATCCATCACACTTCGTTGTCGGCTATGTTCAACCCGTACACAGCAGTATGAATCAAGAACTGTTTGAAAGCACCTCTGCTATTAAAAAAGCCACTATGGCAAATACGGACAATTTCCGTTATGCAGAAGGGAAGCCATCACGTGCTATCACCAAATCGACACTTTCTGCTGTCAGTAAAGATGAATGGGACACAAAGGAGGACACTGGTAAGTCCATGAAGAATGCATTGTACGTACTGCGGTATGCCAAAAGGCACCTGTCGAGCTGAAGCGATGTCGAACAGTGAAAAAATCAAGCCCGTAGCCTTAGCCATTATCAAGTTACACTTGTCTGAAGGTATCAGTCAGTTACTTACTCAGTCAGTAGAAAATTCCGTTAAATAAATTATTTTTAAAATTCCATAGCATCTTGTTAAAAACCTTTTGGGTCGATCTGAAAGTTTGTTTGGGCTTAGTTTTACCTAACCAATACTGCCTCATCGTCGTCATGGGAAATTGAGGCTGTTTTTTGGGTGATTTTATTTCATGGGCCACGCCTACTCCTTTGTGGTCCCTACTATACACTACTATCATAGTGTATGATTAGCTGTTAGTCATAGTGGATTGAATCTTTACATCCCAAAATCAATTTATGTGCATGCATAACAAATTCTCATTATTTTGTTATATATTACATAATATAGTGTAGCTACACACATAAGGGTGTCAAATAACTGTACAGAGCTTGTAAAACTGAACCATACCAGTAGATTTTGTATATAGCTCATGTATGATTCTTCCCTTTACTGTCTTCCATTCATCATTCAATGCATGATTCCACAATTTTGACAACATGTTAATCAGTGCTGTCTTCCCGACACCAGTCTCTCCTTCAATTATTACTGGTATACCACATTCACGACGCTCATGAATGACCAACATCTATAAAAGTATATCAGAAAGAAATCAAATTTTGATCAATATGTCATATCCAAGCCAAAACAGTTGAGATAATGCTGTAACAATATAATAATATTAATGTCACTGAAACTATATTGTGGCCACCATCTTTGACATCTCATCTTATACTTTTACATCAGCAGTTTTTGAAGGCTATCCACTTTTTATAGCTCAGCCGTTTCAGAAAAGTGTTTAAATTTGCATGCCCCAAGCCTCCATGGCTTTGAAACTTGGTTTTACATGTACTCTATCACAGCAGTCAGTCTTCAGTTATTTTTCATCAGTAATACATACAACCATTTTTTGCACTTTAAATTCAGAACATTCTACAACTGTCATTGTAAAAAAACTTTTACATGAATTTAAAGTAGAAAATTTTCAATTTAGTATTTGATAAATTAATCTGAATCTATAAACTTTTAATTTGTCAAACACCAATTAAATGTAGGTGTTTAAATCTTTGATTTTTGTAACATTTATTTGTCAAAGCTGTTGAAATGAGGATTTATCAACTTATCCTTCTGTCCAACTTTCCTGTTGTATCATAGTTACTCAAGGGTTACAACCCTTGGTGAAGGTTCTTAGTTCAAACACACATTGACTTTTAATCAATGTTTTTGTTTCATGACTGTTCTATTAGAGTATATTGGTTAATGCATATGTTGGTATATATAATAATTGTATCTTGATAATTTACTGAAGTCTGAATACAACCAAAGGACAAGTACATGTAAGTAAAAACTATATTTTCCAATATGTACTTGGCTGCTGCATGCCAGCCCTCATTTCCCATAGTAACATGATACACCACCTTGTGTCCTGAGCACTTTACATCCAATTAAACAGTAGTAGGGAAATATAGAAGACCCCATTCATAAGTTAATTGAGCAAAAATAAAAAACTACAGGTTTGTCCAAGTGCACACTTAGTAATGCAGTGTCCAGCATTGTATCACTACACCATTTACTCTGGTAAACACCTAAATACCACAACATTTTATTGCAATTTATCGTAGCAAAACTCAATATATCACCAACTATACAGTATTTCAGCAGCATGCATTAGACTACCATCTATTTATGACTATTGAACTATCAGCAACAGTTATACCGTCATCTCTGAGTCCTATTTCATTAAAACCATCAAGATACTCTAATAGAACAGTCAGGTAACTACTTCAATAGAATAATCAAGCCACAGCTTATGCAACTTTTGTCCTATACATAGTTCACAGTTTATAGCTAGAGACTATAATTTTAACTAAAAGTATAGTCTTAAATCCAATCTCAGAGCACATAAAATCTGGAAAGAAGTCCTTATTAGTGCATCCTTACCTTAGGAACCCACCAATTATGCTGGCATAATTATGAGCATAATAGGTGCCTGAAAGCATTGAGCATAATGCTAGCATAATAGGAAGCCACACCACAAATCCTTGATGGTCAAAATACATATCACAGAAAAAAATCGATATACTCTAATAGAACATTTAATAACTCTAATAGAACAATCTGGCAACTGACTGTTCTATTAGAGTATATCTATCTTTTCTGTCACATGCATTTTGAAGAATGCTTCAGCCACTTAATGTGCTCATAACTGCATAAATTTATTAGTAAAACATGGGAAATGAGACATAAAGCTTGAGCATTATTTGAGCATAATAAGTAAAATTTTGAGCAGTGCAGCATAGCATAATAGGTAAAATGTTGAGCATAATAGGCAGGTCCGTATCTATAGCTACTAGTTTCCAGCAAATTTTCAGAAATTCCCTTTTTAAAAACTGCCACTGAATTGTTTTTTGGACAGGTATAAACAACTAGATACATATGATGAAAGTCCTTTCAAAAGTGACTAATTCCATTGCAAATGTGACAAAAGGTGATAAATTGGATGGTACGTAGTTGAGTTGAAAGTAACAAACTATATTGCACATGATACAAACTCATGGCAAAGGTAAAACTCAATTGCAAAAACATGTAAAACAACATCACAACTGTTAATAATAAAAACCCTGTGGAACTTTAATTTATTCTTATCTTTCAGTGGGACACTACAAACATGCATCATACCTTCACAGTATAGTCCAGGGTCAGTACATAACGTGACTCATCAATGTTGTTCAGTCTTTTGATTTTATCATCACCTTCGCTTTGTTTAATACCAAGAGCAGATGAAAGATAAGAATCAAATGTCTCCCTTTTCATCAGTTCTCTATAATTATAAACAAGTATCAAATATTAGGCCACTTTAATGACAAAAATATATTAAATTTCTTATCCAAATTTTCTATATGCTGTGAGCTGCACTGTACAAATAAATCACTTACTGGACAGTAGGAATGTGAATTCCTAATGCTTGAAACCTTTTTGCCTCTGCTTTGCTAAGATTCTCTGGTTTCAGTGTAATTAGTTGAATACTACCAGCTCCTCCAACAACTTCATAAATTAGCTATTGGAAAATAAGATAATAAAGAAAATACTGAGTAACAAATACACACCTGTTGATGTGCTTGGGATGCCCAGTTTTGCTGCATCTCAATTTTACAAAATTCAGACGATTCTTGTAGCATTGTTTCCATTAATACCTCCCCAAGTTTTGAGGTATTGTAATAATAACATTGTTTCTTATTAAGTTTTACCACTACTAATGTTTTTTCATGGACCATTGCATCAAGCACAGCTTGCTCAACTTTAGTTTGATCAAATGGTTCTCCGTATCCTACATGTAACCCAGTTAGACATTGCACAATACCACCTTAGTGAAGCAAAGTACCTGAATTTAAATAAAAACCAGGGCAGCACTCCAAAAATTTACATCTTCTTTCCATATACCTGTAGAAGTGTTACAGTACTAACATAAGAGTACAACAGTTAGTGATTACTTACTTTATAAATAAATGCTGCAACACTTTACTGGTAGTTACATGTGGTTGCATATACTTTTGAAGGAGTCGATGACACTCTTGTGGTGTTAAGTTAGGATCAGCACTAAATTTTACTTCATATACTGAATTGCATGATGTTAAATAAAATTTATTTGATTTGATTAAGTGACTAACCTTTTTCACGATCATTGCACAGTTTGTTTATACCTTTCCTATTATCACTGCGGCGTTCATAAGCTTGTAAATATTTGCAAACAAGTTGGACACTTGGATCAATGTCATATAGCCTGAAATAAGAGTGCAGCATAATTTAAATATGAAATAATCACTTGAGAATAATGCCAAAAGTTACAATAAAACAATGATCATGTATGCATCATGTATGCATCATGTACACAAACAAGCCATTCAATGTGACAGGTCTGAGTATTTATTAACAGAAATCAAAGTAAAGCAGTTGTTTTTTACTACATAACTCAATGTTCTTTTCAGCAATCAAGACAATTTTTATAGTGAAATTTGGTAGTCCAACTATTAACTAAAATCCCGAAGATACGTACACACTCAAAGGTCACATAATTCCTTCTTTCTATTCTTCCTTCTTTTTGCATTTCTTACAAAAACTGCCACGAAACACAAAAGTATTTTCCAGTCAGCTGGAAGTAAGCAAGGTCTAAATGCAACCACACACAAAAAAGAGTCAGCTCAAACATTTCGTAGTTACTCTTGTATTATTGTAATGCAAATTTTTAGCACTGTTGAGCACTGTGTACTGTGATCACTGTTGTGATTGCCACATCCACCATGACGTGTTTACTTGTGTTCCACAGAATTCAAGTAGCTTATTTCAAGCAAACAAACTAACTATGATAAATGTTACTCCACCTTGTTTGATTTACTAGCACAGGTTTTCCAATCATTTTGAAAACAGGAATCTTGTTACAAAACCAATCTAAAGAGTCTTGCACCTTTTCTTTTGGATGTGACGGTACCTAACACGATATTCAAGAAATTACATACGCATATACAAATGCACTGATGATGGTTAACATGGTAAAATCTGTATATATGGTTAATACAGATAATGGCAGAAATACACACAAATGTGCAATATAACAATATGAAGTCACATACTAGGTGTATGGTATGAAGTTGCAGATAATTATATCAAGAACAGAACAGCGTGTTAAACCAAGAAATTATATGGTAAACAATACTTAGTTTACGTGTGGGGCTATGAGTAGAATTATTACAAAATGTTTGAAGGCCCACAGTTGGGTTGTTTACAAAGAAACAATTACACAAGTGTTTCACAAACATCTCAACACATCTTCATTCATGTACATGAACAAGTCACAACGGTGGTACTAAACAGTAATTGGGTTCTCCCACACTAAAGCATATGTACCTCCACAAATATTTTCCAAGAATGACCACCAGGTATTCGGAATGCTACTCCAGTCTCTGAATCTTCAACATATCCAAATACAAGCAACTTAAAGAAAAACCAGGCAAGCGTGTTCATGAGATTATCGTACTTAGCCTGCTCTTCTGGTGTTGCATTGCTCTAGTAAAAAAAAACAAAATACTAAGGCATTATTTTACATCAATAGCTAGCTCATACACCACCAATGGCATGTTTGCTGATACTTTACTGCCAAAAAACTAGCACAAAACTATTTTATGAAGCATTAACTTGGGTGTGTAAGGCACACAAACCCATTTGATTTAAAGGTATATACACGTAGCTTACAGCAAAACATATTAACATATTGAGCATGCAAACTTACTGGGAGCGGAATGATAGTAAAGTTAAAGAAAACAGCACATCTTTTGTCCACTGGAAGTTTTCTTAGTTTGGAAATAACACTTAAAAATGTAAATGACTCATTTACTGCAATGATCAAATATGGAGAATGAAGCTGCTTCTTAATATAATGTGTCTTTCCATCTCCTATTAAAAACAATAAACCTTGTATCCATAAAGGTATAATCATTTTAATTTGTGTTCACTGCAAGATCAAGATGCATGGTGCTGCAAACAAGTCACCCTATAGATACATTAATTGAAAATCACCTTGTGAGTGTTCAGTTGATTCAAGAAGATAACATGACAAGCAAGTTGCTACTACATATTTTAAAGCTTATACGTTTGCAAATGTTAAATAGCAATTTGCCAACCCATACAAGTGCTAATTTTAAATATGCGACCTAATTTGGGAAAAACATTGATCTACACACATCAATAGAATTGTAAGATATGTAATTTTAAACATTTCAGTCAAAAGCTACAAGTTTGAAATTTTTACCGTGAATGCAGCCAACCACGGTGTTTATCCCAAAGCAAACTAACTATTGATATAATGATGATATTAAGCATCTTATATTTATGCATGTGTAAACACAAGCATGTCACCATGGGTGGTGGTGGTGTGGTTGGCGGGCAATTGGTATATGGACAGAAAATGGTTGAGTCGGTTATATGGTGTCTCCAGCCTTAATGTTGAGTTCTTAAGGCCACTTGTGCAGTGGCGTAGCCAAGGGGGGGCAAGGGGAGGCATTTGCCCCCCCGTCACTAAGTGATGTTTTTTTAAAAACTTCCGTCACAAGCTTTCCAGTAACTGACACGCATCCCAAATTACTGTTTGTGCGCTAGATCTACTACGCGAGTGCACACAACATTCAACTCGTTTCTGAATGGTGATAATAATACGATGATTTCTTGCGCGTTACAAGCAATTAATAAAACGATGCACTAAAAATAAGGTATGCCCGAATCCCCAGGGTTCCCCCATGCAGACTATGCTTTCACCGAACGAAAATAATAGACACAATTCTATATTTAGCCTACACTACTCACGTGATAGTGCATTTTTTGAATCTAAAGACAGATCAGGGATGACCCGCTCAAAGTGACTTCGCAAGAGTCGCAACTCAGAAGTGACAAGTGATATGCAATGATGCTACAAACCTACGAGGTGATAAAGTGTTAAATGGATCAACTTTATTTTCCCGAGTTAATCACACTGGATCTTCGTACAGTCATAGTGGTACTATAATATCTATGGTACAGTGTAGTGACATGCCAGTTTAATTTTTTTCACTTTGTCAGTCAGTCAGATGATCCGTCACAAGCTTACAAATTCTGCTAACAGGAGTTGGGATTTCGTGCCAATACATGGCATTTGAATTTCGCCGGCTGAAGTGAGTGAGCTCGTCATACTATGCCAGTGTGCTAGGACTGCAGCACAGACTGTGGCTGACGTAAGTAACTGTGACACATTGTATTTGTACTAAAATATTCACAATATAGTTCTACTGGATTGTGGACAAATTTGTTGGAGTACAGTTGTGGCACGTGCGATGATGCTCGACGAAAATATTTCCATTGATAAGTGATAACTGCATGGTAGCAATCAGTAATGAAGTAGTTATGTAGCTAGTTACATAAGCTGTAATAATACAACACCGTATGTTGGCTAGCCTATCATTGGGTCATTAGCCTTTTGTGCAATTATGAACAATGTCGAGTGTTTTGTGGGGGATGCCTGCCCCCCCACCACCGTCTGGCTAGCTACGCCCCTGCACTTGTGCCACTGAAAGTGAAAGAGATTTACATAGAAAACATCAGGACAACTGTCCAAGGCTGTCCTCTATAAAGTTTCACCGTAAATCACAAACAACCCTTCAGCCAGGCTCTAGCAGCTAGTACAAACTTGTAATGTTGTCGTGATTGTATCACTGACAAAAATTCTTAGTAAGCAAGTCTGTTCAGTTAATGGATGGTCTACAACAGGCTAGCATTGCTATATTTCCAAGTGCTTGGTGTTGTTTCATTACCTTCGAGCATTTATGCCTACTCCTTGACTTTAACAACCTGTCTATATACATGCAACTACACAATAAAACGATTCCAAGTCATTGTAGCAGGCTGTAAGGGAGTGAGAATGATTGTTCACTACCCAACCACAGTCTATGAGTTATTGTTTAATTTGATGTCAAATGCTTGTTACACTTGTGTGGCTATAGCACTTGTGTAGCTTGGTGTACTGCCTCTTTAATGATATCGAAAACAACCAATCTGTAAAAAAAGAGTAAAAATTAGGCTAGTTTGAAAAATGATGAGATATCAAAGATAGCAGCCAAGAAATTACAGCAATGGTATCAATGTCAATTAATTTGTAATTTTTATTAGTAAAGGTTTGCTAAAATTAAATAGTATCACTGCAGCCATTCTGAAAATTTTTTTATGGTCACACTTTTCTAATTTCTGATGGTTGCATCCACTACTTATATAACATATTTGCCAGATATAACTATATGTAATCAAGTGAACAGAATACACACAGTAATTACCAGCATATCCATAAACCAATTCAAGAGTGAAGTTAGTATTTCCCTTGTTAACAACTTCCTCACAAATCTCTTTTGCTTTATACCATGAAAGATTTGGACCAGTTTTCTGCAAATAATTATACAGTTGCTTCATGGTATGCACTCTATAAACTACTGACTACCGTTCCATAATTATTATTATGTTATGCATCACAAAATACTGAACAAGTTTTTATTTAGTGTGCTCAGTAATACACATGTGTAATTCTAGGAGACAGGTACTAAGTTTTCAAAACAATATTAACCTGTATATAGCCAATACCTGGACAGCTAACTGAGCAGCAGTACAAGATGACAAAATCATATTAAACTGACATCTCAGTGACATCTGTTCATATTTAATTTTATTGTGTTTGATAACAAATTGTGCATGTGTGCATGCATGCGTATGAGTTTGTGTGCAGTGGGCAGAGTGCATCATCATTGGAAGAACGTTTTGGTATATGAGAGAATTTGCTGGCAATGTGTAAAGCTTGGCCAGGCTCAGATGGTTGGGCCATGTTGCACATATGTTTGATGATTGTATACCAACAAGGATAAAAAATTCAATTTGGATAATTGTCTCAGACATGAGCTGCTTACAGTGTGAAGCTAAGATAGTGTGATAAAGTTAAACAGGATTATAAGAGCTTTTCCATCAGTGACTCATGGTACCATAAAGTTCAAGACAGATGTTTATGGAAGCAATTAGTTACTGAAGGATTCAATCGATAATTTGTTGGCTGGAACACAGTATCAATCTAACCCCTTTCATTGTGAGACTTACCAACACAGTTTTTAAGAGAGTACAAGACATATCTGGACACAAATGTGTAACTACCCGCCCTTGACATGGTCAACGATGATTGGCTGTGAGATTCTTCAGGATAAGCATCACCCATTAAATGCAAGTCCAAGTATGCATGCGTGCATGTGTGTGTATGTGTGTGCGAGTGTGAGTGTGTGTGTGAGTGTGTGTACTCATAATTTTATACGTACCTCATATTCTTTCACCACAACCCATGGCATTTCATGTAAGATTGAGTCAGCTGTCTCAATGTAATGCAAGTGAATACCAGACTCCAATTCCTTCACTTCTTGTGGATGATGATGCAAAATTAGCTACATATACAAACAGCAACATGATAGTATAGGTACATAGTTCATTACATCAATACCAAAGAGGATTATTTACCAGACAATTAACTTAAAGAATCACCCAATTACTTATCAGATTGGTAGACAGTAGTAGAATACTTATAGCATTAAAGACCTTAAAAAAATGGTCAACTCTCTAACAAAACAGTCAGAGCACTTTTGAAAAGGTTGCTGTATGCCTAAAGTGCTTAGAAACTATTGTCTTTAGGCACAATGTTAAACTCCTTGCCTATCACTTTACGAGGTGTATACCTTACCACTGTGGTCCAGACAGTCTCATCACTTACTGTTTTAAACATACTAACAATATACAGTAGCTAGTTAATAGCACAAATGATACACACAATTAAACACATCTTGAATACTATCAACTTGTTTTGCAAAAATACATACGGTTTACAATAAAAATTATGTGATCATTAATGAACAGCAGTTTCTACTCCTCTATGGTCAATACACTTTATATAGCTATATACTTAGTGTCAATGGTTAATTACCTCTTGAAGCTTGTAAGGTAGCTTGTTGACTTCTAAGATGGTAAATGTGTGATCCCTAATAGATTAAAATTAATCAAATGATATATATATTTCAACATGTAAAGTATTTCTAAGATGTCTTTTTCTGGTATGTATAGTGTCAGGGAAAGACAACAAGTACAAGGTAAAACAATAGATCGAGTGGCAATGATAGTAACAAAAAGAAGAGGTCATCTACACACGCTGGTTCCTACTTCAGTGATGAAAAAAGTATAGCCATTACTGAAATAGGGATAATAGCTACAGAAGTATAGGCGTCCTCCTCCCTTTTATTTCCATGATCCCTATGTTCAAAATTGAATTCCTGGATTTTCCGTATACTTGTTTGCTTACTCATAATTCATGACGGTGAACCCATGCATACAGTATTCATCAAAGGAAAGCATGGCACCAGACACATCATTGCACATCTAAATACCACTACAGCATGGGTGTTCAAAGACACCACTCAATGCATATTTCTAGATATTACCCGGGCAATACCATGGGAATGTGGTTTGCTTATGGCTTAAAGGCACCACTCAGGGTTTAACATGCATATTGCTAGATATTACCTGGGCAATACCATGGGAACACGATTTGTTCATGGCTTTGATGCCCAACCAGTTCAAAAATATGAAATGCTTTGACTTGTTTTATTGAACAACACGAAGCATTTTATTGTGGGTTTTAGTTTACACATTAGGCAAGGTTCAATGTAGTAAATAAACTATATTCTAAGACTAATGATCTCTTTGGGTGATGCGTGGATGTGTATTTCTACCCACTGAGCGGGGACGTGTCAGCCATTGAGCAGACCATGAAACAGGAAGAATATGACAACTAGGTGAGAAGCTTATAGTCCTAAGTACTTAACTTAATGTATTAACTTACTTACTGCCACAATAGCAAAGGTTTAATGTAGTATTAAAAAGCCATATATAGATCCTTTACTCCCCAATAACCAATCCCACAATTGAAAGTCTCTGGCATGTGTTGAAACATAATGACGTAGGAATAACATTCTGAGAGCTATTTTCCCATGCTATTGAAATCAAAAATCGATCATCAGATGCTATTGTACAAAACAAAAGGGGTGAGTGTTCTGTAATTCTCTCACCTATCAGATGAGTGCGCCCTGGGTGATATATATCACTTATGCATCAGGATTTTGCTGATATATATATACCCTTACCCTCTCAGGCCTGCGGTCCTTGGGGTTCGGGTGTATAATATCAGCAAACTCCCTTGCAACAGTGGTATAACTATTACATGTAATACTTTCACACCTCAGGTCAAAGGAGCTACCTGGGCTACATCTGGGAATCACTTGTATAGACGTTAAGGCCGAAATCAATTGTGGGGATCAATTAATACTTACATGATTAGGATGCATGACTTGCATTTTGCCATGAAAACTACTCAGACAGAGAGCATTTTGCTATCCTTGCCATCAAAAATGTTGGGCTAAGGTGAGAACTACTGTAGTGCTAGTTTGCTTATTCACTGATCATTTCTGCACATTTTCGAATACGGACATGCCCCCATCACAAAGCTACCACTCTACATGAAATAACCACTCTACAAGCAAGCTTACCTATCTAGGCCTTTAGTGAACTCCATAATTATTCCATAAAGGATTTAATAGCATTGAATAAAACGTTACAATCGCATAACTGAAAATCTTCGTGATATCTCTAGGATTTTTCAGTTCATCGTAACCGAATGTAACCAGAACGTACTAGTTGCTGACCCATAACCAAAAATTTTAGGTATGCATATATAATATATCCAGTGGCTGCACTTGTATTGGCTTGGGTGATTGATCGCCATCAGCTTGATAAGTGTTACATAATTATTAGTTGTAACACATTCAGGTTTTGCCTGATATGTATGCCGTCATGCCCATGTTACATGTGTGCCCCATGCACACCATCAATCACTAAAGAGGCGATGTGGTTGTTTCGCTTCATTGTCAACATTACAAAAAGAAACAGTATTTTGAAATGCATGCTTTCTGCATTAAATCTACTCAAATGTAGGAAGTGTACATTGTCTCATGTGGCCAGCTCCTGCCAACCATTCACAAATTTTAGTAAAAAGGACAAGCCTGGTTCAATAACGAAAGACAAAGCCATTGACATGCTACCCATAAATACGTAAACACCTTCATGCTAGTGGAGACACAAAGGTAAGTCCATGATACACACATCGCAGTAGGCAAAAGGCATGACTAAGGATATAGCAATGAAGAAAACAAGCTCATACTGTTATGAAGGAATCAATCAGTTTGTTAATTAGACAGCAAATAGTTTGGTTGAATAAAAAGATAAAAATCAGTGAAAAATTGTTGAAAATATTTAGGGTGACTCTGAATGCACCCATATCAAACTGATACTACCAAGTCATTATGAAGGAAACTAGAGGCTTGATTATCATTGATATTTTTGGAGGAAAACAAAATGCTTATACTATTATGATGTATACTTTGATGTGGGTGATATGCAATAAAGCACACCCAGTATGCAGTATTCTGATAACTTGGAGCTATACTGCATAAATTTGCATATGTGATAAAAAATTCTATTATCCATTTTTATACAATTACCTGAACCTAGACACTCTGTGCAAAAATAGTTTCAGGTCTTCTTCAGAAGATTCTTTACTGCATTGAAACACCTCATATGATTCAGGAACTCCGTTGTATATTTCAATCAGCAGACGCAATAATTGTCCATTGTCATAGTTGGGAGCAAAATGGATAACCTCTTTTAACTACGAAAATGTAAAGAATGTAATGTAATATAACAGTCTAATATGAATTCAGATTTCAACATAGGTACGTATGACAAAGAGAAATGTTAGAACATGCAAAAATGAAAACAAGAGTACCACACTATGTCATATGGCTTTTTAGCAGTAGGATTGAGACGAGAAAGTGATATACATACAGCTATGCTACTTGTAACTGTCAACTAGCAAACTCAATGTTAGTAATTATCTGTTAGCTTACAGACAATAACTCTTTTTCTTTCTTAGGTTGAGATCTGCTGTACAAGAAGTGTTCGGCTACAGATTTGTTGGAGCATAGATGCTCCAGGTACTCCCCTACAGAAATCAATGGTGCTTCACTGGACTGGGGACTAGTGCTGTTCACTACAGCATCTCGAGAGCTCTATAATAAAAATGTGGATTAACAAATTATAGAGTATCTTAATGTTAAAAGAGAAGTCAGTAGTCACCTTGATAGCTACTTTCAAATGTCCCATTGCTTTATCACTGTTTCTAAACAGAAATCCAATCTCTTGCATCACTTTTTCAGTAGAAAAATTAATCTTTAGTGTATTACAAAGTGAAAGAACTTTGGTTACACTAAAGAACATCAATTTGTCATAATCCTTGTATAACTTCCTGACTTTGGCTTTCCATTCCTTTAGCAGTTCTTCAGCATCAGCAACCTAAAGCATATCAATAATATATTACATCCATAAGTTCAATATACATACTTGGATCATTGCATCTTCAAGTTTACCATTGCAATGAATGGTTTTTGTTATCTTCAGGTAATCTGGATGTCCCAAATCTCTCAGCTTTAACATTATGTGATATAGGTTTTGAGCAGTCTGAAATATTGTAAAGAAACAAACGAGTTACTATGCTACACTTTTAGAAATGCACAAAAAGTAAACAGTTTATTTTAACAAATCAATTACACAAAGCCTATAATGTATAGGCTTATATGTGACCCAGTCTGGGAAACCGGTCTTATCGCCCAAGTCAGCAGATTCGATTTTTCACCCAGAACACAAAGCTACATGAATAAACTATCTAATTTCACTATCAAAATCAGCTAGACTTGAGTGGATTGGTTTTCTGGCTGCTTTTCCCAAGCCCAGTGGCTATCCGTACGTGCGGTGTGGGGCCTTAATAGAGCTCTGGTCAGTCTGGAAATGGCTGTATGTGGTTGTACAGCTTTGTGGTGTTGAATAAATACATCTGCTGTGAATTTCCTTTTATTTTAGCCAGTTTTGAGACCTGAATGGCCCATAACTTGGCCTAATTCATCCCAAAACGTTCCTCTTCAATTTTTAAACAGCATCTTTCCCGCCTTCCAGGCTCCCCGCTTCCCACCACTTTTGGAGCTCACCTGATACAGCCAACCTCGGCTAAAAACTATCTAAAATGGCGGGAAACTTAGCTGTTAATTACTTTTCAGTGGATGATCTGGAAGGTAATAAGTTGTTGTAAAACGTGTGAAAATTTGGTACGCATAGCTACCACCATTGGAAAGCTACAACACTCTGAATATTTAAAGCCGGTGTTTCTCGATACTTTCAGATGGGTGATGAGACCGGTTTCCCAGACTGGGTCACATATGTCTTTAAGGGTTAAATCCATGTAAACATATATAGTATGTACACGTTGAGCTGGATTCTCAAAAACATTTAATAACTCATGGATGCAATAGCACACAATTTTGAAATTTGGCACACTGGTAATACTGCTCAACCCACTAAAAATATTTCAAAGTCTTTTCGTTCAAATGTCTGACATAATATTCAAAATTTAAATACAGTGTCTATTACAGCCCTTTCCCGAACTTGTAATGAAGCCAAACTGTATATGTCTGTTGTTGACACCTTTGCTATCGCCATTAATCATCTGGTTGGCTGAAATGTTTACTCTCTTGAGAAAAAAATCCACTTTCAATTTTTAGCTGATTTTTCAGGATCCAGCTCGACTTATACATTATAGCAATAATATTGCCATGTACCTGATTCAATTGTTGAAACATTTTAACAGGTTCATCAACTTTCTGGGTTTCTAAAAACCCTAACTTTCTAACAAAGTCATCAATTTGTTCTCTATTCCAAACTTCTTGGGAGCATGATACTTGTTTTTGCACACTTTGTGGAGACTCTGGCATAGCACCTTCAAAGCTCTCACTCATAGAGATTGTTTTTGCTCTGCGCTGTATATCATAAAGTTCTCTAGCCGGCTTATAATACAAAGAAACTTTAGAACCATTTTCAGAATCTGCAAATTCCTCAATTTCTATTTGTGTAACTTGTTTAGGTGTAATGACTAGCTCAAAGTGGCCAGTATTCATAATAGCTTCTAGCTCCTTAGAAACGTTTTCCAAGGTGTCACCCTAATTAAAATATCATGCAATATTATACAAATATAAAAATAATATGTCCTTACCTCTGTTCTTGAGAACCACAACTGGATTATCATGATGTTAGAATTCACCGTTTCAAGCTGACAAAAATCTTTTTTGGGGTTATTGCCAAACCCAATACCATCATTAAACAACTTGACTATCTTCTCCGTCAAAGCTGTTAAATCTTGTTCAGTATCCAAAAATGGTACAATGTACTGAAAAGCTGGGAAAAGATGGTTTAGCACTTTTTCAGCATAATCTTCATGTTGCAACTGAGAAGTTATTAGTCGATACTGAGATATAAAGGCAGATCTGCTATCTGTGTCACCAGTAAATCCTTTCCTCTTGATAAATTGGTAAAAGTCAGCACACTTGGAAACTGCTGGAAATATTTTCAGACACCTCTTCCCTTTAGGATCATCGCTAAGGTGAAGCACTTCACGAATCCGTTCCATGTGATCATTAGCAGCTTTACCAGTAAGATTAGCTCTACCTTCTGCACTGTTTATGCTGCTGGCTATTTGTTCCAGTTCATGCAACTTGGGATCATTAATACACTTCTTGAGGTGGTACTGCTCGCACACTTGTAGAATCAAGGTAATTTGCTTGCAGTACTGAAACAATTCCAGCATATTCTTCATTCCCTTTTTCCCTTCTTCATTTACATTGGAAATTTCCATAAATTTTGGAAATGCACACATTATTTTAAACTCATTATTAACATCAATCTGGGGCCATAATTCTTCCAATGATCCTTCAGTAACAATATCTTCATATTTAGCAGTGCCCTTGATCAAACTCAAGATAAACTGCTCAGTGTTCTTCAAAGCCATGGCAAACTACATGTACATATCAGAAGTGCATGCATGTAAATTCTCTTGCCATCTAAATAGCAAGGGTTCGTAACTGCAAACCCCAGGAGTTTCTTATATATATCCACACAAAAACAGCCAAGCTGTGAAAAAATGGTGCAGCCTTAAAAAGCTTGGGTGAAAAAGTATGAAATCAAAGGTGGCAGCCAAGAAATGGCTGCAATGTTAGTGCTAATAAATTTTAACAATGCACACAGCCATTATTAAAATTTTTTAGCATTAACATCATTGCAGCCATTTCTTGGCCACCACCTTTGATTTCACACTTTTTCACCTAGGCTTTTTAAGATCGCACCATTTTTTCATAGCTTAGCAGCAACACAGTTTTAAACAATGAGGTGAATTAATATAGGGTCAAATAATATCATACAGTACGGTAGTACCATATATTAGGGATTGTGAATGTTTGCACTTTCTCACAAAAGAATACTGACCAGAAACAAGCCTCATAATACCTTCATAGTGCTTTAGCAATATTAATTTGGTAAAATCAAATGAAAGTTGAGTTGCTGTGGTCTAATCTAAGTCAAAACTCCTTATACAGTGAAACTTCAGTTATATCCAAACCCCTTGGGCATAAGTCTGAAAAGTCCATGTCTCTGAAACTGTGTATAAATAACCATAAAGAATATTTTAAAAATTTCTGAATCAGTATTATCAACTACTCTAATAGAACAGTCACTACTCTACTAGAGCAGTCATTTCTATTTGGTTAATCGAGAATCCGGATAAGTGGAGTCCGGATAACTAAGGTTCCACTGTATTTGCATGTATAGCACTTCCAAAGAAACAATTATGTTGTGCTCTTCTTAAAATCCCAGCCACTACTACAGTGAAGAGCCAATGTCTGAACTAAGGTGTTCATACAACTGAAGAGCATGCATGTTTAACCAAATAGCCACTCATTTACATGCAGAGCTTTCAAATCAAGACACATGCTAGTGTGTGGTGCAGCCCAAGAAGCTGGCGCGCAACACCCGTAAGTATATTGACAGGAAGAACAAAAACGCAATTTTCGCACCTCTGCAGCTCTGTGCTGCCTTGATGAAACAAGACGATTTTTGCTGTGGGCACGCCCGCCAACTTCAGTACTTCATATACCAAATTTGAGTGAAATCGCTTCAAGCGTTCCCAAGATATGTGACTTCAAAAATTGGGTTAGTTTCTTCATTTTTTTTCTTATTTTCTTCCTCTTTTCGCACACTTACTATAAAACGTGAAAGTCATATCCGATTGCCTTGAAATTTGGCACACAGAAGGGGGGTATAAAGGCGCATTGCAGTACTAACTTTGGCTGGAATATGATAAACAAGCAAAGAGTTATTAGCAATTATTCATGAAAAATAACAGCAATATGTTGTCACGCCTACAGGGTAAACTGCTTATGGGAAGAATCTGAAAATTGGTATGTGAATAGGTTAACTATTGAACCTCAAACCTTTTGTGGTTTGAAAGAAATCGAGCTAAAAACCAGGAAGATAAAATGAAAAAACCAACAGTGTGTAACAATTATGCAATCGAGATTAGCTAATAAAAAACAAATACTTGCCACGTCTTTCAGAAAAACTACTTGGGTTAATGCTTTGAAAATCGCTGTACAGATGGAGTAATCATCTTAGAAAGGCTCTTCAATGGTGTAGAAGAATCAGGCTTAAAGCCACGGAGTTATAACACGAAATCCAATTTGGTGTAGCAAGTGTGAGATTGAGATACTCTAATAGAGCAGTCATCCTAATAGAGCAGTCACCTTGAAGAGAATTCAAGAGATCAGCTAGAAACAAGCAACCTGTATAGAGATCAGCTACAAACAAATCATCCTGTAGAGAGTTCAGCTACAAACAATTCACCCTGTAGAGAGGTCAGCTAGAAGAAATAACCTAGTAGGGAGTTCAACTATGGAAAGAGATAGTTCAGCTACAAGAAGATACCTTGTAGAGAGTTCAGCTACAAAGAAACCACCATGTACAGAGTTCAGCTACAAACAAATCACCCTGTAGAGAGATCGGCTAGAAGAAGTTACCTTGTAGAGAGTTCAACTACAAAGAAACAGTCATGTAGATAGTTCAGATGCATGCAAACAATCACCTGTAGAGAGTTCAGCTACAAACAAATCACCCTGTAGAGAGATCAGCTAGTAGAAGTTACCTTGTAGAGTGTTCGGTTACAAAGAAATAACCATGTAGAGAGTTCTGTAATAAATATATGCATAATTTGTACATTTAATGATGAAATTAGAAATATTTAAAGTATTTAACATCTGCTTCATCTTTTCTTCTTCCTGTAGTAAAGAATAAAAGATAGGTTAATAAAGCCACAAAGCCGGCCATAGTTGGGGTATAAAAATACAAAAAGAAGTGAAATCTAATCCAAAACAGCCAAGCTGTAAAACAAGAGTGCGGCCTTCAAAAAGGTTATGGTGAAAAAAGATGTGAAATCCAAGGTGGTGGCGGTCAAGAAATGGCTGTGATGGTAGGTTAATGGTAAAAATTTTATAACGACATTTCAGGTGAATTTTGTGCCAAAACACAAATTCACATGAATTGTTATTATTAAAAATTTTTACCATTAACCTACCATCACAGCTATTTCTTGGCCGCCACCTTGGATTTCACATCTTTTTTCACCATAGCCTTTTTGAGGGCCACACTCTTTTTTTACAGCTTGGCGGTTTTGGATTAGATAGAACATACACCAGCTGACAACATACTCTAACTGACAACATACTCTAACTGAACAGCCATTTGGTTCAAATAGTTGATGCTTTAGTTTAAAAATCGACTTTCTACTGTAGCTACAGAGAAATTTATCGTATATATATCAAGACACACGGTAGTGAGTTGTGCGGCCAAGAAAGCTGATGCAGCACACCATGAGTATATTGACCGGAAGAAAGAAAACAGCTTTTTAACGTGTGCATAGCTCCATGGTCCCTTCTCCAAAGCACACCATTTTTATATTATACGTAACTGTCTGCCAGGTAGGGTAGGCCACACAGCAAATTTGATTAAATTCGCAACAGCCATTTGTAAGATATGGCTGTTCAAAGTTTTGTTTTAATCTCTTCGTTTTTTTCTTCTTATACTGTACAGGGGCTACGGGGGCTTTGAATTATTTTCACAAACTTTGCAAAAATCGCTATAAAATGTAAACGTGTAACTCGATTGCCTCAATCTTTGGCACAAACGAAGAGCATGTAACGGTTTTTTTTTTATTATTATTAGTAATAATTAGCAAAGCCCTGTAACAGTAACACGCTAATGTACAAAACAATTATAATAGTAAATTGGATAGGGATTCTTTAAATTATTCTAGAGTTAAGTCATCAATGTCACTAATAGGGAGATTGTTCCAATCAGGGATAGTTCTTAGAAAAAAAGGAATAATGATTATACATCGGTAGATACTTGATAGTGGCAATACTTAAAAGGGTATTGAGCTCAAGTATTGGAGTATGCTTGGCAGGGTAAATAATTTAGTGGAACTTTGAAATGATTTGTTACTACTTTATAAAGTAAAAGGAGGCAAGAATGTTTTCTTCGATCTTGAAGGGAAGGCCAGTTCAAATCCATTAGCATCTGTGATACACTGTCTCGGTCATTTCTACACCAAGGTTTATTTAATACAAATCTTGCAACTCTGTGTTGAGTTGGTGGATGGCATTCTGATGGTGTGGGTCCCAAATAGCTGAACAGTATTCTATTGTAGGTAAAGCTATTATCCTTAAGTGTTCTTGAACAGCCTAGTAGATTACGTTGTAGAAACCATAGCAAATGGTTGGCTTTGTGACACAATTGATTGATGTGGGGATGCCATGATAGTTTGTCATTTATCAGTATTTCAAGGTATCTGTGTTCTGTAACAAGACTTAGTGGGTTGTCGTTCATTGTGTAGACAAAGGCACTTTTGTGAAGAGCTGTACTTAGTTGCATTATACTACATTTCGATACATTAAACATCATCTTCCATCTATCTGCCCACTTGGTTAAGGTGTTCAAGTCTTGTTGTAGGATTACATGATTTTCATGAGAGTGAATAGTTCTGTAGATAAGCGTCATCAGCAAACAATCTAATCTGACTTTGAATATCAGCAACAATGTCATTGGTATAGACTAAAAACAGAGCCGGGCCCAGGACAGAGACTTGGAGTACTCCTGATGTTACATTACAGTGGGAGGACAATGATCCATTCACTATTACTTGTTGTGTTCAGTCAGATAAAAATGCTCTCAACCAGTTTAACATACTTCCTTGAATCCCACAATAGTTCAATTTGTATAACAATCTGGAGTGTGATACTTTGTCAAAAGCTTTTGACAAATCTAGAATGCCTACATCTACTTGAAGTTTCTGATCTAATGCTTTGGCAAAGTCATCGATGGCAATAAGAAGTTGAGACTCACAAGAATGATTAGATCGAAAACCAAACTGATTTTCTGCAAGAATATTATTTGGTTCCAAATGTTGAATCATTTATATTGTTCGATAGTTTTGCAAACAATAGATGTTAGTGATACAGGGCGGTAGTTCACGGTGGATTCATGTACCAAGGTTGCTGTGAATATCCAAGGAGTTATGAGCATTTATTCACGTAAAAAAGATAAAACTTCTGTCATGGCTACAGAGTAAACCGAGTATAGGAATAACTTGAAAATTGGTGTGTAGATAGGCTGATCATTGTAGCAGTGCCTTTGATAGTTTGAATAGCAATAGAGTTAGTCATAAAGCAAAAACCAAACAAGTGTAAAATCACAGGATCGAGATACTCTAATAGAGTAGTCACCATGGGGTAAAAAGGTGTACAAAAAAATGTTGAAAAAAACTTACCAGAGTTCGAACCAGGGATCTCCATACCTAGCACCTGCATCCTTAATCACTGAACCACTGCTATCTTGGCTGATCACCTCACTTAATTTCTGCTTTATGAATGAAATTTCTAGTTTAAATCTGCTTATAATTATATGTTTGTAATTTCATAGATCTAACAATAGAAGTACTAGATTATTCTATAACATTCTATGTATGTTCTATTAGAAGTCCTCAAAAAATGTGCACTCTATTAGAGTATTACAATAATATTATCAAGTATTGAAGTAAATCATGCAATGCAATACATTTATAAGTCTGTCTTCAATAATCATCATTGTGTATGCATAGAAAAGAAGAAATGTGAGTAAAAACAAATCTCACAGAGTCAACCATAGGCTGGTTTTGGGGCCTTATAAAATACAAAAAGAAGTGAAATTCACACAAAAACAGCTAAGCTATGAAAAAATGGTGTGGCCTGGATGAAAAAAGTTGTAAAATCAAAGGTGGCAGCCAAGAAATGGCTGCAATGTTAATGCTAAAAAAATTTAATAATGGCTGTGTGTATTGTTAAAATTTATTAGCATTAACATCAGTGCAGCCATTTCTTGGCTGCTACCTTTGATTTCACAACTTTTTTCATCCAGGCTTTTTAAGGCCACGCCATTTTTTCACAGCTTGGCTGTTTTGTGTGGATACGTATATATATTTGTATATTGTAATTGGATTCTGAAAAATTGATCAAAATCACACATTAGTACATAAAAGGCTTAAATATGTGACCAAATTTTACAAAACTGATCCAAATCGCACATCAGGCAAAATCAAACTAACACCTCCAGTGGATGGCTACACTATTGTACTAGTAGTTTTGATACTCAGTACCACTCAAACTACTCGAAGCTGGTTTCAACAGACGTCTTTGCTGGGTGGTGGCTAGGGATGCGGCGATTATGCCGGCATAATTTCGGGCATAATAGGTATGTGTGGGAATCAGGAATTGTGCTAGCATTTTGAGGTGATTATAAAGCTTTAACAGTAGGAAAATCTGCAGATTGCACAATTTCGTTAAAAAGATTGATATACTCTAATAGAGCAGTCAGAAACTCTAATAGAACAGTCACCGAATATTATTTACTTTAATAAAACAATCAAATTGAAATGAAATACTCTAATACAGTAACCAGCTAAAGAATTTGAGACTATTTGAAGCTTAAACATCAATGAAAATGGTCTGATACAGGTATTATTAGCCAATTATGGTGGCATAATTTTGGGAATAATGGGCAATTCTCAAAAGCATAATAGGTGATTTTTTGAGCACTGCTCAAAAGCATAATGCCCAATTTTTGGAGCATAATAGCCTCATGCCTAGTGGTGGCAGTTTTAGGCCTTGTGAAGGGCCTGGCTTGGCAAGGACCAGTGGTTTACTGGTGGACAGCCTGATAATGTTGACCAGATGTTTTTTCTGTGAATTGTGCTACATATCAGCCACTAAGGAGCCAGCACAGCCCTGTAATCTCGTCTCTGGACTCCAATCGTGGTATGCCTCCATTTTGAGGTCTAACCCTTGCCAACCCCGCCACCCCCCACCCCTTTGTGAGCACTTGTGATACTACTTCGCTCATTCAACTGCTCAGATTTTCTAGCTACAAGTACTGGAGGTGGCCTGAAAGGTAATAGATTGATGCATCTTTTGTGTAAATTTCATACGTGTGCTTGCTATCCTTGGAGAGCTATGCTGGTTTGAATTCTGTAAAACCGTTTATCTCGAAACTTCTAATGTGCGATTTGGATTGTATTTCCAAAATCCAGTACATATTGTCATTATAACTTGCCAAGGGTAATGGGCACTTGTTCGAAAGATGCATCAATTTATTACCTTTCAAAGCAAACACATAGCTGCTTGTAGATTTTTCACCAAATAAGTCAGAAATTTTTGAGGAGTGCAGTTGTATTATTAGCACTCATACAGGGGTAGAGAGTGGGGGTGATGGGGTAGGTTTCAAAATGGACAAATACAGAGACAAGGTTACAGACCTGTGCTGGCACCTTAGATACTGATGAGCAGCAAATTGGCAACTCACTGGTGGATTTACATAATTTGAAATTTGCTTGATGTGTGCAGTTTCGGATTTGCTTTATAAATCTGGTCACTTATATAGTTATGCAGGTACAGTACCGCCCAGAGGTAATGTTACAGTTGCGAGCAGTTGACACTCGTGTAGCCAATTTTCGACCCGCGATTCTTTGGTATGTGTGTGCTAACCAACTCACTGCATGTAGCCACAACACACAAGCTCCCTTGGGTGGCTGCTCCAGTAACTGTGTGCCTTCACACATGATATATTCCAGTCGTGCGTCGTGTCAATTAAGTTGTGGCCTGGATTTGAGCACTCGTGAGGGATTGTAACATTACCTCTGGGCAGTACTGTAGATTAGTTATGCATACATCATTTCATGTCATTTCATATAACAAAATGGTTGTACCAATACTGACACTTCAGTATCAGTATCAAAAATACGAATAACAATATGTACCTGTACAAATTTCTCATCCGGTTTGTCTACAGATGATTGGCCATCCATCATAACTTCAATAGCAGATGGATTAACAATGCTGTTTGATGAAAACACTGTAGCCATCTGGTGCTTAAGGTACTTGTTAAACAGTTCACAGTTGTGTAAATGAAAGTAAACTAAGAAGTCAAGATATTTCAAAATGGGTTTAACAAATGAGCGTAATTGAGCATACAATTCTACTACGACTTTGCAAGTTGCAGAAGTTTTTAGCTGCAAAAGTGGTTGAAATTCCATGTGATGATACATTTCATTAAGAGTTTGTTGAAGATCATCTGCTTTGCGTCCTGATGCGTCTTCTCCAGGAACAACCAAATGGGTGTCCAGCAAAGTTTGAAGGGACTGATTTATCTTCAAACCATACATGCTCAATAACCTTCTTAATGTGACAAAGCTATAAATACATATTTAAAAATCAGATGAAAGTATTAGATGTACATGCAAATGTATAATTGAAATTAGTATGAAAAGGATTGGGAGAAACACTTTAATGTAATTAATTTGGAACAGCTAATTGGAAAACATATGTAATACAAATATATGCATATTTCTGTGCATAACAATATCAGTCAAAGCCACTAATCATACAGTATGGTAGTAGAGATAATGGAGGTTTGGGCTTCTTGCCCAAAAGCATCACCCAAAAACCAGCCTATTTTTTATAAAATGACAGCTTGGAAGTATTGGTTACGCATAGCCAAGCCCATAAATGTCTTTGGACCAACCTCAAACCCTTCCAACAAACTTCATAGAATTTTTTTTGTTTAACTGAATTTTCTACTAACTCAGTCAAGCATAACTCAACTATGGTTAAGGCTATGGGCTGGATTTCTTCACTGTTTGACGTTGCTTTGTACCAAGATGTGTTTTTAGCCAACTCAGCATGCATCATCCAAGGAAACCATGCCAAGGTATTAAGTTTTGTATCAACACTTACCTAGAGGAGCATACTGAGATGCCACATAACTATTTGACACACTTATGCTACCGTCAGAGGGAGTATATACCTGTAGCATAGTGACCACATTCTTAAATGATCAGAATACTTCACCATACTTAAAGATCACAGTATGGCAACCGCATCCCTTAATGATCTAGTGACAGTCAGCACAGTTTTGTTGTAGAAAGAGTGCATGGCAACCATACTCCTTAATCAGTTGCGTCACTTACAGAGATACACAGCAATGAATTGAAATACTTTAATAAAGCAGTCATGGCCACAAGTGTGTATCATAACTATGCTATATGTTAAACAAATTTAATAGAGGGAAATAATTTGTGTGTGTGTGTGTGTTTGTGTGCGCAGTAACATTATAGCTAGCAAGCATGTTAGAGTATATAAAAGCTATGCACCATGTATGTAGGACATCTGCATAAGGGACCGGTCAATTATGCTGGTATAATCTTTAGTATAATAGGTGCCTGAAAGCATTGAGTATAATGCTAGCACAATAGGCAGAATACTTGTGCCATACTACAAACCCTTGCTTGTCAAAATACAAATCAAAGAACAAAATCCATATAAACTCTAATAGAGCAGTCAGTAACTCTAATAGAACAATCAGGCAGCCAACTGTTATATTAGAGTATGTTGATCTTTTCTCTGAAATGCATTATGACTAGGGCTGCACCGATTCCACTTTTTACCGATACTTCAAATACCAAATACTCACCTGGGAAGTATCTGCAAGTACAAGTACCGATACCAAGTACCTTAAAGTAGCTACTTCATAGTGCACACATTTATTATATGGTGCATTTCATGGTATTCTTGTACACGTTTTCAGTATGGTTTATATTTATAATGAAGTAGCCATCAAGATTTACAAAGAAGGAAGTCACTGAAATGCAAACCAGTGGATATTGAGTCCAGTATTCTCCTGGAGAAGTGTAGATAATTTACAAAATCACAAAATATTCTAATGCTGAAACAGTCATTTCTATAGCTGCCTGATTGCTCTATTAGAGTTATTGACTGTTCTATTAGAGTATATCGATCTTTTTCTCAGTAAAACATTTTCACATGTAGGTTTCAGCATAGATCAGTAATTTTGTTGGTAGTTATTAGTGTTACACTTGATGCTTTTAGGCGTCCACTGTGCTAGTAAAATAAGCAAGTACAAACAAACGTTATTTTATTCTCGCACGTGATAAGAATCGGTATCTGCAACAATATAATGGCCGATTCTGATACTTCATGAAAACAGCAGTATCGGCCAGATACCGATACCGATACTAGAATCGGTGCAGCCCTAACTATGACAAGCAAAAATTTACAGTCTCTACTTTAGCCACTTAATATTTACCCATAAAGCGCACATAGGAACATAGTGTGCATAACAAACAAAACATGGGAACTGAGGTATAAAATATTAAGCCTAATTTTGAGCATATTAGGCAAAAATGTTTGAGCATTGCTCAAAAGCATAATAGGTCATAATCGGCTGGTCCATAACAGTGTTAGAGGTAGCATACAACAGTAGGTATTAATTGAAAGCATTGTGGACTCATGTGCAGAATAACAGCCAAAAGTTAAGAAACTACATGTTGCAATTTGAAAACTGTGACCAGCTGATCAATTTCACAAAATTCTATTTGCTATAAAAATGTATTGAACTAAACTAAAGTAAAAATACATGTGCTGCATAACAAAATTCACACACACTGAATCAAATCTTCAATCAATAAAACCTATACACCATCAAATGTGCCTGTTCATGGAGAGTAAGAAAATCTTTGTTTCATGTTCATACAGCAAAACAGAATAAACCATTAGAATTTTTTTACAAAGCGGTAGAAATAAAGTTTGTCATCATCATTTCTTTGTTGGAATGACCATCTTCTTTGTCCACATGGAGGAGTACAAGAAAAGCACTATACCTTGATAGATTTTCCAGTTCATATATAATAAAAGATTGAGGCAAGTCCTATTTTTGTAGCTTATTTCAGTCATGAGTTATGATTGATATAATAAGTGCCTGTAATTTATTCGCTCTATTGTTGTTGTACAAATCCAATTTATTGCTGTTTAACTGTCTAGCACTATACCTCCAAGGCTATTCATTATAAATAACAGAAACTTTTGCTGTCCACTCCTTTGCTACTATACAGATAGCAATAAAATGGATGTGCAAAAACGTCCGGGTTTTGGGTCAGATGGTCACAAATATTAATTTTAAAATGAAGTAGAATTCCAGTGATAAAAAGTAGTGAAACAAGATATGCATATGAGTGATGGTATAGTAACAAATTAGCAAATACAACATGGCTATGCAGGAAAATTTCTAGAACAGATGGTGGTAGCATGCCAATGTAGGGATTTCTCACACAGCTATATTGTATCATTCATATCTTTCGTTTCACTAATATTACCCTGCATCATTTTAAAGTTAATCAGTACTAGTTAGTAAGGTCCCCCCCCCCCCTAAAATTCACAGTACCTACCAAAATACTGTCATTAAAAGCATCATAGAAATATCATAGGTGACGAAAAACACCTTTAAGGAAGAGTCTTTAGTTAGTGCATCTTTCATCAAGCGCAGCATTCAAAACTAGAAAACACTTAAAGAAGGCCAAATATTGGGAAAATCCCTCCTTTTGGCATTGAATGGATGCGTAGCTACCATCATTCACCTCTTGTTTCATTACTTTTTATTGATGGAACCCTACCCTTCTACATTTTTATATTGATTGCGCTAGTATTTACAACAGTGTGTATTATATGTTTTCATATTGTATTTGTAAATGAATGCATACATTTTGTGTGTACATATATCGTCTTAGAACAGCTGTTAAGAAGCAAAATTTATGAATCAAAAAACCATTCAATGAAGCAGTATATCAAATCCCTAAATTTACATTCTAACATTACTGTATTTAAACAAACAATAATATTTTTTTTTACTTGCATTCACATACCTGTTAACATCTTGGTTACGTTTAATGAGAAGCTGATGAAGGTAGTTATAATGATCTGAGTAAAACTTCTTGTATTCCTTAACGTCATCAGGTTCACAAACAAGATTAGGAACATTTAGAGAAGTTGCAAGAGCTTTGATAGTGTTTAAACTTTGAGAGTATGCTGTGATATCATCATGATTACCTTGGTTTGATGAAAGCAATTCTTTCCAATGTACAAAGACTTTCTGCATTTTGATAACCCACTTAAAGTATTCCTTAATATTGTCATTAGAAGTGTTCTCTATGTCTTCAGGAACAACTATCATTGGCTGTGAAATATCTTTCCTTTTATGGCAATATGACAGAAAAATGTTACTAAATCTTTCAATAACAAATGAGTAAACGTCAAGTTTGTGTAAATCTTTCACACCCACATGAATGTGGTTGCAACATGAAGCAATAAACCTCCAATAAAACTCGTTGATATGAGAGAGCTTTGATAATGAAGCACTCGTCTTACTGACAGATTCAATGCTTTTAGCAATCAGGACTCTTAAGCTACTGCTGATACATTCATTTTCAATTATTTTTGCATTTGGAATAATTTCCTAGATGACAATTTAACACATAATAAATATTACACTGCATACTGCATTCACAGTAGAGTTTAAAATCTATTCATGGGTATGTACTATATACTGTACTTTCCTAAAATGTGCAAGATAGAGAGAGAGAGCAAAAGTTTGCCAACCAGCTTGAAAACTGCAACAGCATATTTACACAAAATTGGTTGGATCTACAAAAAGGGTCTTCCATACACATCAAATTTACCGAACTTGATGATTCATAATTATAGACTGAACAGGCTATAGTGGAGCCTCTCTTATCCGGGCGGTCTGGTGCATACTACCGTCTATACCTCAGAAATATCCATAACTAAGAATTGCATGCTAATATGCTAAAGTGACTAACTTAAATACAAGTAATGTTATCAGTTAGAGCTATGCAATTTAGTTGGCAGAGGGGGAAGTCACTACAGAGCATTCATGGTCACTCCCCTGGACTGTAAAACTGCATTATCACTTAGCAACCCAGTGGTAGTTATTATTAGTAGAATAAGCAAGCCACAAAGCAGGTACCATATAGCATAAATATTTTGAGGGGCTAAATTTCCATGTTACCTAACTTTTTTGTGGATTTGCAAACAATCCCAATAATTTATGCATTAGACTATATATGAAGGTGTAAATATTTCAAGGATAAAATTTTTGCTGGCTAACCCAAACAACCTCAAAATCAGCAAAAATTTTCTCCCTCAGAATATTTAGGCTGTATGGTAAACAGAAACCTTTAGGCTCCCTCCTTGTGCTTTCATCTAACCAAAACTTCATTATGGTCAATAAACTACTAGCCACATGACTAATTTGGGCTGTCTTGACAATGGAGGTGCCTGGATAATCGAGGTCCAGATAAGAAGGTTCTACTGTATGTATTAGCTTGAAAAGTGGTTAGCAGTGAGCAACAATATAGCTTGTAGTATGGTGCGTGGGCAGATCAAAGGCTGCCGCCAGTGTTACAAATCAGTTGTAAAATAATTGTAGCATGGCTAAGTACCTCCTTTTGGCCACACAGTTTGGCCACTAATTAGTTCAAAGACTTCAAACAAAACCAAACACCAGAGCAACACAGGAAGTCACAATACAAGGCTAATACATCAAGGAGGTAAATCGTTCTGGAACGAATGAACACACAACACTGCACTCGTCTCAATAAATGGGAAGCAGTACAACCACTGGGCTGAGCCCAGTAATCTACCACACGCTCGTTCGCCAATAAATTAAGTTAACCAAGACTATTATAGCGCTGCACCACTCAACAATGAATATCAGACACTTCAGCTACATCCGTTTAAATGATGCGGAAGCAGTACAATGGCTGGAGTGATTAACAACGATGATGGCACCTCACGCTGGTGCATAACAATGAATAAACTAGCTAGCAATGAATTAACTAACCATCAAGACAGTAATTAATGAGTAAAATCGTTCCTTGTACACAGCACTCAGCGGTAGCCAATATTAGCCTTGCATTCTTGCTCCTTCCGTGTTACAAATGGGTGCCTTTGATCTGCGTACGCCCCATACCACAAATCAGTTAGAACACACCCATGAGGTTTGTATCTGATTTGTAAACACTCCACCCTCGGGCTGCAGATTTGTAAACCCTCCACCCTCGGGCCTGCAGCCCGAGGGTGGAGTGTTTACAAATCAGATACAAACCTCATGGGTGTGTTACAACCATTACTTAATAGATGAACTTCAGATTTGAATGTTACTTTGAAATGCAGTTATGGTCTAAAGTCATGAGATTTGATGTGTGTGGCAGACCCCTTTCCACAAATCTGGTCAAATTTGTTGTAGGAACAGCATTGGCACCAATGCCACCTACATATTTCAGCATTACTGATAGCATAAGTGATCACGTGACCTTCCTGCATTAGTTGTTGTACCTAGAATATTAAACCTAGCTAGATGCTGAGATAACTGAACAAACCATTACAATTCATGCTGGCACAGGTTTTAGTTTCGGCCTATTTGGTTCATCCATCATAAGTTCATACTGTAATAATAACCCACAGTATATCTTCCTAGCATAAATGAAGAATTGTAGTATTGTAAGTCTTGCAACATTTAATGTTTAACATACATGCATGCTTTCATTGACTGCAGTTGTGCAAAAGCATGCCTGATTACAACAGTTTAAAACTAGTAAAAACATCAAACAGTTTATTTTATGCTACACCCACATGTCACAACAGTGACAGTATCATACAGTACGATAGTACTGTGTATACTTTAGTAGGGACCACAAAGGAGTAGGCGTGGCCCACAAAATAACATCACCCAAAAACCAGCCTCAATTTTCCCTGACGGTGATGAGAAAGTATTAGTTAGGTAAAACTAAGCCCAAAAAAGCTTTCAGATTGACCCAAACACTTTCAACAAGTTGCTATGGAATTTTAAAAATAATTTATTTAACAAAATTTTCTACTGACTGACTGAGTAACTGAGTAACTGACTGACTGATTCCTTCAGGCAAGTGTAACTCGATAACGGCTAAGACTACGGGCTTCATTTTTTCACTGTTTGACGTCGCTTCGGCTTGACAGGTGCCTTTTGGCATACCGCAGTACGTACAATGCCTTCTTCATGGACTTACCAGTGTTCTCCTTTGTGTCCCATTCATCTTTGCTGACAGCGAAAAGTGTCGAATTGGCGATAGCACATGATGGCTTCCTTTCGTATTGGAAATCGTCCGTATTTGTCATAGTGGCTATTTTGATAGCAGAGGCGCTTTTCAAACAGTTCTTGATTCGTACTGCTGTGTAATAGGTTGAACATAGCCGACAACGAAACGTAATGGATACTTCACTTTTCAGACGATAATTGGAGCGTGCGGTGCCATTTCAGATGTGGTATACGTGGGTTCACCAGTCATAATAATTATTTGCAAAAAAAAGTTAACAAACAAGTACACAGAAAAATTTGGAATTTTCAACTAGAGTAGGGACCATAGCACATCGATAAAAAGTACTGAAACAAGCTGGATTAGTGCACGATATTAGATCACAGTAAAATAATAAGAAGTGTTATATTCCTACCGCGCATTTCCATTATGGTATCTTGAGCACAGTAGGGACACTCTTATTGTTTTACTTGATTTAATATCATGCACTACTCCAGCTTGTTTCAGTACTTTTTATCGATGTGCTATGGTCCCTACTCTAGTTGAAAATTCCAAATTTTTCTGTGTACTTGTACAAATAATTATCACAAACCACTGTAGCACAGCAATTACATAATTACAAAGGCAAATATGATTTCTAAGACAATCAGCTAAAATACAATGGCTGGTCTGACATGCTTAGCCAACCAATAATACAGTTGCCCTCAAAACGTGTCCATCACTATGACATATTGTATTGAATTTGTCACTTTTGCAATTTACTTTGTCCATTTACAATGGAATTCATCACTGTTGCAGTAGAATTCATTGTGTTTCCAATAGAATTTGTTGCCTTGGCAATTGAATTTGATGCACTTGCAATAGAATTAGAAGCTAATGCATTAGAATTCATCACGTTTGTAGAAAATTTGGTCACAAGGAATAAGTGAGCACTTGACTAAACAAGAACACCATGCTGAGCAACTGAATTGATTGTTGACTAACACGGACTTGTAGTAATTAGCTGTTTTCAGTACTTAATTAGTCTACAGCATGCTTGATAAGGATTCCTCCACACCACTGTAGTTCATTATTGACAGACATTGTGCCATCAGGTGTGCACCTGATTTTACACTTCTGCAAACACTAGATATCCACTAATTCCTTAATAAATTAATGGTTTCATACAGTCATGGATGTATGCTAACAATAACTTATTGAAACAAATCTGCTTCTATCTTTGTCTCTAGAACAAATAATTAGTTGTGACAAATTTTCCTGCAAGCGTTATAAATTACTAGTATACTAAAAAAATTGTTAAGGGTGCTCGCGGCTATTTGAAGCCATACAACATGCAATTTTTGTATTGTTGCTTATATTCACATAATGTATAAAATGAATCGCGCTACTTACGTTGGAAGTGCTTCTCTTTCTCTTCAACACAAACCAAACAGAATTCTTCTAGCCTATACCATTTTATAACTATGCGTAGTTCTTTATGAAGCGCTTAAACCGAAACTAGTCCTCCATTATTCACAGTAGCGCACTGGAAACCACGTTGAATAAACTTCAGCTTATAACTCACAACTCTATGTTTAGTATTTAGTACACAGTGTACATAGAACTTAAGTTAGTACTAAAAGTGTGCTACACCATTCAAAACCTCATGTTCTCTGTGCCGTAACTCATGAAGCCATAACGCTAATGACAAAATCTAAACATAGACCTCTGGAGAATTTATCAGCGAATCTCCCTACTAAATTTGAAGCCTTCACGGCTATCACTCAAAAACTAGTTTTATTTTTAGTAAACATGTGCAAAGATTGCGTGCGCCCAACATTATTGATACAATAACCACACAAATTCCTATTGCCCGCAATCACCAACTTTTCAAATAACATGTCATAAACGCTGTTCTAAACACAAAAAGCTCTGTTTTCTCTTCTTCACACACAGGAACAGCTTCTTGCTCCGCCTGGAGTCTCCAAGTCGCTCTTGGATAGGTTGCGCTAGGCACGCCATCATCAGCAGCTTGTAACGCCTTGTGATCCCAGCTGGTAACATCGTTCCCTACATAAGCAGCTTACAATTACAATACAAACTACCAGCATACCCTGTCACTCGAGAAAACAAGGCACAAACGCATGTCATCTACAAGCGAAAAGTGCGTTCACACTTGTTGCCTTAAATAACACTTACTTTTAGATTAATTCATGTTAGTGTAACTGTTGATCCATCAGACAATCATTTGCTAACACTTCAGTGACAATTCTGAAGCGAAAAAACATGCTATTCTTCCTCGTGTTCTCTGGCGCAAAACATGTCCGCTTAACACGGATACTACAAGTATGCATAGTCATGCCAATTATGATGCAATAGCCGCATGTGGTTTCTGGGCTGGCACTTAAACGGCTTCAAATATCAGCGAGCACCCTTAATGTAAAAATGAAGTAGGTATCTATGCAACAAAAAGTAGTGTAACAAGATATGAATGATGGTATCACAACACAGCTCAATGGGAAAGTCCCTACTTTGGCATTGAGCATTATAGCCAATGTGCCAAAGTAGGGACTTTCCCACTGAGCTATGTTGTAATACCATCATTCATATCTTGTTACACTACTTTTTGTTGCATAGATCCCTACTTCATTTTTAAATTAACAATTTTAGTTTTTTGTTGTAGCACAGCTAGCTACAATGTAACTTGTGACTTCTATTTAGAATATCATAGATGACTGTTGTATTAGAGTGGCTGTTGTATTGGAGTATACCTCGAGTCAGCCAAGAGGTGTGCAGCTAGCTAGACCAATAAGGGGTGAGGTCATCTTGTTTACTGTTAAGTAAACAGCTAGATTGGTTAAGAGGTATGGTCTCCATACTCTATCGCTATTAGTCCACCTAGATCTTTAATTGATGGGTGTGGTTGCCAACCTATCGTGAATGGGATCCCAATCGCGAACTTGCAGATATCTAGCTAGTATATCTCTTATAGTAGCGCCGGGACTGAAGTGCTTCTGAAATCCAGCTCTGAAATAATTCTGTGGCATCTATGCTATATGTTGCTGAAAAAAGGTGTTGATATGGAAAATTAACACCTTGATAGGGTTTCGCTGGATGAAAAAGAAGACAAGCAGACTGATTGAAGATGAAAGAAAAGACACTATGCTCGTCGGAACCCCAAAAGGCACATCCCACTGGTGAGTTTATTATTTTGGCGTAAAAATGGTGGCCGTGTGCTACTTCGTTTGGCCTCTAGCCTTGCGACTGTGGTCAGCGAGGCAGGCAGTCAGACTAAAATTCAAGTTTTTGAAATTTTTATATCCAGCCACCTGTGTAAGTGTTTTGTTGTATTTAATGTTGTTTTATGTATTATATGGACTAGTACTATTCTGTAAAGGTGATTTTGAGGCGTAAAGTGTTCCAAGGATGATTTTTAAAGGCAGAATTTTGGGCGGCACAAACTTTTCACCACAATCCCTACTTAAACATTTGATAGCACTGCAAACACACTAAACTCAATTGCCAAGGAAACAAATTTTATTCCAAATGTGATGAACTCTATATACTACAAATGTGATGAACTTTACTACATTTAAATTCTATTGCAAATGGGACAAAGTCAACTGCAAAGGTGATGAGTTCAGTAGCAAAAACCTGTATACACATTGTTTCAGGAAACCACACAAGCATGATCTGAAATCTGTTAGACCAACAAGGAAATGCACAGCAATGTTATATTAAATTTTGTCTGGAAATGAGCACCTATTGTCATGTATACAACAGTTCTCAAGCTAAACTACAAATTTACCATGGATACACATTATATCTGTTACATAGATATAATTTGTCTTTAAGTCTTAATTTATATCTTATATCTTTATACCTTTTGAATTGCTGTCAGCAGTAAGCACTGAAAATGGTTATCAGACTGTACCTTATCCTAATGACAACAAAAATTATAATTATGCATGTACGTATACGTACCCAATGTTTATGTTTTAATTATATCAGTAGAGACAACATGAGTTGCTGATGAGAGTTTGCTTCCCTGGGGCTTCCCCTGTGTGCTGTCCAGAACATGAAATGTTGGGGTTATAACTTCAGTTTTGGCAAGTATGCACATACATATAAATTCATAACAAAAATAACTTTTGAATCTCTTATGCTAAAACTTCTGCTTCAAAACTAACTCAGTTTGTAATGGCTATGTATTCATCAAAGCTCATGACATGCTATACATGCAATGTACTATAACACAATCACATACAGTATTTTAGACTCACCACTATCATTAAAACTTGTTCTACAATAGCTTGCTGTAGACCATATTTTTGAATAAACTCATGGATCATATCAGTAAAAGCACTTTTAACATATGCTGATCCAAGCAGCAGGTTAGGAACATTCAGTGCCATAAGATCTTCTATAAATTTATTTTGTCTTTTATCAATTTTGTAGGCTTCACCAATGCGTTTAAATAAGCCAACAATGCACTTCTTGCAATTGTCATCTGGAAAACTACAAAAATGCAATCAACCATAATTATTCAATATCAAGACACACGGTAGTGTGTCGTGCGGCCCAAGAAGCCGGCGCTCCACAACATGAGTATATTAACAGGAAGAAAGTAAACGCGATTAGCTCTGTGATTCCTTATCCGATTGAAACCAAAGTTGCTACAGAAGTGCCGGCTAGGTAGGGGAGTCCACATTCCAAATTTGAAGAAAATCGCTCCATCCATTTCCGAGATACGATCGGCCAAAGTTTGGGGTTTTTTCTTCATTTTTTTTTTCTTCTTCTACTTCTGGGATGGGGTAAAACCGGGACGGGGACAGGGACGGGGACGGGGACAGTAGGAGTAAAACCGGGACGGGGACGGGGAAAATAAGGGTAAAACCGGGACGGGGACAGGGACGGGGACGGGGACGGCCAACAGGAGTAAAACCGGGACGAGGACAGCCGAGGTATAGGGACCACTGTTAGAGTAAGCGATTTTCTCTGAAGGGATTGAATCTTGGATTGGATATAAGTTATGTATGGCTAAGCAAAAATATCAAGTAGCTTTGAGGTAATTTAATCTTTAAACTGTCACTTAAGCTTTGAGAGATTTTGACGTCCTTATAAGCTGGTGCATGGCTTAGCTAAGAAAAATCAAGTAGCTTTCTCGAGTAACCTTTGAACTACCATATAAGGTTAGAGAGATTTTGACATCCTCAGCTAGCTATATAAACCCAGACCTCACACTAAGACACTCTTCAGTGGTTTTTCAAATGGATTGTGAAGTGGAAGATCAAATCATTTCGTGCCCAGATTGTAATTATTGTCTTTGTGCATACAAGATCCCCCCGGGAAGCCTGCACAATATTAAAAATTACTTTCTAGCGATTTGAATGTAGCTCTGGACTATAACCAAGTTGTAGATCACTTGGAGAATTCTGACACAGCGTATAAGGAGTACATCAACACTTTGGATGCTAATTCTCCCATCCAACCTATAAAGGAGGGACAGTGTTCCTTTATGATCTAGGTCTATAGATGAAGCACAGTGGGAAGTCAAGAAAAAGAAGCTATAGCAAGTGGAATTATTTAGCTCAAGCTGCTGTGCAAGCTGAAAAGTAGTTTACTCATATGCTAGGCAAGAGTTCATAATATAGTAGTGGAGGAGAGTGTCTAACTGAAATACTTCCATGGAACACACTGTGTTAAGTTACACCTGGGTCTGATCAAAGAATAAAGACTTGACCTTATCAGCACCAATTAATGCTAATCAAATGTTCTCTATCACCAGTGGAGGTAGTTTTCTGTTTATATCCACAGGAATTCTCAGCATACAATGAGCCTGCCAGAATGGAGCTTTACTATCATGCTGGAATTTCTGTCCACACATTAGTTCAGTTAGCTCTTGCTTATCACACATCAGTCCAGTGCTTTAACACTGATTATGCAGATATCATTACAGCAGTGCTGCTAATTGTAGCTTGTATGGATGAACACCTAGATATTGAATTGGACAATGAAGCTGCTACAAAAATGCCGCATACAATTTCCTTTCTTTGAAAGAAGCCAATGATAAAATGTTTGATCTTTCTTCCTCCTCAGAGGATCTTTAACAGTCTGAGATGGATGAAGTTAAACTTCATTGTTTTTGCTTGACTCCTTGGATTGATGGATCATATTTCCCAGGCCATGTCATGGCTTATTGTGGAACTGAGCACGCCACCTTGAAAGGAAAAATATATCATTGCTGATTGAATTGCTGCTACTACCTGTACAGCAAACAGTATAAGAAATCAGTTTTATAAATGCAAAGGTAAATCAAAAGTTTTGTCATGCCTGTTTACCAATAAAAGTCCATGGGTAATTCTGATCAGCATAGAATCAACCGGCCTCAAAGAAATCAATAACTTAATTGTCATTGTTACTCATCATTATTCTATCAAGATATTGTGGCATGGACGTCCCTAATATTATGATGGTATGAAGTCAACAAAACAACAGTCATTTGTAAAATATTCCTCTAACATGACCACAAAGTTGAAAATTTCAACTGGTTCACATGCTAATCAGTTACCTTTTGTAGATAATAACTCTATGTTTTGAATGCCACACATTGTTATGTCTATGATTTTTCTTAGCATTTGTTTTATTATACTGTAGGTACTGAGCTTCGTTTTTAATTCATGATTTTAGTGTCTTAAATAGCTAATCCTATAATTATTTTCAGTGTTTATCATGTCATCAATTGTCTTATCAGTATAGCTAGCTAGTGGCAATCTTATACATAGGCGGATCTAGGAGGCGGCCAAGGAGGGGAAAGGAGTTTTAGTGTACAACAGTGTTTATTCCACTAAGAGGAATTCTAGTACACAAGTTATAATTAGTTGCATAACTTTATTCAGTATGGCTGGATGAGTGATAGACATACAGTTGTAAGACTGTAGTTAGAGAAAATTTTTAAAAATTAGACCTCCTATAGGTTTGAATTTGGGAGCATTTTTTAATACATTTAGCTAACACAGTGTATGCTTGCAATGCATATAAATAATAGTTAGACGTCAAGAACCAGGGTTCTACGGGATTTAGAAAACTAGAAGGCCCTGGGCTGTAGCGCCCGAGCGCAGCGAGGGCGCTACTAAGGGCCTGAGGGTTTTCTAAATCCCGTAGAACCCAGTGGTTCTTGACGTCTAACTTATTTAGACTACAACTCGTTATTGTACCTTGAGTTGACAGCTGCTTGTAAACGAGAAAAGTATGGCTAATTACTAGAAACAAGCCCTCTACACCTCCCTACATGGCGGGACCTTAGCGTGGCTGTTGCTACCCGTTTAAACGTCCATGCATTGCCAATGTTACAGGCGCGTGCTATGTATCAAAGTACTGGACTCAGCGACTGGACTACAACTCATTGTTGCTGTTGTTGTGCCTCGACAGCTGCTTGTAAGCTAGTAATGTAGTGTTGATTAGTACAAACAAGCCCATTACACCTCCCTCTAATTCAGTACGGCTGTTACTAGCCATTTAAATGCCCACACGTTGCCAATGTTTACAGGCGCGTAATTATCGTGTTTCGTATCGCCTCAGAGCGTGGTCTCTATTGGACATGAGCGTGGCTCTACGAGATTTAGAGACCACGTTTTCAGCCAATCAAATTTCAGTATCAAACTTGTTGTAGTCTAAAGATTAGTTAGTCTATTTGAGATAAAACCTGTTTGATGGTAAAGTGTACTTAATCTAAAATAAGGTACAGCTATCACAATGTTAGTTGCTGCTGACCCATAATTGAATTTTACAAGTTGGTATATACGTATATAATAAAGTCAGTGGTCGGTCTCGTATTGGCTTAGGTAATTAATCTCCTGGCATCAGTTGTATCACGTGCCCTCGTGATTAGCCTGATATGTAACCCACGCCCTTGGGCCCACAGCCCTCAAGCTTGGGTGTACATATCAGGAAAATCACTCGGGCCCATGACAAAAATAAAATATATGGTTATAACATGGTTATGGGAGATATGACAAAAACACACGACTCCCGAGAGCACACTAGCGCTCAACTACGTTTGTCAACATCAAAGGGCAAGTCACTAAGGGAACTTCAATTAAGTGATTCTACAAGTATTTTAAAAATGCTGCATCGTTTTACAGACTGTTTACAATATTTACTAAACATCTATAGGGGTAAGCTTTGCTGTAGAGTGGTTACTTCGTGTTACTGAAAAAAGTGGGCATGGTCCATATTCAGAAATGGGGCAAACCACTTGTGAATATGCTACAGCACTAGTTCTCACCTTAAACCAACGTTTCTTAACTTATAGGATGGCAAGGGTGACAAATCGCCTCTGTCTGAGTGCTGTAGGGTGCAAAATGGATGCATGCCTTTCATCATGTGACCAATAATAAATTCCCACAATTGAGTTTTTATAAAAGAAATTGGCGGTACCACTCCCACATCAAAGCCATAGTACAGTTAAAATGTACCATATGGTTAACATAAATGTACCAGGATATGTACCCTGATTTTTCCTTTGACATTAGGTGGCTTCATATTGCACTAGTTCAGGAATGTTAACAAGATGCATACACACACTGTAAACAATGTGTATATACATAACTATACACTGTAAACAATGTGTATATACATATCTATACACTGTAAACAATGTGTATACATGTACGTATATCACACTTCTGATCAAATAGTGCTGCGCTCTGATATATACCATGGCAAACTGTGGTACATATATAACTGACACACCACAGTTTGTAGCTATACCTTATTGTTTTGAGATAAACGGTTTTAAAGAATTCAAGTCAGCATAACTTGCCAAGGATAGCAAGCACGCATATGAAATTTACAGAAAAGATGCATCAATCTATTACCTTCAGACCACTTCCAGTACTTGTAGCTGCTTGAACAGTTTCCCGCCAAATAAAATAGAAAAACTGAGCAGTTGGATGAGCGAAGTAGTATCACGAGTGCTCACAAAGGGGTGGAGGGTGGGGGGTGGCAGGGTGGGCAAGGGATAGACTTCAAAATAGAGGTAAACCATGATTGGAGCACAGACACGAGAGTACAGGGCTGTGCTGGCTCCTTAGTGGCTAATATGTAGCAAAATCAACAGAAAAAATGTCTGGCCAACATTATCGGGCTATCCACCAGTAAACCACTGATTCTTGCCAAGCCAGGTCCTTCATAAGGCTGGAAACCGCCATTCGAGCTCTACACACCATCCAGAAAATATGTCTGTTGAAACCAGCCTCGAGTAGTCTGAGTAGTACTGAGGCTCAAAACTAGTAGTATGATAGTGTAGCTATCCACCATAGGTGTTAGTTTGATTTTTCCTGAAGTGCGATTTGGATCAGTTTTGTAAAATCTGGTCACATATATGATGTACCGTATGGAGGGAAACTTTGACGCCGTTAAAATTTGGTGAATTTGGCGATTGACCATGAATTCGCCAAATTTTCCCCTTCCAAATATTTTGGTGGCGAAGAAAATAGCAAACCAAGCCTCGAACTAATCAATTTTCTACTCAACCAAGGGATGGTTGGCCAGGCATTACGCTAGAGCCAAGCCTGCCTCGACTACCTCACTAGGTAGCTAGTTACTGTACACGTGGTATCCTCAAACTTCACCTCGAAAGGGAATGACAAGTATAGCGAGTCCTACCATGTTAAGTACGATATTCGCTATTCCAGATGGTGTAGATCTACAGTCTATATAGTATTACCTTTTAGTTGGTAGCTGACTCCAGGCGGCGAATCGCTGAGAGGCGTGACACTCTAGTTCTCGCTTCAGGCACAGCGATTAGTGATCTAATTAATTCAATACGGCGTGCGCTTTGCTAACAATTCGCCAAATTTTATTTCGCCAACAGTGATATTTTGCTTGATTCGCCAAATTTTCCCCCCTCCAAAGTTTCCCTCCGTACGGTAACTTCACACATTCTGTGAAATCTTCAACTAAACGGTAAACAAGTCTCTAATAACAAGCACCTCAATTAATCAAAGTTATTCACCTGAGCAAGGAGAAGGATTTTCGATGAACTATTGTCTCCTTCATGGATAACTCAGTAATTGCAACCAGGTGGGCGTGGCACTGCTAAAGAGTCTAAAATGTCTGATCCATCTACTGATTTCAATCTTCAACAGGTGCTGTTTCACTATAAATTACTATCTATAATCGTTTCATCATAGAATATAACAGTTATAACACAATTACTTGGAATATGACTAAATATATGCACTCTCACTCGAGCGCTACATTCCCTAATGAGTCATGCATATATTTTAGTCATATCCCTCATAAGCGTGTTATCAATATGCGCTCTTCCATGAACACTGTGTGTTATCATGAGTCGCACATATATTTCAGTCATATGATTCATATCCCCTATTACGGCCCTATATATTATATACAATAGAACACACTTACAAGGGATATGACTGAAATATACGCACAATTCTGAGAGAATGCTATATAGCGTTTGAAGGAGAGTTTGTATACTGTATTTCACTCATATCCTGAGTAATTATGCTATAACTGGTACATTCTACACTCCAGTAGATGAAACAATCAGAGATAGCTGTTTATAGTGAAACAGTATCTGTTAATGATCGGAATCATTGATGGATTAGGTATTTGAGAGATGCCACACCCATCTACTCATTATTGCTTATCCACAAAGGAAACAAGAGTTCATTGACCATCCTCTCAATCCAGGTAAATAAATAATAGCTAGACATTGAAACACAGGGTTCTACAGAATATAGAAACCCGAAAGGCCCTATGTTGTGGCACAAAAGTGAAGTGATTGCGCTACTACAGGGCCTGAGGGTTCTAAATTCCGTAGAATCCTGTGTTTCTAATTTAGACCACAGCTCGTTCATGTACCTTCGCTGCTGCTGCTTGTTGTACCTTCCCAGCTGCTTGTAACACGATAAATGTAGCGTTCGTGAGTAGAACAAGCTCCCCCTGTAACCATAATGGCACTTACTATCCAGTTAAACGCCCATGCGTTGCCAATACTACAGGCGCATACAATAATTGCTGTGTTTTGCATCACCCGAGACAGGGATCTATTGAGACATAAACAAGGGATCTACAGGATTTAGATACCTGTAAGTAGCCAATGAAATTCAAATTCCAGTATTTCAACTTGCTGTGGTCTAATTATTGGTTGATTTAGGCACTTGTTATTAGAGACCTGTTTACTGTTTAGGTAAGGATTTCGTGGAAAGTGTGAAGTTACACCACGGAATATTATGGTAAGTGTAGCCACAAACCATGTTATACCAAACTGTGGTATGTATATCAGTTATATACCACAGCATAGGTGATTCTAAAGGGGTGCCAGGGGGGCCATGCCCCCCCTGCTAAATAAGTTTTGAAAATTAAATCTTGGGGAAAAGTTGCAGTATAGATTGGCATTGTTATTTTTTAGCATTTTTCATTTTTAAGCATAAATTTATAAATTTTAGGCTGCTACCTACAAATTGAAAAATCCTACAACTTCTGGGGGTTGCACCCCCATACTCCCTGAAATTCTGACAGCCATACAACAGTAGTCATGCTGTGTCCTACTTGGCCCCCCTGTAGGTTAGGTCTAGAATCGCTAATGCACCAGAGTGTGGTGCTTATACAACAGACAAAAACAAGTTGATGTTGTGCTACTTCTAAAAACCAGGCGCCATGCAGCTAGCTAACTCATCTGGAATAACTATAGACAGTATATACTACTATGAATTAACCAACTATGTATTACTACTTTACAATATGGTAGTTTGGGCTGTACAATAATATAATTAGCTATTTCTCGTAATTCATGAAATATTCGTAATTCATTCAATTATGTTGCTATGCACTGCTAAGAAAGCGTTTGTTAAATTAACAACATATTACGCACAAAACTATCTTCTAAACTGTTTTATAGTGTGACTAACGTGTTTTTTCCCACAAATTCTCTCGACAAAGCCTCAAAGCTGCTCTTCATTTTCATTCGCGTACGTAAGGGTTAAATTAGGAATCTGACAGCTAGTTTGATGTCTGAAGTTTGCCATAATGTCCAGATTGAACCACAGCTGCACCCTTTGTCTGGTGAGACCTTACATTATCGCTCTACCATTCAAGATGTTGACGCAAGGGTAGACATCAGGGTTTCCGGCTTTTGGAGGTGCCTACACCACCATACCTTCTTTGATGTGAGGGTTTTTAACTGTTTTGCAGCTTCTAATCGTTCCTCTACGCTATCTACTGCTTTTCGAAAACATGAACTAGAGAAACGTCGTGCCTATGAGGAACGGATTCGGGGGGTGGAGCATGGGAGTTTTACCCCCCTTGTTTTTTCCACTTCAGGTGGCATGGGAAGGGCTGCCACCACCACTTATAAACATCTTGCCCGCCTGCTTAGCGAGAAGTGGAATTCCCCATATTCTGTGGTGATGGGCTGGCTCCGTTGTAGTTTGGGGTTTTCCTTGCTCCGTTCTTCAGTTATGTGCATCAGAGGATCACGCTCAAGATCCAAGTGTCCGTGTGTGCCTCCAGCAGTTGATCTTGCTGTCGCTGAGGGGCACCTGCCTGCCCATTGAACCCTGGGCATGCTGTAGGTTCTGTGTAGGTTCTTTTCAGTAGGTTATAATTAATTTTTCAAATATTTTGTTAGCATTCTATAGAGATGTGTGGGAGGAAGGGAGTGCCATTAGGGCCGGAGGAAAAAAAATAAAAAAAAACGTAAGGGATACGCCCCCTTTCAACTCGAAGCGATAGGTTATTCCTGGCAGTGTACGAGGCCTGCACCGTTGTTTTTCAGTTGCTAAATGCCTGAAAACCTCAAGGGGAAGGTAGTCTGAGGAAAGTCACCACACCCGTATTTCAGTCCGCCGAAAAGAAACCACCTCAGAGCAAAGTTCACTTGTGCAGAAGTTTAATACAGACTTCATTTCACTTTTACTTCTTACGTAAAAGCTGCTTTCACCGTTATTAAACGATTTTGCTCACGTAGGTGCGTACGGACAAACATAGGTAGATAGGTACATAGGTAGATAGATAGGTACACACACACACTTTTACGGAAACAATTACAGTAAACCAGGCGCACGCCCACAGCCAGCCTTCGGCCGGCTGTGGGCGTGCACCTGGTTTAACAAAATCCTACTTACTTGTCAATAATGAGGTAGAGGAGTGATCTCCATGAAGAATCCTGAAGACTAACTTTTGATGAAATGTTATAGTTTTCAAGAAATTCTTTCACAAACTGTACAAAAAATTACAACAAATATACATACAAATATGCCACAGATATTACACAGATGTAATGTAGACATACAGAATATTTCCATATAACTTGTGAGCCTTCAAACAAGCTACGTATTTGGGGCAGTGTCAAGTTCTTCATCTCCATCACACCCTTTTGATTTATCTGTATACAACAGTAAGATTAACATGTAAACAGTGAAGCTTTCCTTACAGCCTCTGTGACTGATGTGGCAAATGCTTTAAAATTCCTTAGTACACCAAAAAAATCAACAGTATCTTTAGCTTTCAAGTCTATATTGTCCACCAGCAAACCCAAAACCTTGTCAATTTCCACTATAGCTGCTTCTTTCACATCACCACCACTTTGATCCTCTTGAGTCAAAAAGGTGTATACATAATCCAATAAGTCTACAGCCTATCATAAAATAATAAATACATCATCACACTACATTTGATAAACATACACAGCAGAACTATACGTAAATGTACGTAGCTGCAGCAAATATTGCATATAAATCTATCAAGTCATAAAGTTGAATGAATACACAAAAGTTTAATGTAGGACAGCTATGCATTTAGGAGATTTTGCAGCTAATATTTAGTGGATGTAGCTATGACTTTACATATTCACTCCATAGCACACATTGTGCAAGAGTACCTTCTATCTGTAGCATGTTCAACAGAAGTTAGAAATGTGATGAAGTTGACAATCAAACATATAATGGTTTGTTACATTAAAAGAACTGAAGGTGTGCAAAACAATATACACATGCTTGTTTGTGATTGTACCTCTTTATAAGCACCAAGCTTGGTACCATCATCACTATATTTATTCCAACTTGAATTCTTTTCCCTTTGTTTCTTAAACAATCCCTCATAGTTATGTCTCAAAGGTGTCAAAAATGGCACAATGTGAATTCCCCATTGAAGATGACATACACCAACCATTGTAAGCTTCCTATAGTAAAATAGAAACATATAATATGGTGCTGCTCTTTCTGCTGCATCACTGCATTGTCCCATAAAATTACATTAGCACATACTGTACACTGTATAATGATTTTGCAAATAGTCCACTTCCAAAAATGGAAGGAAATGGTGGATCTATATTAATTCATTCATTTTGGAAGATATTTATAGTAGCATATAATTTTATTTGATGAAATCATGCATTTCTCCTATATAGTGAGCAAAACACCCAAAGTTGGATTGTCCTATATAGTCATCTAATTTTGGATGTTAATTTTCCCATAAAATATTGACCAAAATTTGTATTAATTTTGGATTGCTTTGATTGTTCAATTTTGGATGATAATTTTACTAATCCAAATTGTGACTGCTGTAGTCATCTAATTTCAAATAATTATTATTCTATAAATGATTTGTACAAATTCAGATTGTCCTAGTTGTCAAAATTTTGAATGATAATTGTGTTATAAAACATGCATCAAATTTGGATTGTGCTAGTTATCCAATGTTGGATGTTTTACATTAAATATTTTCCTTTTCCTTATAAAACATGTGAATTAATCCCCTTTGCTTAAACTGCCATAGCTTGCAAAGCAACATTACAGTCACTAAAACTTGGTGTCCATTTTATTCTACCATTATGAAAATCTGAATTGCATGTCCATGTGATGTTCGGTATATATGAGGTATCAATCGATGTACATCATATAGCCACTTTAGTGGATTATGTGGCAGATACAGTGCATGCATTGTACAACATAAAGCTTTAAGCTTATTGGAGTCATTTACAACACAATTATCAGTCAAACAGTATCAATGGAAAGTTGACTCTGTGTGTAATTTGTGGGAATAAACTGCCATATTTATTTGGTTAAATGCTACAGTGTTCATTAACCAATATCAATACAGTGACTTGACCACCACTCAATGCTCGAAAACAATGTTTAAGTGCAAAATCAACTGTGACACCACTCAAGTGTGGCTACTATTAACCCTTAAACCAACATACGCCAATTTATAAAGCTTGAAATTCCTACAATTATTATTACTATTGGATGATCTCATAAACCAGCATTGAATGAAGCTTGTCTAACTACAATAGTCCAAAAACCACCTATCACTGGAAAGAGTGTTCATTGGGCTACATAGACAAGGGTGAATACTTGTTGTAGCAACATTCATTCACTTGTTATGATGCACTGAAGATAGATGTCTGGTTTCCTACCGTGTGAGTGCATTGCCATTTTATAAATGTCTGACTCATGTGAGTTCTATATGCCATGATACCCCAATGAATGGCGAAGCTACTAGTGTTTATTTCTACTTGATACAATAAACTGGAAGGGAGTTATGAATCACTTTCTGAAGGCATGTATTGGGGCCCATAGCATTATCTACGTCAAGTTATGCTTAGCTGGAGGAATCAGTCAGTCAGTCAGGTAGCCAGTCAGTGAATTAGCAGAAACTTCAGTTAACTAAGCAATTTTAAAATACGTAGAAACTTGCTGCAAGGTCACTCTTCAAGACATTTACAAGCCTAGTTGCACATTACTGTCAAGCTGTTATGAAGGAAAGGTGAGGATGGTTTTAGGGTGCTATACTTGGACAGCCTCCATGATCCTTACTATGCAGAACTACCATACTGCATGATACTGTTATGCAACACCTTAAGCTGCTATTGTACAAGAATAGTAGAAAGAATTAGAAATAATTGGATGAGTTCTAGAAACACGTAATTGATGCAAAATTATAAGTTCTGCTTGCAGCATAATGGAAAATTCTTCTGGACACACCACAGAAACAGTGCAAGCATAAACACAGTTGAAAAGATCAAGATGCTCTAATAAAGCAGTCAACTTTGAATCAATAATTCTAATATAGTAGACACTTATACAAAAGCTAGGGCTGTGCGATAATAGTAAAAACTACTCTATATATCTCGATAAGTGACAACCATTTTATCTCGATAATTGATATTATCCCAATAATGATGTAGTATCACAGGACTGATTTGTAAACAATGTTTTACATAATTATTTGTTGACATAAAGTCATATAGCATTTGTTAAGTCAGAAATTTTATTACTTCCCCAAGCACTGAGCTTGATACCTTTCCACAAGTTTTCCATCTGAATTGGTTGATTTACAAAGATTTACTATAGTGTTGCCACGGTATATCGATACATCGATAGTATAGATATAACAAGGTGGTGATATGATATGATATGATATAGCCAATCAGTTATATCGATGGTTGCACAATAGTGGCGCTGCTTAGTAAAATGATGTGGGGGAGGGACATATGGTATTTGGCATTTAATTAAGTTATGTGTTGATGGTGTAGTGTGGTAAACAAGCTAACCCCAAAGTAAACTGGGAGGTTTTAAGGTTTCTATGTAATGCCAGCCACTTGTCTCAACTGTAAAGCAGTAGTAAAATGCATTAAAACCTGATAAACAAGAGTAGCTTTTGCTTGTGGTATACATCCAACTTAAATTTAAACTTACAACGAAGAGTATGTATATGTTTGTCTTGCAAATGTTACAGTTAGTTCTATATCATGATATGTACCACTCTGCGTGGGCAGTTCAAAGGCGCCGCGAGTGCTATAATTCATATATAGCACTGCTGCACTAACCGCAGCGAGTGCATTATAACTTATAATGCACTGATCACAGTGCAATACATTTATATTGCACTGGCTGCAGTTTTGTGCTACATTGCACAAGTGCCGGTGGCTAAGGCCGCTTCGACACCTCACCTAATAGGTGGCAAGACGCTACACATTTTACTCGAATTCTTATATAGTCTAACATGTGAAATTTGATTGTGGGGCCATACAGGGGACGTCACTACTATGTTATACATGCGATCTAAAAGCAGCCAATGGCAATCAAAGAGGCAAAAACGGCAGGTAAAACTCTATTTACATATATAAAAATGTAGTTACATACCTTGCTAGTTTGATCGAAGCTTCCACCTTAACAAATCGCTTTTTAAAATAATATTGTTCTAATTGATACTCACCATAACAATCGATTGTGGCGTTGCCATGTGATTGTATGGTCAAGGCCATGCTTGATACGTAATAATGTCGTTAGTTTTAGAGCGCCACAATCGATATTGGCATTCTATCTTATAATAGAAATGTAGCTGCAGCGTTTGATTTTCCACCTATTAGGTGAGTGGTACATAACAGTTATACAACTGAGCACTTGTGCTCTGCCTGTATAAACGCACTCGTGCCCGTTGTATATGTTCATATCGTGACATAAACCTTGGTGATATATGATATAGAGTTTTTCTATATCGTGGCAGCACTTATCTTGATAAGCAAATACATATCTTATTAAATGACAGGTGATTTAGGTATTTAGATAATCTTTTTATCACCCAGCCCTAATAAAAACCCTCACTGATATGCTTATGTTTAGCACAAATTTCAGGAATAATTTTGAGAATAATATGTAGATAAATAAAAAAAAATTTTCAGAAAGAATAAATGAGTTTTAGACTCTCCCCTAAATGCAACACATGTAAGCACCTAATAATTGCACTATCAACTATGTAGTAAACACTATTGACTTACTTTACATGTGAAAGGTGAAGTCCTTTGCATTTAAGTGGATTCAAAAATATTGCAAAACTAGATGCTTCAAACAGAACATTCTGAGGTAACTTCAGCATCTTAACAAATTCAAATCCTTTTGTAAAATCTGCAACAACTTCATCAGAAAACTTTTGTTTTGTTAGCACCTACATAAAGACATAAAAGTAAAAGTTTATATAAGATTTAAAAAACACAATCTGCTAAGGATATAAAACTACAGAATTGACATAAAGCATATACCATTATGGTATTGCTGTGGTCCATGCAAGCATTTATTTCTTAAGTATTGTTTACCCATCATAAGTTAATAGTTAATCAGTTGTTAATGGCTTCTGTTGTCACACTGAAGGCTTCAGTTGATGTAAAGTGATGTCTTTAAACTATATACCTGGTATTTATTGTGGTTAGGATGGTTTCTACCCCAGTGATTAAATGACACCAGGCATTTGAGACCAACTATAGGTACCCACATATTTGCAACACTTGCAAAATTTTATTTGATTATTGTCAAAAAATTGAAATCCTCTAATCAACTACATAAGTATTGTTTATATGTTAGACTAAGTACAACTGGAATAATGCTAATGTGATTTCAGCCGCAGCATTTTGTATCCATATTCACCATCAACATTATCCAAGTAGTGTGTTATCAACTCATAGTGTTATAGGTCTACCAACATACTGATACATAATACTACCATATTGGTGGCCAATATAGAGATTTTGATAATACTGGTGGAAGTCGATATTGTGGCTAAAAACTGATATGATATACTGACAAACAACTGAACTACGTATCTTAAGGATACTGTACAACAATTAAACCACAATATACCCCCTTTATACAGCAAGCAAGCCCGGGAAATAGTAGCTATCTGTCTCACCTGAATGCACTACATTATGTGAAGTCATCTAAGTACATGCCTGGTCACTGTTTTGCTATTACAACGCTTACCAATCATGCAACAAACAATCACAGTGTTGAGTCCTGAGAAGCAGCAATAAGATGAACCAAATACTACATAAAACAACCAGCCAACTTTACAAGCCATTGAAATCTGGACTAATCTTGGTAGGGTCAATTATCATAATGTTTGTGGGCATACGTACTGTACCTTGTTGTCTGAGTTGTTAACAGATGTCACATCACCATGGGTAACCAAGCATGGCCAGTGATTATCAGCAGTTTTTAAGTCTGTGTTCAGTAATTAAAACAAAGGTCCCTGTTTGATACCTTCAATCTATAGCTACACTTAGTTATATCAGTGAATCAGATTGGTATCATATTAGTGTCAAAATAATTCATCTCATATCAGATTGATATCAGATTGGTCAAGATATCTTATATTGGTATAGATTATCTAATTTTGTTGGTCAGTTTCTGGTAGCAGTGCAATTTGTGTGACTTTTTGATGATAACAAGATTGTTTAATGCTCTGGAGCACAGGAAGGTTACAGCAGCAACTGCACCATGGGTCAGCAATGATCAGGACTAGTTGTGTGTAAAATATGGTTAAACTGAAGCTACATGTGTAATTAGCCATATTTAAGGTGAAAATCAGCAAAAAGATGCAAATGTAAATGAAAGTAATTTCATGCAGATTTGAATTTCAACCATGTGATCACTGAATTGTTATTTTCATTTACTGTGCCAACTGCTTAGCATCAATAAGTTTCTTGTCCTTGCTATTTTTTCTATCATTCTGGTCTTTTGGCACCTCATTGGAGCCACTCCAGCTTGACAAGCATACTGTTGCATACCTGACTTTTTATTCTAAGACTGCAGGTACAGATTCCCAAACCTATGTATGTACATAGGCAGTATCAGATAACTAGAATACTTTGCAAACTTCTTCATCTTTGATATTTAGGAAGTAGTTTTCAGTGTTGACAATTTAACTAGTCTATACAAAGTAAATTATATGTTTCTGGTCCTACCAATTTCCTAAAATTGAACAGGTGACCAGGCTTGCTTTTTGATGTGGTACACTATACATTTGACATAGCAGTACATGGAATTATAGGGAAAACCAAAGTTAATGCATAAAGTTAGTGCATCTTTATAAGAAAAGAGTGTTTACAAGACATGAAAACAACAGATATATTGTACTTTGCGTGGGAGGATCAAAGTGATGCCACGTATCATATTGTCCATACAGTACTAATCAACTGCATAACTGTACTGTATGAGTCATACAGTACAGTTATGCAGCTAATTGGGCAAATACAGTACAGTTATGCGGAGAATTTATTTAAGGAATGGTACGTAAACAACACACTGTAAATCGCTAAAACCAGCCAAACTGATCCTACGAGTTGATTCTACGGCTACGAATAGATTGTATAAATACTTACTGATCATCTGATCATGAAGCTTTTTAAACACGACTCCACTAAGACCACACGATTGATCACATGTGTGACATTGTAAATCACTAAAACTAGCCAAACCTATCCTATTAGTTTGTTCTACAACTAGAAATAGATTAGTTAAACACTTAGTGATATCGTGATCACCGAAAATCGCAGCAGTTTGAGAACTAGAGAAAATCGCTCTGAGCCAGACGACCAGGAAGTGCAATATAACACTTAAAGCACTGCCTATGCTTGTGTGTATGAAAAATACAGCACTCGGGGGATGTCTCGAGGCAAATACAGCACTCAGCTTCGCCTTGTTCTTTATTAGCCTCTCGAGGTTGCTGTATTTTCATACACACGGGAGGCGGTGCTATAACTCTAACTTAATGTACTTTGGGTGAAAAGATCAAAGTGAAAAGTGTACTTTTAATTCCTTATTGTACACCTGGCTGCACACTTCAAAGCTGGCAGGGTGCTGTATTTGTTTCAGCTGTGCTGTATTTGCCCAAGTGTGCTATATTTTCCCTTTGATCCCAATACTGTTGAAACAGTAAACAAGTTGACCAAAGCATGACCAATGCTAGACACATTATCGCATTCCTTTCACCAAACCACTGCAATGTTATGAAGCCATTTAACAATTATGATGTATCATAAGCACATAGAACAATGCCATGACCTAAACACAAGTGCATGCCCTTGTGCTATTTTTTTTTCCATATTGCACTCGCAGCAGTGCTTTAACTAGTATATAAAATATTTCTGGTATATTGAAAATTATTAATTCAAGCAATCCAAGCAATAAAAAGTAGTGAAACAAGAAATAAATGATGGTATTACAGCATAGCTCTGTGAAAAAATCCCTATATTGGCATGCTATACCATAGCATAACTAGACTAACACTGATACCAGGGCCCAGTGCTATAGTCTGAGCACAAAAAAAAAGGTCACTAGCTACCTGCTAGGCACTAGCTACCTGCTGGCAATGGATGGCAGCCTCCTATTATATCACTGACACTATTGTTGTAACTAAATAGTAGTTGGCTACACTGTGTCTCTGAACACTGTGACTGCTTTATAACAGTATTTCAATTGTTTGTGTGTGTGTGTTGACACCCGGGCCCAGGCCCAGGTAAGCCCGGGTTTACTGACTATAACAATTACTTTGTTCAATGTCAAAGTAGGGATTTTTCCACCGAACTATGTTGTAATACCATCATTCATTTCTTGTTTCACCACTTTTTATAACTTGGATTCCTACTTCATTTTGAAATTAATAATTTTTAATTACACTAGTTTTTTGTTATAGCATACAGCTATACACACATGACTGTTCTATTGGGGCGACTGCTCTACTAGAGTATCTCAAGTCAGCCTTTCACCTACCTGGAGCATGCCACTATTTTATTGTTCACTGTCTCAGTGCAAGCATCATAAGTAAGCTAGACTAATAATAACAGGGTATGGTTGATGTGATCGCATAAATAGATTGTTCAGAGAAGTGGTCTCCACACCAGGTCACTATCAATCCTTTAATGGGTGTGGCCTTGTGAAATTACAGGTATATACCAAGTATAAGTGCTTTAAATAATTTTGTGGTATCTAAAATTTTAATATGCTGCTCAAGGAAAGTGCTGATATGGTAAATTAATGCCTCGATATGATTTCATTGCATGAAGAGGAGGATGAACAGCCTGATTGAAGATAAAAGGAAAGATAAGATTCAAAGGGCACATACTCATCAGAACCTAAAAATGCACATGCCACTGGTGAGTTTGCTATTGTGGCATAAAATAGTGGCTGTGCATTGCTTCATTTGGCCTCCAGCCATGTAACTGGATCAGGCAAGCAGGCAGGTAGACAGACAGACAGACAGACAGACAGACAAAAATTTAAGTCTAGGTGATTTTATTTAATTCTATATCCAGCCACCTGTAAGTGTTTTCTTGCTATTAATGCTGTAATTGATGTGAGATGGATACTATTTCATAAAGGTGATTTTCATCATGTGAGATGTTTCTAGGATGATTGATAAAGGTGGACTTTTAGGAGACGTACATCACTTTGGGGGCACCCATACTTAAAACAGTACAGCTGTACTGTTTTGTAATTTATTGTATGGTTATTGCACAATACATTCAGCAAAAAAAATGACCAGTAAGGGAACCAGAAACATATAATTAACTTTCCATGCAGGTATGTTGAGATGCCAACTTTGGCAAATTTTAATATGCTTAATTGATACCAGTTTTGGAAAGAACAATTTTGCCAATTTTTGAAAGCACCAAATTGGCTAAGTTTGAAATTGTAATTAGAAAATCTCCCAATTTTGGAAAATATTTTTGCCAGATTTGGAAACATATAAAGCAAATGTGGTATCCTCAAAGCCTTGCCACAATCAGCAAATTACTTACTTTGCTTTTATAGCATAGCATGGTAGATTTAATTGTGGGTATCGATTTCCAGTTTGGATTTAGTTAATATAAATGGGTTAGGAATCTACTGTAAAGGTGTGCTAGTAGGTTTAGGAAAATTTACTGGTAAAATTAGGACATTCACTAGTAGAATTAGGACATTCACTAGTAGAATTAGGGCATTCGCTAATAGAATTAGAACATTCGCTAGAAGAATTAGGACATTTGCTAGTAGAATTAGGAGATTCGCTAGAAGAATTAGAACATTCACTAGTAGAATTAGGACATTCGCTAGTAGAATTAGGACATTCCCTAGTAGGATTAGGAAATTTGCTAGTAGAATTAGGGTATTCGCTAGTAGAATTAGGACATTCGCTAGTAGAATTAGGACATTTCCTAGTAGAATTAGGATATTCCCTAGTAGAATTAGGACATTTCCTAGTAGAATTAGGACATTCCCTAGTAGAATTAGGACATTCCCTAGTAGAATTAGGACATTCGCTAGTAGAATTAGGACATTTGCTGGAACGTCACTAGTAGTGTTAGTTAGGGTTAGGGGTGGGGTTTGGGTTACCTGTGAAATCAGATAAAACTAAAAGCATCTTGATATAAATTATTGCTAATAATGGAAACTTAAACCAAGTTTTAAGGCACACTATATAAGTGTGCACTTAATATTCCCAAAACTGGCAAGGTTTACAGGATGCCACATTTGGCTACTAGTGAGAGAGTTGCTAAACTTAGAAACAATTGAAGTAGCCAGTGGGAATCCTCAGGTTTCCAAATTGGTGTAACTTCTAGCACTTTTTAGTGTAAAATTGTACCCGTATATTGACATGATAATCTTTATCAAGCATTTTCCATTGATTATTCCCATTCCTGCTTTCACATAGCTTCCATCTCTTTCCTGTTTCCATAGAATTCTACTTACCCCCGCATATTTAATGTTCTGCTAGAAGAGGGGGAACTCTTTCTGCAGCAGTTTTGATCCAACGGATGCCACTTCTACATACCAAACTTTGCTGGAGAGGTTGTTGTGCATAGTGACTATTTAACAGTAACACATGTACACAAGTGCAAACAACAAATCAGATACAGCACATTCCATAGCATACCTTTTCAGACAATAAGCTACTTGTCCATGTTGTGGATAAAGTAGCTGGTGGGAAATTGCAGTGTAACCCAAAAAAGATATTCAAAGAAACTACAATAACAAAAAGTGTATAACGTATTAAAGTACTGTATATAGTCAATGCCAGCATTCAAACTATTAAATACAGACTTGCATTTACAGATATCAAGACACACGGTTGTGTGTCATGCAGCCAAGAAAGCTGGCATGCCAGGCTGTGAGTATAATTTATTTACAGGAAGAAACAAAACATGATTTTCACGCATGCATAGTTCTGTGTTCCCTTCTCAAATTGGAACCATTATTATAATACAAACATCCTCTACTTTTAGCACCCCACATATCAAATTTGAGCAAGATTGCCTAATGCAGTTGTGAAATATGAGCCTTCAAAATTCAACATTAAAAAAAATTCTTTAAATTTTTAAAAGAAATCATGTGAATTTTGCACACTTTACAGAAGCCATTATAAATAGAAAAATGCGTACCTTGATTTTCTTGAGCTTTGGAACACTTTAAGAATGTATTACAACACAATCACGTACCAAGTTTGGTGCAAATCTGATTAACTATTGTAGAGCTATAGACAATTATTTTCATTAAAAAGATCAATTTGTTGTCATTCTTTATTTATTAAAGCTTTACAGCACAAGTGCTGAAGGTCTGTAAGGCACCTGGTCCTACAGCCTGTTTAGAATTGTTACATCATACACACATACACACGCACACAGTGTTGGGAAAGTTATTATGTCAATATATTACATATTACTCTTTAATTTTGGGGCAATGTAATATTACTCCAAATAAAAGTTAACCTAATATTATCACTTTTGCTCTGACCATACACCTTTCCTTTACACCTTGCATGTTATTACTGAGCTAGCATATAGTAAACACTCCTGTAAATATAGCTACTGGCTTCTTGCACCTGTGTAGAGATGCTCATTGCTTTTACCACTTCAGCCATACCTAAACATTGCTGACAAATCACATGACCAGTTGTCTGAGGGTGTGAACTAATATGGATAATTTTATTACAGGGGATTGGGACAGTAGATTATTGCAGCCACTAAGCTGTTGAGTAACACTAATTGATTAGTAATGGACCTGGTAATGTGCTATGAATGTCGTTACACATTACTAACGAACTGTAATAGTAACACATTATGTAATAACTCATTACTTTCATTACTAATATAACGAACTATAGGTTCCTTGAAAGTAACTAAAGTTATAATTACTAATAGACTATGAATAGTAACGTGTTATATTACTTGAAATCACAAAATGTAATTACTATTAAAGTAACGCGTTACTCCCAACACTGTATACGCACGCACACACACACACACACACACACACACACACACACACACACACACACACACACACACACACACACACACACACAGAGCACATTACATACTCCATAATATCCGTGGAAAAATAGAGTTCTTAGCAACTCTAGTAGTGATCACAAACTTGGTCAACATGGATTCTGCCATATCATAAAGTAGCTTAAATATTGAACCATGACTGTTGGAATGATGGTACCACTGAACTTGAAAGTTACCCCTTAGAAAAGAAAATAATACAGTCAATATCAGTACCAATTTCTCTACGTGCATACCTTTCCACAAACGAATGCAAAGTCTCTGCAATTTGTTGTACATCTGACATTGTTTCAAAATTTTCAATACAATGATGAAAATAGACAGTAGTCGCATTTGTAATGTTGTATATACTGGAATGTCTGATGTAAAAATGATGTACATATTAGCAAGTATACATATACCATATCCCTATAAAAGTACAATGACCTAACAGTATGACACATAGTTACACATGTTTTCCCATCCCTGTAATACACCTTCCTTCACACATTTAAAGTTTAGGAACATGAAAAGGTACTGTTGTATTAACAGCATTACCATAATTAGTTTCTGAGATATATATTCTATATAGTGCATTTTTATACGATAAAAAGTAGTGAAACAAGAGACACGATGCTATTAGTACATAATGATTAGGATAATCTTCTAATGCAGCTTATAATAGATCTTATGTATATACGTATAGCTTTGATGTAATACCATCAAGTCTTTACAACTTGGATCTCTACTTCATTTTATAATATTCAATTATGCTGGTTTATTTACCTTATTGCTATTGCATAGCTATGATATACACTTGTGACCGTTCTATTAGAATATCATACACGGATGAAGTGGCCACATGAAAGTTCCTTTGCATGGGTGATGCTAGGAACCTGGTGACTGGCCCCAGGCTCCCCAAAAGGTTAAAATACTTTGCATTTTGAAAAAAGAATGTAGTGACTCCCTTTCTAGATCTCCACCATGATCAGAGGCAGCTAGACGAGATTTTTTTTCATGTCCTGCAAGTCCATTAATAATTGCATAGGCTAAGGTAAGGATTACTCGCTAAACAATATCTCTTGCTTCATTATTGCTCTGATCCTACTAGCTTATAAATCCTCATTGAAAATTAGCATAGATACAAAGTAACCACTTACGTTTTAAATCGATGAGCCAGCAAAAGGTAGAACAAAAAATTTTGTTCAAAATCTTCATCTTTAAAATCATCTAGCATTTTGATAGCTTTTTCAGGTGACTCCCTATTTGGCTGGAGCTATAGTATAAAAACATGGATTATTTGAATTCTACTGCAACCATATGGGTAAAAAATTAAAGCTAATATGTAGTTTTGATTGTCATTTATTGTATACAAGACTTAGGCCCATGCATAATAGACTTACATTGCTCTGCTATTTTAGAAAAATGCATAGGTATGCATGCACCATAACATCTCTAACACAGCTTTTGAAATCATTTAAAACCCCCAATTTTAAAACAGCAATTGTAACTAACCTCGAAGTTTTGAAAACAAGAAAATGCAAACTGAAAGTGACCTTCCTCAGCTACAATACGCCTCCTTTCTTTCCTACTTTGAAACAAATGCTTTTTAAGCTCATCATGTAGACTATAAGGAGTTGCAGCTTTCATTTTACCATGAGAAGTTTTGCCTGTATAAAGTGAAGAGGAAGAGGACATAATTCACCTAATACATCCCATTGCAGGGGTGAAATGCATATCAAATTATCTTTCATATGTCCCATGTGTTTCAAAATTTGTACAGATTCTGGTTTAGCACTGTCAAGTAATTAACATGAATTTAAATGCAATAATGGAATAAGTATGTGTGCTAGAAACTTGCTTTTATATATGGTAGTCTGCAACAATATTACAAAGCATATATACAAACTAGCGTATTTAAAATCATTAACTTAAAAAGTAGTATCAAAGTGATGAAACATGATGGTATAAGATAGCTACTTATGCGGTAGTGGAAAAAGAAATGGAATGCAAAAGAGGACAAAGGTAAGTCCATGATGAATGTATTGTGGCTGCAATGGTTGGTGATTTTTATTTTTGTTGCACCGATATTGGTGCTTTTGTGAATAAATTTAATTTTTTTATGTATGCTATATTTGACATTAGATACACAAAGACTTAGAAGACCAAAGTACTTAATTCATTGCAAAAACGTTTCTGTGGTGATTTTTAATGACAGTTTTTAGGGGTGCCATTTTATTTTTGGGGATCTACCACCACACTATATTCAAACATATCATCAATAATATTTTTTGCTAAGAGTTATCAAAACCAGCCAGCCAGACCTTTATATTAACTTCATTGAAATCTCAATATCCCCAATTTTTTTTACTTGTACCACCTACAAAAAATGTATGTTAATTATAGCTAATCAACAAACAATGTTCTAACCATTTGGACCTTCAAGGCTTGTTGTGATTTTAATTCCCTTGTGCAATATCTATGACATACGTATAACAACATAATTTGTGTGCATATACTTTTCAACTCTCTTTCTGAAGATCCAGAACGGCCAGCATCCACTTCACTCTCAACTTTCACTCTCACTTTCAGGTCTCCTTCGTTCACATTGAAAGCATCAAGGTGTATAATGTCCTCTCCATCTTCACATGACACAACATATATTGGTGGTTTCTGAGGTATTCCTTCTTTAAGAAGGTCATTTGATAAAAAATTACTGGGCAAGTAGTGGAGGATAATCAGCCCCACAATGTTAGGTTTGTTATCACAGTGCTTTTTGACCACATCTGCTAGACTTTCATCTGATTCAGTCAACTGGTAGTGGATAACGTGTTCACCAGCCACATCAGTGTCAGGTTTACAAAATGTTTTCCAAGCCAGTGGACTGAGGCTGACCCCGGGCAGGCTAGCATAAGTGAACGAATGAATCCCTTTGGACTGATTGGTTAAACAAATCTGGAGACCTAAGTAAAGATGTAGATACAGTATACATACACACATCAGTGCAGCATATCCTCACTAGCCACATTAATTTTAATGAATAAAACAAGCAGAACCTGAATTCAAGCATGGCATGGAATGCTATGGTGTATGATTGTATTTTGTGGAAATCATACAAGGTTAAAAATTTCTTGCAAATAAAGCTTCAAACACTCATCCGCAACTAAAATGTTAGGCCAATACTTGTGATCTACAGGATTGTAATTAATTCAGAAATTATTACTCACTTATAAGTAAATCATTACATTTCATATTATGAAAAGAAAAGGAAAAAATTTAGAAAAGAACAAATGTAAATTTAAAGGTTTGCATCCCAATGATGAGTGGACTCCAATTTGAGGTATTATGTGCTTACAAGTGCATGTAATTTGCATTTTCCAGTGCATGTGTAATTTATGCTTGCCTGACTGTCCTATGTTTCCCATGGCTGCACAACACGATAGTAGGAATCACAAACGCTTAAATGTAAAATGCTCCCATTGATTTTTTTTTAATTTAATAGAAGCTTTTACAGAGCAAAAGAAAAAGTACCAAGGTTCAAAGGTTTCAACTAGTGAAGGTAGATAGTCTGAAGGTCTCTGGGAATTCCCCCCCCCCCCCCCCCCCCCCCTAGGAGATTTTAAAACTTTACTGTCTTTAGGTAATTTGTGGCTACAATATGTGGTGACTGATACTTACAAGTGCTCTTTAATGTTGCCCAATCTTTTAATATGCTATGTGATGGTAGCTAGCCTAACACATGATAGCAAAACCTGTAACACTACATGGAAAAGTACATCTTGGGTCCAAGCAACATCCAACTGTGTCAGTATCACTAGCACCTGTTACGTTACAAGTGAGTCAGCAGTGAATAAACACTTATAGAAACTGATCAGAAGTGTTTCAAGTTGCTTTGAAAGCACACGATTGTACCCAAATGATTTTAGCAAGTAGTTATGAAGGAACTATGAGACTGGTTTCTTCTTCTTCTAGCATACTCTAAGCAACTAACCATTTTGACAAAGATGGCTTACAAGAGAGACATCTTGTGTGCTGCTAAAATGATCATCTATGATGTCTATTGTGTTAAGTACACCATCAATTTCACCAGACTGTGGTGTATTACTGGGAATGGATCCAGGACTGTCTTCAGCCATCATTGTGGGCTAACACAATTAGCCCAGTAGTTAACTAGAACCTATATAACAAGACAAAATATTGAAAACATAATATTATATACATAGTCAGTGTTGGGAGTAAGATGTTACGATACATATAGTAACACATTACATAATAATTATTACTTTTGTGGTAACAAACTAATATAACGAAATAAGCTATAAAAACAGGTAATACAACTCAAGTTACTTTACTTGCAACTGTAACACGTTACCTAAGTAATGAAGTTACTGTAACGAGCCTAATATACGTAATATTATTACTTTAAGTAATGAAGTTACTAATCTTGTTAGTAATCCACTGAGTAATGCCTAGCCACTACAAGGCAACAAAGCCTACTGAATGAAGCTTATTCACCAGCTTCTTACTTACAACCAAGATTTGCACATTGTCCAACAACACAATTATGTCACGTGATAAGGTGGTAGTTTCACATGTGACAGCTTAAGGCTGTGGACACAAAGTAATATAATATGTAATATTATTATAGTTACTTTATTATATGAGTAATATGTAACTGTAACTAAATAGTTCAGTTGTAAATAATATGTAATATGTAACGAGTTACATTTAAAAAGTAACTGTTCCAACACTGTACATAGTTATAATTAATATAAGTCTAAGATGCTTTAAATTGGCACTTATTAGTGAGCTGCATGCTGACTTGACTCAACTCCAAACCATTCATCATAAGTACATACACAGCTTCTAGCACATGCACACGCACATGTAAAATCTATTCTCAGTCAGTTGCAGGTGGCCACTACTACCAAGTGCACATGCAGCCTATGGAAGTTATATTTACATACATATACATACAGCACTGTAAGCAACATCTTATCATTTAGTACAATATAACTGTATAGTAGGATCACAAAGGTTTATACTTCTACATTGACCAGAAATCAGCCTCATGCTATGGCAGTATTGATAAGGTAAAACCAAGCCTTCAGTACGATCCAAAATGCTTCCTATAAGCTGTACAAATTTTTTAAAAAGTTATTGAGTAGAATTTTCTTATTACTGACCAACTAGCTAGCTGCCTTCCCGGCCTGACAAGTATAGCCTAATATAGGCTAAGAATATGAGGTTCATTTTTCACTGTTAGATGCTTTGGTATACTGCAGTACATATACAGTGCATGCATCATGGACTTTGTGTCCCATTCATTAGTAGACAGCACAATGTGCTGATATCCAGCATAGCTTTGTCTTGAAAATTCATCCATCAGTTTGAACCATGTCTCTCCAAGCAGATTGGTTGTACACTAGCTTCATGTACTGTTCTCAAAATGTAGGGCTATATATGTGTCATAGAAACAAGCAGCACATTGTTGAAATTTATGCAAAATAGATATCTGTAACTTTGAATTCGCAGCAGGTTCAAGACCATGTCCATTAGAGATCGAGTATGGAGACCACAACTCTTAACAATCTATTTAATGACCACACTCTTGTTATTGGTCAAGCTGTATTCATAATGCTAGTGCCCCCTGGTAGGTGAAAGGCTGACTGGAGATACTTTAATACAGCAGTCCAGGGGCGTAACCAGAAATTTTAAATAGGTAAGGCAGACTCCAGGGGCAGATGTAGGATTTTGCTAAGGGTAGTAGAAGTGGTAGAAGTGACCACACAGTGTGCAAAGCACACTCTGTGAAATGCAAAGTATTTCACCTTCTAGGGGCTCTGGGGGCATGCCCCCCAGGAAATTTTTAAAAATTAGGTGTTTCAAGTTTGAATCTGGAGGCAATTTTAGTCATACTATGGTAATAATTATTGCAAAGAATGTGCACTGGAAAATTAATACAATGAAATTAATACAATTATTATGTACAATAGCTGAATGTACAATAGCTTATATACCTTCTGTAACCCCCTTGGAGTTTTGAACTGTCAAAGAAGCAATTGGTTCAAGCTCAGGTGTTGACTCAGGCTGAGAAGAATGAGCAGCAGACCCTACAAGCATAAACTAGCTATTCTCTAGATTAGTTAGTTATTACTAGCCTATTATATGCAAACTAGCATTGCCGGTGTGCTTATAATGGAATACTTTGGAATTGATTATAATAAAGTTAATACCTAGAATTAACTAAACTCACCCCATAAATGTAGAATGGTCTTTTGGTGCTTCTTTTTTGGTTGTTGTGAGCATAGGCATAGCAAGATATTTTTAGATAGTGGGCTCTAGTTTAGTGTTGAAGAGCAAAAAAAAAAGGTCAAAACCTACTAAGAATGGCTGCCCTCTGCTAAATAATGTATCTCTGATAAAGCACATAAAAATCCTTATTCACAACTTCATAGTTTGCTACACTGCTTCTCTGAATACTGTGACTGCTTTATTAGAGTAACTGACTGCTCTATTAGAGTATCTCGATCTTTTTTGAATTTACAATCATAAAATCACAAGGGGGCTCCAGCTCCCCTTGCCCCCCGGGTTGCTACGCCTATGATTGTGACTCAATGTGGTCCTCACTCTGATCATCCATTTTTAGCAACAAAAAAAGAATCGCCTAACCATTCAAAAAATTCTAGTAAGTGCCAACTGTTGTTTGTAACGAAGCAGTAGCGAGGGTAATCTGCTATGGATGGATTCGTACTAATTTCCATGGTAAGTTGCACTAAATAACATATAAATTGTTGTAACATTAAGTTTCAAGTATCAAAAAGTCCACGACTATAGCTTCTCACTTCAATTATTAATATTTGGTGAGGCAGCTGCCTCACCTGCCTACATGGTAGGTACGCCCCTGCAGTCACCACAATAAAACAGTCACACATGTATAGCTTTATGCTATAAAACTATTAAATTAAAATGAAGTAGGGATCCAATCAAAAAAGTAGTGAAACAAGAGATGAATGATGGTATTTTACAGCATACAGTAGCTAGGTAGGAAAAATCTCTACTTTGGCATTGAACAAAACAATTGTTATAACATGTCAATACAGAGATTTCCCACTGTGCTACCATCATTCATTTCTTGTTTCACTACTATCATTTTGGATATCTACTTCATTTTTAAAATTATTAATCAAATGGTATGGTAGTACCGTTAAAGTAGGGATCGCCCCAAAATTTAGTGTGCTACCCAAAATTCTGCCTCTGAATAGAGACATCTTGCGTGACGAAAATCACCTTTACGGAATAGTACTATATAGTTTATATAATATAAAATACAGCATTAAAATATAACAAACACTTACAGGTGGCTGGATATAGAATATTTTTTAAATCACCAAACTCAAATTTAGTCTCACTGCCTCACTGCCTGACCACAGTTATAAGACTAGAGGCCAAACAAAGCAGCACATCTCCAACATTTTATGCCACAATATCAAACTCACCAGTGGGATGTACCTTTTGGGGTTCCAACGAGTATAGGCCCTCTGCACCTTTCCTTTTCTTTTATCTTCAATCAGGCTGCTTGTCTTCTTCTTCATTCAATGAAACCATATCAAGGCATTAATTTTCCATATCAACACTTTCTTTCAGCAGCATATTTAGATGCCGCAGAATTATTCCAGAGCTGGATTTCAGAAGTGCTTCAGTCCCAGCGCTACTATTATACCAGCTAGATATATGTAACTTCGCGATTTGGATCCTGTTTGTGATAGGCTAGTGACCACACCCATCAAATAAAGATCTAAGTGGACTAATAGCGATAAAGTATGGAGACCATACCTCTTAACAAATTTAGCTATTTACTTAACAGTAAACAAGATACCTCACATCTTATTGGTCTAACCAGCTGTACACCCCTTGACTGACTCAAGGTACACTAATACAACAGTCACTGTAATACAACAGTCATGTATGATATTCTAATAGAACAGTCACAAGTTACACTGTAGCTAGCTACAACAAAAACTAAACAAACTAGTACTTTTTAATTTAAAATGAAGCAGGGATCTATGCAACAAAAAGTAGTGAAACAAGAGATGAATGATGGTATTACAGCATAGCTCACATGCCAAAGTAGGGACTTTCCCACCGAGCTACAGTATGCTGTAATACTTTCATCCATTTCTTGTTTCACTACTTTTATTGCATAGATCCCTACTTCATTTTTAAATTAACAATTCTTTTTGAAATACTATAGTACTAGTCTATAACAGTTTTATTTAATTTGCTTCACACGTGATCCAATACAGGTCAAACCCACATAATGTGTAAATTGGGTCAGACCTGGATGACCCAGACAAACAACTCGGTTTCAACACTGATCAAAACCAAGTTAAAAGAGATGTGGAGTCATTTTTCTATGTAGATCACTTTATTAAAGACTTCTGTTACTCCTACCATTTTCTATGTCCATGTAGCAGATGTCATAAATTACCGCCCACAGCAAACTTCCAAATTCTATAAAAGTGTATCATTATAGTGCAATTAATAAGGTTGAAATGGGCAGGAGCGCAGGTTGCTCTTAGCTCCTTGGCGTAAATTAGTCAGACAATGCAGGATGCGTATAAATGCATGTCCTGATGTAACCCAGCTTCTTTCATGAACCACACCCACTTATCAGGATTACTGTCTGCAGCCACACCCATTTAATGGTAGTATTACATCCTGTAGGTATGTTACAAATGCATGTCCATAGCTGTCTGCAGGCTTATGTGGAGCCACTCTCACTAGTAATTTCTATTGTGCGAGACATGATCTAGTCTTGTGGTAGGCCAGTTTCTTCTGTAAGCTACATCCACTTTAATATCGGGAGTGTCTCATACTATTTGTGACCATATTTTGGAAAACCATACATTTGGGTACATGTAAAATTTGTGGGAATACTCAATTGAAAATTTCAGAGATTATTAATTTTTTTGTACATTTTGATAAAGCAACTATTAAGTTTTATTGCTGTGAAACTTCACACCCATAGCTTCTTTATTCTAGCAGATATACTCAATTATATCAGACCATTTAGTAGTTTCACAATGCGTGGGACACCAATAAACTTATATATAATTGGGTGATTTGTTCATTCCCAAAACCAAACATTTTCTTATCTTTAGACAATAATACAAATGATATAATTGAGGAAAAGCACAAAGAACACATGATTAAACTCTCAAGGATCTCTTTTCATTGATTTTAGATTGTAAGAATGGAGATCTTTGTCAACAAAGTGATTTGTCATCAATTTGTCACACGTGATCACTATACAGTTCTATGGTCCAAAACATAGCTATTGTTTTATTCCAGGTCACATCCGGGTCAGTGGGTCATTTGAATCAGCAGTAGTGACCCAGTTTTACCACTGGTTTTGATGGTTTATTATAGATGATTATGTCACTAATACAGTTGTGGTATAATTATCATCAAAATTATACACAAAGAGGATGCATACAAACTGGATGTGCTTATGCCAAACCTAGGAACCAACTGACCTATTTGTATCACATTAAAGTACAATAAAAATACTTTCTACTGTAGAATACTGTACATTTCACCCTATTAAAGTGTAAGGATAGCGTCCAAGGTCTCCACCAATAATGTAATTACTGAAAAGGAAGGCTCTCAACAGTGAATACAAAACAGGCTAATCCTAGTGAATGAAACTTATTTTTTAATCTAGCATAAGCAATCAACGATTGATCGACATCTATTATTGGTCAACACGATGTCTATTATCGTCATATAAAATCCAGATTCAAACATGGGATTTCAGAAAACTGAGCCGCCTAGTGCTGCTTTGTATTGTTGTACTAGCAGTTTAAATCAACTTCTATTACTTTGTACTCTTGGTGAATGACAAGAGGTTTGTTTATGACTTAGTTTGTATACGCTAGCTTGTTATTCTTGGCATGAAAATGGTATTAGTGGTGTACTAAACCTTATCTGTGTTGCTTCTTAGCACACATTGAGCCTTATACACAATGTTCAACCTAAGAAGAGACAGCCTGTAGTTATTTAAAAGGCTCTAGTGATTAGCTCTGCTGGTATAATCACCCTTTCCCATGGAATAATGTTTGTTGACACATATACATGTCTGTTTATGAGAAAGTCACTACTACAGGACTTGGAATTCGTGTCCTTGCATTGTTTTAACCATGATGGATTACTGGCTGTACAAAGACACCAATTAAGAATCATTTATATGGACAAAGAAGACAGAAAGTACCTATGAGGCTATCTAGACAACAGGAGATAAGCTGGAAGAGTGTTTGTAATTTAAAATACACTCACTTTCAGGCATCATCGACTACAGTATATACACTTGGTTTTTAGAGGTTTGAAGGTTTTTCACATGCTATCAAGTGTTGAAGATATATTGCACTGCTCAAGAGCAAGGTGTACATAGTAGATAAGAATCTATACACAGCGGGCAGAAGTTGTCGGTTATTTTTTAGCTTGTATATCATTGATTACATTGCTGTATGACAGGAAGCAAAGTAGCTACAGCTCTTAATTCCCAGTGTAACTAGGATTACTGTGCTGACATCTGTAACATCTTCGATGAAATATCAGTGCGGGTTCAATTTGTTTTAAAATGTGTTTAAAGTGTTGAAATACTGAAGTGTTTGTTTTATAAGATATTGATTCGAAAATTGTGCATAAGACTTACTTGAAATTATGGTGGAATTACAATATTATTCGTACTCGCAGACTGTTTTGTACTATATTAGGTACAGTCTTGAATTGTGTAGGAATGCCAAGCAAATACCTCAAACAGGATGATAATTGATGTAAACAAGTTAACAAACAACGTCAACTGTCGATAATCGATGTTGTACACCACGGATGCTAGTGAAGAACACCACAGATGCTAGTGAAGAACACCACTGCTTGAGGAGCTGGTACATTGTGGATACTACAGTATTAAGTTGCCTATCGCTGGATTAAACTTACATACAGGATGTGAAACCATGCCCACTGACTGATTATTTATTATAAAACTTACCTGTTTAGTTATCATATAACAGATATTTAATGCACTAGCGGGGCATTCAAAATGTAGCTCTAGGTGAATGCCTTAGTTTTAATCCAGGTCAAATCCTGGATTGCTACTGTATCCACATCAGTGGGCCATCTGAGTCAGCAATACTGGTGCGTACCCACACTACGCACACACTCACACACACAACACACACACAACACACACACACACTACACAGATGAATGTTATTATGGCCAAACCAAGTTGATTCTCATTTCTGCCTGCATGCTTTAATGTGGTCTCATATGGCCAAAATATTTTTTTATTATAGGGCCTCATGATATTCACAAAATTTTGTTATTGTATCAGCTAGTGCCATAGCTTTGATCAATGTTACAGATGTTATAATAGTCACAAGTATTTGGAATTTTAAACTAGAGTAGGGACAACATAGTACCACAATAAAAAGTACTGAAACAAGCTGGATTGGAGCAGTATCCAATTGCTATAAAACAATAATATCATGTTGTTTTATAGCAATTGGACATTACATACTACTCCAATCCAGCTTGTTTCAGTACTTTTTATTGTGGTACTATGTTGTCCCTGCATGCTCTAGTTTATAATTCCTAATTTTTCTCTTATACTTGTTTGTGAACATTTTCTGCAAGTTCATGAACACTAAACACATGCACTGTATAGTGTATAGTAGTGCAAATTAATCTAACTGGATTTTTGAAAATAGGTCTTTAACACTAGTACTCATCCATATAGGAGCTGTATATACAGTACAACTAAAATTTCGTATCCATTTAGCAATGTTGGTGCTAACTATTTACCAGATTTGATCTCTTCAATCTGTCTCAAGCTAAGAATAATAAATTGGGTGTGTATGTGGGAAGTCCCCTTTTCACAAAACAGGTCACAATATTATGCAATTATCACGGCATATAGTAGTGTTTTGTGCAGCCAAGAAAGCCACAACACACTACCACACCGTAGGCAGTGCCTGAAATTACAGTCAGATGTCAGACAATTTCTGACCATTTTTAGCATTTGTCTGACCAAATGTCATGTTGATCTGACATAATGTCAGCACCAGCTAGCTAAATTGTATCATTGTGTGTCTCTGCAGCTAGTTAGGTAGCTAGTTAGGTAGCTAGTTTTCATATCCAATACTTTGTAACTTTTGCATACAACAGTTATCATTAACACTTTGCATTTCATAAATGACAGCACTCTATACTGTGCAGATTTTGATTATGTCAGACCAAGGTGAAACATGTCTTACCATTTTTGAATTTGTTCTGACGTTTTGTCAGAACATTGTAAAGTCATAATTTCAGGCTCTGGTGAGTATATTTACAGGAAGAAACAAAATGCGGTTTTCACGCATATGTAGCTCCATGCTCCCTTCTCGAATTGGAATCATTTTTATACTGCAAACACCCTCCACCTTCAGGACCCCACATACCAAATTTGAGCAAGATTGCTTTATGCAATCGTGAAATATAAGTCTTCAAATATTGGCATTTTTTCCCCTTCATTTAGCGGGCTTGGGGGCTTAGATTCTTCTTTTCGCACACTTCACAAAAACCACTATAAAACGCAAATGTGTAGCTCAATTGTCTTGAGCTTTGGTACACTTTGAGAACATATTGCGGCAAAATCATGTACCAAGTTTGGTGCAAATCTGATTAAGTCATAGAGATATGGACAATTATTTGCGTTAAAAGGCCAACTTGTTGTCACACCTACAGGGTAAACCACTTATGGGAATAATTTTAAAGTCGGTATGCATATAGGTTAACCATCATAGCTCAAACCTTTTGTGGTTTAAAAGAAATCGCATTGACAACTACAGAGTTACAAGGCAAAAATCAAACAACTGTAAATCACGTGGTCAAAATACTCTAATAGAACAGTCACTGCCGGTAAAAAAGTGCAGCATAAAAAATGTCTGAAAAAAAGTTACTGACTAGCGTTCGAACCAGGGATCTCCATACTGAACACCCAAATCCTTAACCACTGAACCGCTGCTATTACGGCTGATCGCCTCACTTTGTTTATACTTTATAAAGGAAAATTCTAGCTAAAATCTACTCAATAGTCAAGTTCATAATTTCATAGATCTACCAATGGAAAATCTAGATTGTTCTAGAACATTCTACAAAATTATGATGAAGTACCCGTGTCGTGCAGCCAAGTGCAGCTAGTGTGGGCGTGCAACATACTCATTTTACAGAACCAGAAAATATCGTTTTTATGCATCTTCTGCAGCCTCTTTACAGGTGAGACCCGGCCTTCAATATGCAACAACTAATAATGAGGATGGAGCTCGTGTAGACATTTATGTTTCAGGATTCTGGGGAGGTAAGCAAACATCTAAAGGCGTTGTTTTAATGTCAAAGTTAAGGCTATTGCACCTTCATATCATGGTGCCCAAACGGTATCCTCACTGTAGTTTATCGACATTTTGAACGTGAGTATGAACAACAAAATTGAGATGGGTTCTTTTAAACCACTTGTATTTTGAACATTAAGGGGTAGTATGGGTCATGCTGCTCAGTGCTGTATTTTACAGAAGACTTGCTCTCCTTGTCTCTCTTCAGAAGGAAGTCATATAGTTCTGTGACGTCAGGGTGGTGGTAAGGGGTGCTAGTAACCCTGGGAATAATAATAAATAAACTAAATAAAAAAGTTTTCATGTATCCGTAGCTCCATAGTGCTTGAACAGTATAATTAACCATTTCTGCAGTGGAAGCTTCCTCAGGGTAGGGCATCTTCCATTCTCAAATTTGCCCAGCTATCATTGGGGTATACGCACCTTCAAAATTCATCTTATTTCAGTTCTTCATATAGCCACGCAGTCTTCGATGATTCCTGTAGTAAAGGGAAAATAGTTACAAGGAATTATCAAGGTCAACCATGGGCTGGTTTTGGAACTTGCAATTACAAAAAGAAGTGATATCCACACAAAAACAGCCAAGCTGTGAAAAAAGGTACGGCCTTAAAAAGCCTGGGTGAAAAAGTTGTGAAATCAAAAGGTGGCGGCCAACAAATGGCTGCAATGATGCTACTGCTATTAAAATGTACTAATGGCTGTGAATTGTTAATATTAGCATCATAGCAGCCATTTGTTGGCTGCCACCTATGATTTCACAAAATTTTTTCACCAAGGCTTTTTAAGGCCACACCTTTTTTCACAACTTGGCTGTTTTTATGCGGATAGATAATGACAGCACTATTTAGGGGTATATGCAAGTAGTCAGCAAATCTTTACAGACTAGCTAAATGTATAACACACCACATAATTATTATTGTGAAACTGTATTCACTTAGAAGTTCATCAAGTTGTCTTACTAACTTTGTTTACATGGTAATAGTAGCACTTAGCCATAGTTATATGTGACTGGACAAAACCTGGCTTCGATACACAAAGCTTCATTAGGAGATATAGCAATTTTAATTAATCATTGCGTAGACTTCCCAGTTGTGATATCTTAGTAGTAGCTAATTTACTAAAGCTAAGTTCACATCAATAAGATTATAACTAATGCACTTTAATTCACACTCTGAAAGTATTACAAACAGCACACATTTATATAGTCACACTAAGAGAATGTTCTAGAACTACAAAGGAAATTAAAAGTTACTAAAATAAGTATCAAGTACAAGAAACTAAAAATAGCTAATTTTATTCATGAACATTAGTCTACATACTTACAGATTATTGTCTCTATATAGTTCAAAGTCTACAATACCACATCAGTGCCTATAGCTGTGCAAACAATATTTGCACCAATTATTCATCTATTTACTAGCTATCACTGTGTGGGTGTATAAGTTTCTGATACCCAAAATATGCCCTGTTTTCGGCAGCTTTTTTCGAGAGGGTAATAATATCACAGGTGGTAGTAATGGGGGTGGTGGGTGGGTGGCAGTGGGTGGGCTAATATAGGAGTATAAAATGGAGCAAGACAAATGGAATCCAGAGGCCAAGCTTGGACCCTCCACAGCCCTCCATGGCCCTCAAATCACTCCAAATTGATTGAGAATACTATTGACAAGCTCTCTGCGAAGTCCCAGCTCACTACACACCATTACAACAAAGCCATGGCCATTTAATAGCGTCAATCTTCCACTCGTGGCTTTGACAGCGTCGGAAGAAAGCTGCTGCAGAAGCCAGACTTACCAGTCCTGAAGGAAATACAGAGTGGAAAATGATAGTGTAGTAGACCAGCAATCCATTTCTGGTAAAAATGTAAGTTTGATTTTGTGTGTGTGGAAGCTGGGTTATATGAAATCCGGTCACATATGTGGTTTGCTTGACACATCATGTAAAGAAACACAAAGAAGTCATGAAGGAAAGCATGCTACCAGTCTGGATAATGATGAAGTGAACAAGAGAAGCAGCTAGTGCAGGGGTGGATCTGGGGGTGGGGGAAGGGGGGCTCAAAGGGTTCCATGGAACCCCCATTGGCAGACACCTGACTGAGTTTAAATGCTGACAATTTTTTCTTCTCAATAAAACTAAAATCAGTTATGACAAATCACTTGCTTCTACTTTGTTTACAGCAATAATACATCAAATATCACTTGAAACTGTTATCTTTCTGTGATAAGTGTCTCTAAAAATAATTATCATCTTTATCTTCTAAAGCAACTGTTAAAGGCTTCAGTTGCATTTCCAAAGGCCTACGTAAATGGTACAGTAAAACATTGCTGGGGAGTCTATACCATTAAGAGTGGAGCTTTCCCTTTTAGAAGTCTGGATCCCGGCATGCCTGCATGTAGTGAACATGAGTCAGTCACAGCAAACGCTCAGGATTTGCTAAAAACAAAACACTTGTCACTGATGATATTGGACAGCTCACTCAACACTGCAACCTCTACAACACATGTCCATGGGTGTACACGTTACACAATACTATATAGCATAATGTTGACACTCCCATGGATGGAAGCCCTTCTATCAATAAAGAACCTTCAAAGATAAAGGCAACACAATAGCACACGCATTGGCTTGATTTTACTCAACCAATACTGTCATGTCGTTGTGAGGAAAAATCGAGGCAGGTTTTTGGGTGATATTTATCATGGGTCACACCCACACCTTCATTGCCCCTACTATACAGTACTATTGTACAGTATGATAACGAATAATGACTGCTTGCCCAGATTGTTTGAAACAGGGATCTAGGAATCAACTTGGTTAAAGTTTACCTATTGTATAGGACTCACAGAAGGACTACTGAGACACATGGTGCATGGACTGATTCATTGATTGTTTATTTTACTCTCAGCATTTGGACTAGCCGTACTACATACAATAATGCACACACACACACACACACACACACACACACACACACACACACACACACACACACACACACACACACACACACACACACACACACACACACACACACACACACACACACACACACACACACACACACACACACACACACACACACACACACCCACACACACACACACACACACACGACATGTACCCCGTCGGGTATGATGTCTAAAGGCGTGGCAACGCACAAGCATAATCTACAGACTACACTTAACAGTTACACTCACTGGGAGGAGCCGGATAGTACAGTCGCTGCTAGAACTTCAGACGATTCGGGTGAAAGATCGGGAAGACCACAACAACAGGAATTAAGGCTCGGGAAAGTTCAGTGACAGCGGGGATTTTTATTTTCGGGCAGGCTTAGCCGCGGGACGTAATTAGTCAAGCAGGGAAAGTTATGCGGAAACCCATTACGGTAATCGTGGGGGATTCAGGCCACAAGCCTATTATGGTGTGTGCTCGGCCAGCCAATCTACATTGTCCAGGGCACAGGCCGCACAGCTGAAAAACAGCTTCAGCTGCCGGATAGCTACTGTCTCCTTGTTTAAAATTTTAATAATAATAATTTTGACTCAGTGTAGCTAGGTCAACCAGACAGAGAATCCGTGCAGCGAGTCTTACACTCAGGTTACAGTCTTAACTGAATCGTACCGAGTAGTTAGTCAGTATGCACCTATCAATGTCATGCCCCACCCCCGGGCAATACAGGGGGTTTGATAAAGTCTAGTGTCAAATTCCCCGTACTGGGAGGGGTTTCAATAGGGGATTTGATTTAATTTTTGGTTCAGCAAACTGCCGCCGTCAAAAGCCCCAAGGGTGGGGCAAGTGTAGATGTCAAATACCGACGGAGTGGGGGTGGGGCAAGTGAAACGGGACAAATACCTAGAAAGGCTGAAAAAAAGCCAATCCCATCGCATTACAGTCCGATGGCGGCGTCCGCTCCTCCCGGGGCAACCAGACTAGGTAGCACTCCACACCATAGATTATATATTCCCTACACACACATTTTGTGGTCTGGGGGTGAGAGACTAGGTAGCTGAGTGTATTTTAGTAGAGAGCACAATCTGTGACACATGCACTTTAGTAGCTAGTAAGGTTTAATAGGTAGTACTAGAATGCGGGATATTCAAGTTTAGGCTCCAGTTCTTTGTTTATATCCATGTCCTGTAACTTCCCCAAGTTTTGAAGGAGGATATAGTAGGTGGTGAGACTATGTCAGATGGGTAATAAGGAGTTCCACTCATTAGCAACCCTCTGAGTAAAGAAATCTCCTCAGTCACAATTGTAGGCTACATGTCAGTTTATAGAGTTTCAAGTGATGGCCTCTTGTGTGGTATAGCTTCAGGGTTTAGTGTAAAAGGATTCAGGCCACTCAGAAGTCCAAAAAGATCTCCACATTTTCTTCCATAATACAAGGAGTAGATACCAAACCTTCTCTCCATTAAAATTTAGACAATGAAATGGTTACTGAACCAAAAGCTTTTTATTTTCGTGTATATGCAGAGTATTCAACTTTAGGAGACGCATCTAGTAGTTGCTCCGAGCATTTGACTTTAGGGATGCAAAAAGTAGTACAGGTCGGGTTCAGCTTTGATTTCTTCTTCTCCTTTAGGTTATGTTCTTCTTACTATATACTGAGACTACTATGTGAATAACATAACATTTATAAGATAGAGAAGTATAGGGGAGGTGGGTAACTGGCAGTGGTAACACAGTGGTTAGCACGCTTGCCTAGAGCCCCATTAGTCCAGGGTTTGAGCCCCACCTGAGTTTTGTGTTGTTGTTTATTTTCATTTAGTGACCCTTTTTTGTCTAAGTTTTACTGTCGGTTCAACAACCAGTACAGCATATTGAACCAACTTTCAGTTCAGTATCCACTGCCTTTAGATAATTGGAGGAGAAATTTGGTCGTTCTTCTCTGTACTCTCTCCAAGGTCTCAATGACTCTGGTTAGGTATGGACACCAAAGCAATCCAGTTGGGGTCTTACATAGGTCTTGTACAAAAAAATAATCAAATCATTGTAAATATCCTTTTGAGCATTCCTATTAACATGTACTGGCAGCAGCTTTAATTTAAAGATGGCCTCAATGAAGAGATGGCATGGACCACTAGGCATATATATAGCTACATGTAGCAAAGTTAATTTCACTTAATTCTACATGTGACCTGGGAGAAGTATGTAAATGTTTCCATTAATAGTATATGTAACTTGTATTATAGAGTTTTACCAATATGCATAACTCTTCTCCAGATTGAGGCTGAGAAGTCAAATTACATAGACCATTTTTGCTATTGTTTAAGTCCCTTTGAAGCTTAAGCTCTAGTATCACAAACACTTTTGTTTATTGGCCCTGGTACCAATCCTTGGGGGATTCCAGTTGAGTTACTTTAGACCACTTAGATTGGATTCCATTTAATACTACTATTTGAAATAACCATAAAGTAAATTCTTCAAGCAAATTGCCAGTCTTATTCCATAGCCTTTCAATGTCTTATAAGATTGGGCATTGAATCAAAGGCCTTAACCCTTCGTTTCCCACATTCCTTTAACCAAACAATTACACTCCTTACTTTATAACCTTATAACTCTTGTATAGTTGTAGATATCATCACCAAATTTTTAGCAGCATTTCTCTACATAATTATGCACTAGTGGTGTAAATGGGATGGTGATTGAATAATCTAATTAGAAGTATGATGTAATTAAATTTGTAAAAAAGGGGAAATAAATGTGTAAGAATTTATCACAATAGATTCACTCTGTTTATGTACAACTCTTACAAGTTTGCTGGGTAGCTACACCATTCAGGGACAAGCAGAAAAAAATTCAGCACAAAAGATTATTGTATGATGGTTTTACAAAGAAAATACTGTCGTGACGTAGATGTGGGAATATATAAGAATATATATATCAATGCCTTGTTGTACTAGATCCTTATAAGGAAATTTTTATTTCTAAAGTTTGCTTAGAGTTTACTGATCCAATAAAAATGTATGTTATTATTAAAGCTGTTCTATTCATCTAAAAATAAATATTATCATGAAGTCAAAAAATGTATGGCAACTGAAACTATTGGTGGGAAACGAAGGGTTAATACTATAATCTTAATATATCACATCAATGCCATATCCTGAGAATGCATGCATGTATACTGCTGCAGTTCAATCTTTAACAAGATTTTAAAAAAAAGATCATGTTACTATTCAACAAGTATTGCATCATTTTAGCTCTTATTACAGGGGCGTAGCCAGGATTTTTTGAAGGGGGGTTCCAAGAGTAGTATAGAGTTACCAGAAGTAGGGGTCTTGGGGCGCAACCCCCAGCCGCTGAGAGACTTTCAATATTTTAATGAATCAAAACTCAGCAAATTGCTATATTTTATGCATTAATTATAAGCATATATGTGCCTTTGGGATGAAGCTAGTACTAGGTAAAGCTACCTAGTGGAAGCAGACAGCATAACACATAGAGACACATATAGTAATCTGTAAGTGATAGTTATCTCACTGGTATAAGAACCATGAATCCACTGATACAAACAGAATGACTTACAATCAAAACATTACAATTAACTACAAAATATGCATAGCATAGATTCATTTTGCATAACAAATTATTGGAGTTCTATACCTTTATACACTGTATAAGGTCATGCATAGTTTTGGATTTAATGTTAGAATGTTTGATAAACTTCACTAATTCCTTAACATATGGATATGGATATTCACATGCATATTTTATTAGAGTATACATGACTGCTCTATTAGAGTATATACCTGACTGCTCTATTAGAGTATATCTATCTTTTTAACAAGTTTTGAAGAGGGCTCATGTAACTTGATACCTCTGTAAATCCTTCCCTCAGAGATGAATGCGAGCTTTATCAAATGTTGTGTTGTGCCATACACTATATTACTCACTCATTTTGTCCTGCCACACTAAATGGTATGTTATGGTCCTGCATGCTGTAAACTCTGAAGTCTAAATTTTAGAGGGGGGTTCCTGAACCCCTCTGAACCGCCCCTCTCTACGCCCCTGTATTATTGACTCCAATATCTTTACCAGTGGTGATGTCAAACTTAGTTACTGGCCTTACACTTGGATCCTTTTTGAAAATAGGCATAATATTGGCTTGTTTCCATTCCTCAGGAATCATTCCGATGTTCAGAGGTTGAGCATGATTATAACAAAAACAGTAGTCTAGTGAGGCTCATAGCCGCAGTGATTCAAAAGATATGGATGTAATGAAGGTCCAGGGTCTTGTGTGCATTTAAGGAAGATAACCTATCTTTGTTAAATGAATCTCATTTAGGAGTAGGTGACTTGTAAAATAAGAATCTAAATAAGATTAGAACTAGCTGAGCTACTTATATAAATGGGATTAGCATAAATTAGTCCCACACCCAGAACTTTGCAGTTCGAATCCTGGGGTTGGAGGGATTTTTTTCCTTACTTTGGCCCCTTTTCTGTTACACATTTCCAGCTTTAAGTCATTAAGTCTAAGTCCTTGAAATTAGGTTAGGTAATCCTAAGGCTGCAGCGCATGTTGCTGTAGACCTTCAGTGCTGGTCACTGTAAAGTGTTAATAATAATAATAATAAATAAATCAAAAACTTCCTGACAACCTTATAATAAAAGACAAAGAAATGGTATAACTGTACAAGATTATTATCAGAGTATCAGAGTCATCACACCCTCAAAATAGATATCATGTAGAATGCACCACCACAGCTGACGCTTAATTTGCATATGCCAAAGTAGGTATATACTTGTGCTCTAGGTCATAAATATATAATCAGTGTATGAAGAACACATGAACACTAGTACTGTGGTGAATGTGATAGCTATAATATGTATTCAACATATATATACATATCTAGCTATATAAGTATATAGTAGAAATAGCTGTGTGCACATTCATGTGTATGCAGCCTGAGAGTATTTATGCAAACTTTTTCGATATGTAGAAATTATCACCACACTCTTGATTCTGTTGTACATTAATCAATGATGACATATCATTTTCAATATCACTTTGATTGGGGACAACTCAAAAACTGTTGATGCAGCTTGCTAAGGTGACTGTCATACTTAGAACAACTCTGCAGGATGAAGGTGTAGTATAAAGTTGCAAGAAGAAAGCAAATGCAGTGTTAGTCATATATTATATCAGGGCAGTATACAAATCATACATTTCAATACTGTAGTGCATTTCATACACCCCAGTAACTGTTAGATATTATTATTATTTGTGTTTAAGCAACAGCTTGACACCATACAGTATATGTGTGTAGTGGAATTGCATATCTAGTTAGTTGTATGAAGAGAGGCTTGGCTGCTTTGTGTTCATGCATAAGATTTTCTCAGATTTTACAGAGGTGTGTGCCCTCTATGAAAATACGTAAGTGGCAGCAGCACTTCATCCTTATGCCTTTTCCATTAGTTTTGATGTACGCCCACATCAAATAACCATAGCTACAGGAAGCTAAATATGTCATGCGGTTCTGAAAAGCCAACTGCACATAATTAGCAGGTGGGCTATTCTGTTATCCAAACAGTAGAAATGACTGTTCTATTAGAGTATTGTTGATTAAAGAGTGCTACTTGAACAGAGCTCTGTATATTAATGAATGGGCTTCATTTATCCTAACTTTTCAATTATCTGAATGTCCTCAGGGCCCAATGAGTTTTGAAAATGGAGGCAAGGGCGGATTTAGGGGGGAGTGCTGAAGCATCCCCCCTCCAAAAGTTTACCATGTACAAGCTAGGAAGCTTCTAGAAGTTGCAGTACAGATGCAATTACATCTTATACGTATGCATGGGCAATGAAAAGATGGAAAAAGAAGAAGGGAGAATGGCTAATCTTTCTAAGAGGGGTTCAAATTATACTTTTGGTGTGAGACTTAACCTAAAAGCTGCTAAAAATCTAAATACTCTAATAGAACAGTCAACTACTCTAATAGAACATCCATCATAATGTTTTTTTCAAGAAGTTGCCAGTGTGTTTTCTTGACCTGTGCACTGCTATCTTACCATTGCTCCAAAATCTTGCCATATACTAATCACTTTCTGAGAACAACTTCTGTCAAATGGTTTAATATTATAGTGGGTATTTTCATTTGTTGCTATATACAAACTTGATGCTTGGGTTGACATGCTTAAGTAAAACAGCTAATTTCTTAGAATGTATACAGTTAACAAGGCTGTAACATCTGAGAACTGTTTGTTTTTGCTTTATCAGTACCAAAGTTCCATGCTGCATTTATCTGAATCTAGCATCAATTAAAGCTAATAAAATTTAATGTCATACAGGGTTTGCACTCCCAAATCGCCCCTTGAAGCTCAACTTTATAAGTTCAAATGATACTGCAGCATTTACGCTCATTTATGCTGTCACATTATAAGGGAGTTAGTTGTGGCCAAAAACTAGTTGTATATGTAAATGACTTTGGACTCATGTTGTAAAAAATTAATGTGGTGATGCATGGGGCCATAGTTGTAAAAAGTCAGATTGAAATAGCAATAGAACAGTCTGTGGCTATATTACAAAGTCGAAGTTATTTTTGTGTACATTTTAAATCTCTAGAATTACCTTAAGATCCAATCGACCTGTGTATACTGTCTTTGACAATCTACTATTATGTATTGCCTTATAATCCAATAGCATTTAAAAGTGTAGCTAGCTTGTTCTGTTTTTCTAAAACTGCACTCATCCATCTTGTACCCACAATCTTTCAGTACAATAGAGTATTTGGTTAAAAATAGCTTCCAGATTCAATCTTGTGATAGCTATGTTCCAAAAATTTCCAGAGGAAGCATCACTCCAGACCCTGGCCCCCTAGCTGGAAAATTCTACATTATGTGTTCTCTACAAGTCTACATGCACACTGATGGTGAGTGTATACAGTACTTGCCTTCTCAAGCTATCTCTTCATTGTTACTGTTTGGACGTTATAGTTTGAACCATGAGACTGTAAAGCACACTAGCTATACCTTAAGCCAAACAATACACTAAATTTGGCGATCTTGTATTTTGATGAATTTACAATATAAATTTTATTAATTCATGATCAATTAGCAAAAAAACCATTAAATTGCTAAATTTAATGTACCGCTAAATTAAGGTATTTCAAACACAAAATTAATTGATCATGTATAGCTGGTCGATATTCATATCCTTCCCCTTCCTGTTCTTTATGTGAAGAATAGATTTTTAGTTACTGGCTGTGACAGCTACTATTACAACTATTCTGGAATAATGGTGTCATTTCATCATTATTACACTTAGGTGACTCACAATGCTTTGCAAGCATTGTGAATCAAAGTGGCATCATTTTTCAGTCAAACATATTACCAAATTTAATACTGAATAGGCTAAATTTGCAAAATATTTCTGTGGGGGCATGCCCCCATACCCCCTAGATAGAACATGCTCCACATGTTGAGTGTGCTTTGCACACTATAGCTATTTGTATTAACCAGTTGTCGCTTTTCTTAGCCAACCAACCATTCATGTTAGCACCTCCCCTTCTGAAATCCTAGATCCGCCCCTGGGAGGGACCACTGTTATTTGTATATACAAGATAATTCTTCTAGATTGGTATATCTGATCATGTATTTTAAAAAGTGCAACTATTTTTGAAAACTCAGAGCCTCAACTAGATCCACTTTATTACAATATAGCAAGTCAACTTCACTCATGTGCATTTGAGATTCATACACAATTGCAAATCCAATGGAGAAGTTGGGGAAAATGCCCCTCTCTTCTTTGTGGAGAAGTCATACTTCTTTTGATCGAAGCACTAAACCTTGTCAGGCCAAAATCAATTTATATAACACATAAAAATATGCATATTAATGTTGTTTACTCTGTAAATAAAAGTTAACATCATTGACCGTTACAGGAGGTAAAGGGGGGGACAATGGGTCACGTGCACCATGCAGCATTACTATTTATAGTTATGCATGTACGCACTCAACTCAAGGCACAGATGAAAGTATTGGAGTCGCAGATTCTGTCCAGCTCTATCAGTTGAATAGCAGCCCATCATGTGTACTGCTCAATATGCTCATTGTGTGTGTACTGCTCATCATGCCCGTTGTATCTGTACTGCTCGTCATGCTCAGTGTGTGTATGTGTACTGCTCGTCATGCTCAGTGTATGCGTATTGCTTGACATGTGTACTGCTCATCATTCTCAGTGTATGTGTATTGCTCGACATGTGTACTGCTCATCATGCTCAGTGTATGTGTATTGCTCATCGTGCTCAGTGTATGTGCATTGCTCATCGTGCTCAGTGTATGTGTATTGCTCATCGTGCTCAGTGTATGTGTATTGCTCATCGTGCTCAGTGTATGTGTATTGCTCATCGTGCTCAGTGTATGTGTATTGCTCGACATGTGTACTGCTCATCATGCTCAGTGTATGTGTATTGCTCGACATGTGTACTGCTCATCATGCTCAGTGTATGTGTACTGCTCGACGTGCTCAGTGTATGTGTACTGCTCGACATGTGTACTGCTCATCATGCTCAGTGTATGTGTACTGTTCGACATGCTCAGTGCATTGCTCGATAGGCTCATTGTATGTGTATTGCTTGTATTGCTTGATATGTCCGTTGTATGTGCACTGCTTGATATGCTCGTTGTACGTGTAATGCTCAATGTAACGCTCATCATGCGTGTAATGCTCAATGTAACGCTTGTCATGCTCAATGTATGTGTACTGCTCGACATGCTCATTGTGTGTGTGATGCTCGACATGCTCATTATGTGTGTGATGCTGGATTTAGCTTATTACATGTGGGGATCCTAACCCACCTGTGTGTGCAATGTGGTTATTGTGCATGTATAACCTTGAGTTTGAGGAAATTGGGCGTAGTGAAGCTGCTTGACCAGAATGATGCTCGCTACTTAATAGCTATGGTGATGAGATCACGTCATTAATGCAGAATGCTGTGTACTAACTTGGTCAGGCACTTCACTCAGCCACGTTCTGGGCTGCCCAATATTTTCCCAAATTAGGCCAATCATGCACCTGAGCTTGGGTAAGCTTGGCTAATACAATAAGATGTTAAATGTTGTTTACTCTGTAAATAAAAGTTAACATCATTGACCGTTACAGGAGGTAAAGGGGGGGGACAATGGGTCACGTGCACCATGCAGCGTTACTATTTATAGCTATGCATGTGCGCACTCAACTCAAGGCACGGACGAAAGTATTGGAGTCGCAGATTCTGTCCAGCTCTATCAGTTGAATAGCAGCCCATCATGCCGAAAACACCCATGTGGACGTACATGCATACACCCGGTAACCCAGGACTAACAGGGCGCAGTGAAGCTATATGTCAAGTCAATAAGTCTAAGTCCTTGAAATTAGGTTAGGTAATCCTAAGGCTGCAGCACATGTTGCTGTCAGACCTTCAGTGCTGGTCACTGTAAAGTGTTAGTAATAGTAATAAAAGCTGCTTGACCAGAATGATGCTCGCTACTTAATAGCTATGGTGACGTCATTAATGCAGAATGCCGTGTACTAACTTGGTCAGGCACTTCACTCAGCCACGTTCTGGGCTGCCCAATATTTTCCCAAATTAGGCTAATCATGCACCTGAGCTTGGGTAAGCTTGGCTAATACAATAAGATGTTAACTGCCATTTATTGCAAAATCACCTGAAACCAAAGTCAAAGCAACTAACTGTCAAACTGTCTGTCATACTAAGCACCAATTACTGTGTTGCTGGTGTTTATGATGACATTCAATAATTCGAATTCATAGCCTTTTAAACAGTTTCTAAGGCTTCACAACCATCTGCAAAGACCAAAATGGCAAATCAACAGTGAGACACTATTCGAAGATAGTTATTTGCTGCTTCAAAAGTACAGCAACTATCAAGAGACCTACCATTAGCCTGATTGCTCCCCTCCCCTTTCCCGTTCCTGGATCCAGCTCTGATACAGTAGGTAGAAGGTAGCCTTATGAACCAGACCATTTGCAGTTCATCTTGCAGATAAAAAAATTTCTATGACAAAAATTTCTATGTCATGGCATCCCTAACCAACAACTCAATATTAGTGTTAAACTACTATCACATCTGAATGTGATGGGCATAACTTTGCTTCATTACTTATCATATTAATGTACCTATAGCTTTGTTTGCAATATTCGGTTATGACTCCGTTTCTGTCACATCATAAACAGCGCTACAACATACCATAATATGTCTTCGAAGTTTAATGTCAGGAAAGATCAAAGCATGCATGCAGATAAATTTTACTTTGTCACATAATATTCATACTAAAAAATGGCATAGAAAGTTTCCATAAACACAAGTAACAATGCACCAGTTGACAACAAACTAATGTGTAAGCTAAACCAATGTTATGGTGTGGGAAAGACCTTCAATCCTCACAGTGTAGCTTCCCGGTTTCAATACTTTACTGCCCTACAAAGAAACAATCATGTCACTAAATTGGCACCCAAAACCAAATTAAAGGCTGCATACCCCTTCATCAACTGTCTGAAATGCTTCCACTCCAGCATCAAAGAAGAGAGTTGCATTTTCTTTAGGGTTCAGTTCAACTCGTTGAAATCCAAACAATTGCTTCATTGGAGCATTAGCATCCTAATCAATGATATTAACATGATGGTATAAATAAGAGTTAAGGACAAGACATACACTGTAAGTCATGTAAGCTAAAACTGCAATTCCTCCTGATTTGCTACCAGTGTTGGTGACAGTAACTTGATATTGAACAGTTGATAGTTCATCTAACACTTGAAACTTTAGTGGCAACTTCTCGTATTCTGTCCTGAATTGTTTATACACACAATCACATTAATTTTGGTGCTTGATTTATACCTAACCATGTAAAATTAAAGGTTGTGTAACTCAGTCCATATCCAAATGGGTAGACAGCATCACCAGTGTAAAACTTGTATGTACGACCAGGCTTGCTACGCATACCCATGTCAAAGAATGATATTTGGTTGACATAATCTTTTGGGTACTACCCAGTGAGACACGATGGTAAGACAACATAACATAAATCATACAAACTTACAATAGTGTAGGGCAGTCTTCCAGAAGGATTAAATTCTCCATAAATTACTTGTGCTATTGCCTTACCACCTGATTGTCCAGGATAACCACACCAAAGAACTGCATCAGCATTGGCCTGTAAGATACATTCAATAGCTGCATTACATACATGTACTATACACACTGACCTTAGCCCAGCTAATGTCCACTGGTCCTCCAGTCATCACCACCACAACCATAGGGTTCTTGGTGGCACTCCTAATGGCCATAAGGAAGTCTTCTTGTTTGCCAGGCAAAGATATGTCACTACGATCATGACCTTCACTATTATGAGGCCATAACAGTTATCTATAATGTAGCCATTATACCTTTCCTGAGACTGATCCAAACCAACAACTACTATGACAGCCTGAGCATTCTGAGCTGCTGTCACAGCTTCTTTAAACCCACTATCATCAGTACATTTCACATCACACCCTTTTGCTGTTGTAACATTACTAGCCATTGACTTTATTCCATCAATTGGAGATATCAAGAAGGGAGCTGTACCCTGTGTATGTGTATAAGTATATACTTAATGATGCATTGTCCATTACATGATAGTTTCCTTGCATGGTTGTGGTTGCATCAGAGTTGGGTCCCATCACAGCAACAGATAATTTAGGATCAAGTGGAAGAACACCTACATAAGTCATGTGTACATGCAAGTGGACCACAAACTATTAGTTTAGACTTACTTTTATTATTTTGAAGCAGTACAATACTTTCTTGTGCCAAATTTAATGCTAAATCCTGTATAATAATAGCAATAATAATAATAAGTGATTCATTGTAAAGTTTTCATACAGTATATATACCTGACTATCAGCAGTGTTAACATCAGCAGGAGACAGGGAATGATAAGATGAATCATTTACTGGATCAAACATGCCAAGCCTCATCCTATTGGTAAGGTATAAATAGTTATCAGCCTTAAACTAAATATTAAAAGCAGTAGCTAAAATAAGAAGTGTATCAATCTAACCTGTAAGTGAATAATCTGGTCAGTGTAACATCAATATCTGCCTCTGTAATAGTCTTCTTATTAATAGCTTCCTACCATGTTAAAAGAAACAAAATGATCATAATAATATAGAATGAACGTGCAGTCAATAAAGTTTGTATATATATACTTGTGCATTTTTTGGATAATATGAACCACAGTCAAGGTCACACCCTCCAAGTAATCCTGCAGCAACTGTGTCTGCAGGATTTGATGTGTAGCTGGAACGATATACACAATGATACATCCTGTGTGCTATACAATATCTCACTGGTGAGTAGCAGTAATGCAGTTGATGGCTCCACAATCACTAACCTATATGCATGAAATAAAGGTATACGTGAACAAACAAATATTTAAATCTTAATACTTACAATATAACCCTCAAATCCCCACTGTTCTCTGACTATGGTGTTCTGTAGAAAACTGTTAGCACAACTGGGTACTCCATTAACAGCATTGTAGCTACACATGATACTAGCTGCTTTGCCTTCTCTCACACATGCTTCAAATGCTGGTAAGTAGGTCTGTGGAATATGAAGGTATAGATACAGGATAAAAAGTGCATGACTAACTTCCACTAGATCTTGGTCTGAGACAATTGCATTGAAGTGAAATCTGTCAGTTCCATTCCAATTTTCTAAATCTTCAGGATATAATCAAAACATGAAGATCAAAGCTGATAATACATTTACTTTTAGCTAATAAGGAAAGTGACAAGTACATGTAATAAGCACGCATAAATTTCAGTCCTCATGCAATCAGACCAGAAAAATCATCAGTTCAGCAGCTAATCATCCCTCTGTTTTCATTTCAGTATATGTAACAGTGTCATCGTTTATGTATATATATTTTTCAAAATAAGTTTTGGAACATTTATGTCTATTTTGATAAAATACTACATGATTGTGTTAAAGACAGATTCAGATTAGTACACTGTATGGAATTTAGCATACAGTCACCAACTACTGTCTGTCTCACGATACTAATATTATATTATATGCTTCTTATAAGACTTCTGAAACATTTAATTATCATTTATATTGAGCCCTTGATGTTCACTTATCAAGTATAAGGTTTAAACATACCATATTTCATGTAAAGTATGCATATGTACATACATAATTTTACCTACATACCATATGCTGCGAAGTGCTTACAAGTCACCACTGTTTTCATAAACCTGTTGTATGTACATATATGGATAACAATATACTAATTTGTACATATATGCACATCATAATATTATATGGATTGCACTAACTTGTTAGCATCATTTTCTTGCATGCCATGCGCAAAGTTAATGACATATTGAGAAATTAGGTAGGGATCTATGGCAATATCAATTGATCATTATCATTATTAACATTGACAAATTCTACCTTCCCCAGGTGTTTCCTGTCCTCTACCCCATCGAGGGTCCCTACGGTTCACTGATATAGTAATATTACTAAAAATGTACAAACATATTCTACCTGAACAAATTAATGTTTGGTGCAAAAAAAGTTAGTCCAGCTTGACCTTGATTGTACATGGCTCGTGCTTCAGTAGAAATTACTTTTCCCATTTTATAGACCAATGGCCTGGATAAAAATAATTTATAACTGGCAAACTAACTGTTGTGTTAATCTTACATATCAAATGTTGCTCCCAAGTTAATCACTTGTGGGAATGATGTAGCATTAGGAATCTAATAAAATTTAATACAGTTGACTTTGAGATAATACAAATATATACACATGCTACCTATGAGTATGCATGTACAACGTGTCATATCACATTTACATTTGTCCACAGACTCTACCAATAAAGTCTAGAATATGAGTGCAATAAAAATGATGTCTCACAAGTGAGCATGCATGATTACTGGCTTATATATATACCACAAGCAGTTTTATGGAACCAATGCATTTCAGCATGTATAACAATGCATTACGGGGTTACTTATAATCTGGGGGCATTCTTAGGGCATGTGGGTGTGTTGTTTGTTAGGAATTTCTGTATTCACTGCCTACAGTTGTGGCCATGGCATAACTATACTGGCCACAGTGGTGATTTGCATAGTCATACCTTATGCTGAGCTGTGTACTTTAATACATACCTGACCACCAAAATGTACACCAGGAGAACCAGCCACCCCATGAAGTGCTTCAGACCACCTATGTATATATATACAACAGCAATTCACATTAATTTATAATTTCACATTCACCATTGATATGCAGGCACAGTAAGTCTTGCTATTGCTCCAGCACCAGTACCCAATTGGGAAATTTTTTCACTAAGTTGCATACGGGAAATTAGGTCTAAGTGATGTAAGGTATATATAACACATACTGTCAGACTGATTCCCAAACCTTTCACTCTCACAGCAACATCTAGCTTAGTATTGCTAACGGGATAATGAACACACCACTATTGGTAGCAAAGCCGTAGAGAACTTACATACCAAAATGGAAGATTTTCAACTGCAGCTCCTTGACATGGTGTGATTGTTGAACCAGCATCCAAGCACTTTGTTGAATCCATCCCATAACGAAAGGTGCTATCACTTGAGTTGTACTTCCACTGTTTAAAAACTGTTATTACCAAATACATAGATGTCTGCACAGTTAACCTTCTGATTATCTGCTCCACTACAGTCCCATTGCTGCAATAATATTATGTGGTACAGAGTTAATTGAGTGTTTTGTTATGCTTGTATATAATAGCTTTTACCTGGATATTAGTGCCATCACTAGTCCCATATTCTGATCCATCCACACACTTACCACTCAGTTTACTAGCTATTGTGTAGGTGGTAGAATTGTAGGACCACTGAAATGGCATATTACAATTGCAATGCAAATCTATATACATGTAGATAGATTTACGCATGTCACCTGTAGCATGCTGCTAAATTATTGCCTGTGTTTATTTGCATGTGAGTTTGTGTCTGTGTATCTGGTACACAGCAGCACTATCTCACAAATTAACCTGTTGATTCTGAGGTTGATCATCAGGGTGGCATTCCCATATGTAAATGTTAGCTCCATTGCCCTTAGACCAGTTGGTAATGTCAAGACAGTTCCCATCACTTTTCAGTTTTATTTCCTGTGACTGACTATCCATCATCCACTGTTGACGAGGACCTCCATCACATGTCCACAATTGAACGCTGTAAGTGAGAAGAGCGTACACTCTTATCCGTTCAGCCACGCCCACCACGTGACATGGATTGGCTTTCTTCTACTACTTTAACTTCTTAGTTACTGTGCCTAGCCTAAACATTATAGGCACTGCTTTTGCTTACTTTGTGCCATCGTCGTAGCCTAGAACCAGAGGAATGCAAAGAATCAAGTACACGTAATTAATCATCACGAGCTAGATATACGGATGAAAACGATTCCGTCGTATTCCGACCAGTATTTTATTGTAATTGTACTGCACATTAGCATTATGCCCCTGGAGGGTCCTGCTGATTAAAAATAAATAAATACTAGCACAGGTTGCTAGCAGGCCTTCAGTGTAGTAGCTATTATCTTGTAATTGTATCTGTTCATGTTGCACTGCATTATAAATCTTCTATGAACATTATCACTAGGGGAATGGACCTGTTTATTCCTCAAATTAGAACCAGCTTTTCTCAGTTTCCTAAATGGTACACTTCAAATATACGTCATCAGATCAAGTGTCTTCGGACTCTACAAAAGAAATACAAATCTCATCCTACTGATCACAATTTAAATCATATAAAAACAGCAGAAGATAACCTCCAAAACAGCATCCAACAAGCCAAGGCCAACTTTGAAGCAACTCTAGTCCACAATTTCGCCTTCAGGAATGATTCTAAAATATATCAGCATGTAAGAAACATCACTAAATCTGCTTCTATCCCTGCTACAGTCTTCTTTGATGATAGTTCTGCCACTCATGATATTGATAAAGCTACTTTGTTCAACAGGTACTTTTACTCTGCGTTCTCTCAGAGTACCTACTCCCTACCTAATTTTGATGACATGCCTTCAACAAATTCTACCACTGACTCCATCAATATCACTGAAGATGAAGTTCATACTGCTTTACTATCTCTTGACTCTTCAAAGACCATTGGTATTGATGGAATTAGCCCTGCTGTCCTAAAAAACTGTGCTATTGTTTTAACCAAACCTTTACACTACTTATTTTCATATGCCATTTACCATTGTTAGCTTCCTTCCGAATGGCAGATACATTGCATCACCCCTATTTTCAAAGCTGGCAACAAAAATTGTGTTACTAATTACAGACCTATATCCCTACACTGCATTGTTTCCAAGGTACTTGAACATATTATTCATGAAAAAGTTACAAATTCTATTTTGAGTCGTATCTCTACCTCACAATTTGGATTCATGAAAGGGCACTCAACTTTGCAACAACTTCTTGTCTTCCTCAAAGATATTTACGAGCACAAAACCCAAATAGACGTAATCTATTTAGACTTTTCAAAAGTTTTCGACAGAGTTCCTCCAATAAACTACTTTTAAAATTATGGCAAATTGGCATTACTGGCAACCTGTGGTGGTGGTTCAAATCATATCTCTATAATAGATACCAATGTGTATGACTCAATGGTTCCTACTCAACTCTACTTCCAATTTTATCAGGTGTGCCTCAGGGTAGCATCCTCAGCCCACTTTCGTTCTTAGTTTACATTAATGATTTGTATCTATCTATTCATCACTCCAATGTTTTATCTTTTGCAGATGACACTAAATGCTATAAACTCATTTTTGAATTACTTGATTCTATCAAACTCCAGGATGACCTTAACTCTTTATTTGACTGGTCTCAACACTCAAACTTATCTTTTAATGCTAAGAAATTCTTTTGAATTCTTTCTTCGCTAATGAATTCTTTTAATCATACTGCATGGTGAACTTTGTAGTAGTAGGACATCAGACAACATCACAATACCCAAATAGTGGCAGCACTAAAGCAGTACGCACGTAGCTGTCAGTATACCTACAATGCACCAATAAACTGTCTTACTGGCCATCAGTTCTTTTAATACACTAAACTCTTGAGCTACAACATGGCGAACAAAAATATAAGCACTGCATTATTCAGTTATCCTACCATGCACCACCACAAAGCAACTTTCCCTATCACATATCCCTTCAGAACGCTTTGGAGTTATAATAATAGGTCATCTTCTTTCTAGGGATCATTAAACACATATGCAACAAGGCAACCAGACTACAGTGCAACCTATATGTACATATGCTAAGCTTCAAAAAATTTACCGATACTGTGTAAGACCCATACCATCTTAATTAAAATAAAAATGATACAACATGAGCAGCTAGATGTTTTCAATCAGCCTAGCTTGAAGAAGAGACATGAGAGATATATAGCACAATGGAAATGCTAACATCACTTGAGTGGCCTTCAATACAGCTACATAGAAAATGTGTAAGATTAACACTTTTGCACAAAATTATTCATGACTTAATCAAGATGCCAGCTAACACAGCCACCTTCATCAGTGTTACCCATTACTTTCATGATTCAAAAGTTTCTGAAAACTTTTATAGATAGCTACAAATACTCATCATACCTGAGAAGTGAGAATTCAGCTACCAAAATTAAGACTTTTTAGTTATACACACTGCTTGAAGGTTTTTAGTTTACTAATTTGTAAAGATGCTTTACTGTAGTTGTACCCATAGTAAAGTGTCAGTAACTTTAAGTATATGGAACATAATTGTTTTACTAAGTTTTAAACGTTCAGTAAAACATCAGTGAATGTGGGTTTACTGAAAAACTACTAAAATAACAAACAATTAACTGTTCCATATACTGGGAATATACCACTCTAGTAAACTAAGAAACTTCAAGCAGTGACATTAGTGCTTACTTCCAGAGTGGATAGTACTAAGAAAACAACAAGGTTTTATCTAGATGCACTTTACCAGTTAAGCACTGGAGGGTGAACAGAGAAGGCAGGGCCTACACTACTTGAAGGTTCTTAGTTTACTAATTTGTTAAGATGCCTTACTGCAGTTATACTGATAGTAAAGTGTCAGTAAACTTAAGTATATGGAACATAATTATTTTACTAAGTTTTAAACTCTCAGTAAAACATCAGTGAATGCGGGTTTACTGAAAAACTACTAAAATAACAAACAATTAACTGTTCCATATACTGGGGATATACCACTGTAGTAAACTAAGATACTTCAAGCAGTGCTATGCAAGGTGTTTACCATGAACAGCAAATATCTTTTAATGTATAGCATAATAGAAAGTATTTCATGATACAGTGCATGGGCTACATATACTACATGGAGTGACTTTACTTTATGCACGTTCAGTGATGGTGAAAAGCTAAAACTTGCATGTGTAACAATGTGATTAGACTTGCTTAGTTTTTAAAGCTTACATTCAAAACATAATGGGGCACCAACATTGTATATAACTATGCTCTTCATACTCCCATGTACAACAGTCATGGAACAGTCTTAAAATGACCTTAAAGATGGAGCCAGCAACTTTGAGTAGTCAAGCTATTCACCTAAGTGTGCATGACTCTGATTTCTGTTTACGTACATACATGTGACACACACTGCTTCATGTGTTTCAAAATGTTCAAAGCTGGGGAGTATTCCCCCAGGAGTATCCCCCCAGAAATTTTTGTTTGCATGCTATAGGATTGTATTAATAGTTGTTATACATATGAAGCAGGGATGAATTTTCTCAATTTCTGCTAAATATTGACATTGAGCACAAATTTTGAGAATTTGTGTGCTAAAGTTCCATTCCATAGTTATCAACTATACCACTTGTTCACTCTCAAGTTCCAACAGAAGATTTTTATAGCACTTTAAGAATATATCAGTAAATCAACAATTGTATGCCAACACATTACGCCAGGTGTATCATGTAGAAATCAAACTTACAAGTAGAACAATCAATATAGCTAGCTATTATAATTATAATAGCAGCTTAAATATAATTTCCATTTTAAATTTGAATACATTTAGAAATTGCATGCAACTCTTTTCGTTTGTCAGAGTGTGATTGGCACAATGACATATCTACATTGCTGACTACTCTATTACAACATTATTTTCACTTCAATATACCTACTGCTAGAACTAATTTTTATCATAATAATTACTTTCCAAAATCCTTTCGTGATTGGAATTTACTACCCATTTCTGCTATCGAAGCTGCTACTCTAGATAATTTTACTAATCAACTACGTGAGTTATTAATTGTATAACTATATTATCGTAACTTTTCTTTTTTCTTTCTATTGTAATATATGCACTATAACTCACTGATTGATTATGACTAGCAATTATATGTATGTACTGTATGCTGTAACTTATTATTTATGAATAGTAATTGTAATCAACACATGCACTGTTTATTATTAGTAACTGTAACATACACAATGTAGCATACATACTTTAACTCATTGATTGTAATGTGTTCTGTGATTTACATCCTAGGCAAAACCAGCTGTGCTGCCTGCCTAGTAATTAATAATAAAGAAAAAAATAAAATAAAAGAAAAAATTACAATATTGTGTTCAGTCTGCTGACTGCTTTATTACTGCTCTTAATTTCTTCAGAATTCAAGTATAGCTGAAATTTAGGGCCAGCCAAACCACAGGCTCCAATCCCGACATCCTATCCAGTGGCGGATTTAGGAATTTATAAAGGGGGTTTCCTGTTTAGAAGGTGGAGATCAAGACACACGATAGTGTGTCGTGCGGCTGAAGAAGCCGGCGCGTAACACCCGTGAGTATATTGACAGGAAGAAAGAAAATGCAATTTTCGCACCTCCGTAGCTCTGTGCTGCCTTCATGAAACAAGACGATTTTTGCTGTGGACATTCCCTCCACCTTCAGCACTCCACATTCCAAATTAGAGCGAAATCGCTTTAAGTGTTCCCGAGATATGCGACTTCAAAAATTGGCTTAGTTTCTTCGTTTTTTTCTTCTTATTTTTTCTTCCTCTTTTCGCACACTTACAAAAACTGCTATACAACGCAAACACCATATCCGATTGCCTTGAAATTTGGCGCACAGAAGGGGGTATAAAGGCGCATCTCTGTACCAACATTGGATAGGATACGATAAACAGGAAAAGAGTTATGATCGATTATTCACAAAAAATAACACCAATATGTTGGCACGCCTACAGGGTAAACTGCGTATGGGAAGAAGCTGAAAATCGGTGGGTGAATAGGTTAACTATTGAACCTCAAACCTTTTGTGGTTTGAAAGAAATCGAGCTAAAAACCAGGAAGATACAACGAAAAAACCAACAGTGTGTAACAATTACGCAATCGAGATTAGCTAATAAAAAACGACTACTTGCCACGCCTACCAGATAAACCGCTAGGGCAAATGCTTTGAAAATCGCTGTACCGATGGAGTAATCAACTCATTTAGGCAAAATCTGGCCGCTCTTCTCTGTACTGCTTCAATTCTATTAATATTATTTAAGGTATGGGGATCCCATACAGATGATGCATATTCAAGCACTGGCCTGACCTATTATATTTATATGCACACAACAAGTACACTGTCTGCAATGGGAGACTTTGAAAAAATAGATGTAACAACTGGGGCTGGGCGGTTTCTCGGTATTATAGTAATACCGCGGTATTACAATGAAACGATATCTGTATCGCGTAGATTTCGGTGAAACGATAATATCACGATATCGATATTATTACGATTTTAGTGTTTGTGACAGCTTATTAAGTCCTAAAGGTTGTTATAATGCACCTCAAATAATCACGTGATACTACTGCAAACAAGGACCTAGTACTAGCTAGTCAATTTTTTTTACAAAGATCGAGATACTCTAATAGAACAGTCAGCTAGGATCGAGATACCCTAATAAAACAGTCAGCTACTCTAATATAGCAGTCATCTTTAATAACCGCGAAAAATAGTAATATCGTGATATATTTCTGTACGATATATCGTGAAGCGAAACTCCAATACCGCCCAGCCCTAGTAACAACTTCCATATACTATACAAGTGTGCATAATGCATAATAACAATATATCTAGAAAGATAGTGTAACAAGATATCACCTATTGTATTCAAGTATATATAACTTACATCCCTACCGTACATAAAATGATACTTGACGAACTACATGCATGCCAAAATGCATAATTTATACATTTCCTCTGAACATTTTTACATTTTAAATATATCATCATGCATTCATGCCAAGTTTTGACAACTAAAGACATAATGCATATGTAAATCATTACAAACAAATACAGTACAAAAGTTTCCAAGAGAAGTTACCAAGATCTACACCAATGTGATGGTGTGGGAAAGATCCTCAATAAGCACTGTATATCTTCCTGGCTTCAATACCTTGTTACCCTACAAGTAAATGAACACTACTAACTTCAATACAAAATGACGTCTAATATATACCCCTTTATCAACTGTCGTGAAAGTTTCCACCCCAGCATCAAAGAAGAGAGTTGCATTTTCTTTAGGGTTCAGTTCAACTCGTTGAAATCCAAACAATTGTTTCATTGGAGCGTTAACATCCTGATCAATGACATTAACATGATGATGTAAAAGTTGAAGAGAAGACATACACTGTAAGTCATGTAAGCTAAAACTGCAACTGCCCCTGATTTGCTACCAGTGTTGGTGACGGTAACTTGATATTGTACAGTTGATAGTTCATTTAACACTTGAAACTTTGGTGGCAACTTCTCCCATTCTGACCTGAAAGTGTACATGTGTAAACCATAATGAATTAATCTATCTTCTAACCATGAGAAGTTAAAGGTTGTGTAACTCAGTCCACATCCAAAAGGATAGACAGCATCACCAGTGTAGAACTTGTATGTACGACCAGGCTTGCTACGCATACCCATGTCAAAAAATGATATCTGATTGACGTAATCTTGAGGATACTGTTAACAATATATTACCACATTTGTTCAAAGCAATATTCCATACAATAGTGTAGGGCAGTCTTCCAGAAGGATTAACTTCTCCATAAATTACTTGTGCTATTGCCTTACCACCTGATTGTCCAGGATAACCACACCAAAGAACTGCATCAGCATTGGCCTGTGAAGCATATATGGCAGCTAGCAGCATGCATAATGCACAAAATTTGAATTTTCAGACCTTAGCCCAGCTAATATCCACTGGTCCTCCAGTAATTACCACTACAATCATTGGGCTCTTAGTAGCATCCCTAATGGCCATAAGGAAGTCTTCTTGTTTGCCAGGCAAAGATATGTCATTACGATCATGACCTTCACTATATTAGAACTTGTAATAACAGTTATCTTTGCACAGTCACTACCTTTCCTGGGACTGATCTAGACCAATAACGACTATGACAGCCTGAGCAGTCTGAGCTGCTGTCACAGCCTCTTTAAACCCACTATCATCAGTACATTTCACATCACATCCTTTTGCTGTTGTGACATTACTAGCTATTGACTTTATTCCATCAATTGGAGAATCCAAGAAGGGAGCTATACCCTGTGTATGTGTATGTAATAAATATATACTTAATGCTACATTGTCCATTACATGATAGTTTCCTTGCATTGTTGTAGTTGCATCAGAGTTGGGCCCCAACACAGCCACTGATAATTTAGGATCAAGTGGGAGGATACCTATACAAATGTAGTTACAATGTGGTTAGAATCTCATGGACATACTCTTATTATTTTGAAGAAGGACAATGCTTTCCTGTGCCAATTTCAATGCTACTTCCTGAATTATTTCAATCATCAATAAACTTAACAGATGTGCCATATTGAATACCTGACTGCTGGTAGTGTTGACATCAGCAGGAGACAGTGTATGGTAAGATGTAGCATTCACTAGATCAAACATTCCAAGCCTCATTCTGCATGGGGTACATGAATAGTATTGTATATCTTGTAACTTCTCTAACCTGTATTTAAACAATCTTGTTAGTGTCACATCAATGTCTGCTTCGGTGATGGTCTTTTTGTTGATGGCTTCCTGATAAATTATAGTATCAAGAGTACATAATATTTATATAAGGGCCCCCCATAAAATATTATGTACTCTTGATAGTATGCATTTATATGTCAGCCTACATAAGCTCCATACCATAGTATATAGCGGATAGTATATACCACAATCAAGATCACATCCTCCTAGTAGAGCAGCTGCCACTGTATCTGCAGGATTTGATGTGTAGCTAAAGGATAGAATATTTAACTATGTATCTCTGATTGGTAAATAATTTATCACACACTGATGAGTCCTTTCAATGTTACTGATGGCTCCACAATCGCTGACCTACAGGGTTGGTACTCAACATCTAGCATAGATGTTTCATCACCTACAATGTATCCTTCAAATCCCCACTGTTCTCTGACTATTGTGTTCTGTAGGAAACTGTTAGCACAACTGGGTACTCCATTAACAGCATTGTAGCTACACATGATACTACCAGCATTGCCTTCTCTCACACATGCTTCAAATGTTGGTAAGTAGGTCTGTAATAACCATATGCCTTAAGTAATACAACAGCAAAGCTAACCTCCACTAAGTCTTGTTGTGAGACAATAGCATTGAAGTGGTGTCTATCTGTTCCATTCCAATTTTCTAAGTCTGTTCAACACGTATGTACGTAATACAAGTAGTACACTTTGCATAGTATACATAATTATATCTAATCCAAAACAGCCAAGCTGTAAAAAAAGAGTGCGGCCCTGAGAAAGGCTATGGTGAAAAAAGATGTGAAATCCAAGGTGGCGGCCAAGAAATGGCTGTGATGGTAGGTTAATGGTAAAAAATTTAATAACGACAATTCAAGTGAATTTTGTGCCAAGACCAAGCGGCACCAAATTCACTGAATTGCTGTTATTAAAATTTTTACCATTAACCTACCATCACAGCCATTTCTTGGCCGCCACCTTGGATTTCACATCTTTTTTCACCATAGCCTTTCTCAGGGCCGCACTCTTTTTTTACAGCTTGGCTGTTTTGGATTAGATTTCACTTCTTTTTGCATTTGTATACCCCAAAGCCGACCTATGGCCGGCTTTAGGGCTTTTTAACCTGTCATTTTTTTCTTTACTACAGGAAGAAGAAAAGATGAAGCAGGGTGATTTCTTTGTAGCTGACCTCTCTGCAAGGTGATCCTTCTAGCTGATCCCTCTACCAGATAACTTGTTTGTAGCTGAACTCTCTGCAAGGTGATCCTTCTAGCTGATCCCTCTACCAGATAACTTGTTTGTAGCTGAACTCTCTACAGGGTGATTTGTTTGTAGCTGAACTCTCTACAAGGTAACTTCTTCTAGCTGATCTTTCTACAGGGTGATTTGTTTGTAGCTGAATTCTCTACAGGGCGATTTGTTTGCAGCTAAACTGCTGAACTCTCTACAATGTAACTTCTTCTAGCTAAACTCTCTACGGGTGGCTTGTTTCTAGCTGATCTCTCTACAGGGTGACTTGTTTGTAGCTGAACTCTCTACAAGGTAACTTCTTCTGGCTGATCTTTCTACAGGGTGATTTGTTTGTAGCTGAATTCTCTACAGGGTGATTTGTTTGCAGCTAAACTGCTGAACTCTCTACAATGTAACTTCTTCTAGCTAAACTCTCTACGGGTGGCTTGTTTCTAGCTAATCTCTCTACAGGGTGACTTGTTTGTAGCTGAACTCTCTACAAGGTGATTTGTTTGTAGCTGAACTCTCTACAAGGTAACTTCTTCTAGCTAATCTTTCTACAGGGTGATTTGTTTGTAGCTGAATTCTCTACAGGACGATTTGTTTGCAGCTAAACTCTCTACATGGTAGTTTCTTTGTAGCTGAACTCTCTACAATGTAACTTCTTCTAGCTGAACTCTCTAAAGGATGACTTGTTTCTAGCTGATCTCTCTACAGGGTGACTTGTTTGTAGCTGAACTCTCTACAGGGTGATTTGTTTGTAGCTGAACTCTCTACAAGGTAACTTCTTCTAGCTGATCTTTCTACAGGGTGATTTGTTTGTAGCTGAATTCTCTACAGGGCAATTTGTTTGCAGCTGAACTCTCTACATGGTAGTTTCTTTGTAGCCGAACTCTCTACAGTGTAACTTATTCTAGCTGAACTATCTACGGGTGGCTTGTTTCTAGTTGATCTCTCTACAGGGTGACTTGTTTGTAGCTGAACTCTCTACAAGGTGATTTGTTTGTAGCTGAACTCTCTACAAGGTAACTTCTTCTAGCTGATCTTTCTACAGGGTGATTTGTTTGTAGCTGAATTCTCTACAGGGCGATTTGTTTGCAGCTGAACTCTTTACATGGTAGTTTCTTTGTAGCTGAACTCTCTACAATGTAACTTCTTCTAGCTGAACCCTCTACATGGTGACTTGTTTGAAGCTGAACTCTCTACAGGGTGATTTGTTTGTAGCTGAACTCTCTACAAGGTAACTTCTTCTAGCTGATCTTTCTACAGGGTGATTTGTTTGTAGCTGAATTCTCTACAGGGCGATTTGTTTGCAGCTGAACTCTCTACAAGGTAGCTTCTTTGTAGCTGAACTCTCTACAATGTAACTTCTTCTAGCTGAACTCTCTACGGGTGGCATGTTTCTAGCTGAACTCTCTACAAGGTGATTTGTTTGTAGCTGAACCCTCTACAAGGTAACTTCTTCTGTAGCTGAATTCTCTACATGGTAGTTTCTTTGTAGCTGAACTCTCTACAATGTAACTTCTTCTAGCTGAACTCTCTACAGGATGACTTGTTTCTAGCTGATCTCTCTACAGGGTGACTTGTTTGTAGCTGAACTGTCTACAGGGTGATTTGTTTGTAGCTGAACTCTCTACAAGGTAACTTCTTCTAGCTGAACTCTCTACAGGATGACTTGTTTCTAGCTGATCTCTCTGCAGGGTGACTTGTTTGTAGCTGAACTCTCTACAGGGTGATTTGTTTGTAGCTGAACTCTCTACAAGGTAACTTCTTCTAGCTGAACTCTCTACATGGTGACTTGTTTGTAGCTGAACTCTCTACAATGTAACTTCTTCTAGCTGAACTCTCTATGGGTGGCTTGTTTCTAGCTGATCTCTCTACAGGGTGACTTGTTTCTAGCTGAACTCTCTACAGGGTGATTTGTTTGTAGCTGAACTCTCTACAAGGTAACTTCTTCTAGCTGATCTTTCTACAGGGTGATTTGTTTGTAGCTGAATTCTCTACAGGGCAATTTGTTTGCAGCTGAACTCTCTACATGGTAGTTTCTTTGTAGCCGAACTCTCTACAGTGTAACTTATTCTAGCTGAACTATCTACGGGTGGCTTGTTTCTAGTTGATCTCTCTACAGGGTGACTTGTTTCTAGCTGAACTCTCTACAAGGTGATTTGTTTGAAGCTGAACTCTCTACAAGGTAACTTCTTCTAGCTGATCTTTTTACAGGGTGATTTGTTTGTAGCTGAATTCTCTACAGGGCAATTTGTTTGCAGCTGAACTCTCTACATGGTAGTTTCTTTGTAGCTGAACTCTCTACAGTGTAACTTATTCTAGCTGAACTATCTACGGGTGGCTTGTTTCTAGTTGATCTCTCTACAGGGTGACTTGTTTCTAGCTGAACTCTCTGCAAGGTGATTTGTTTGTAGCTGAACTCTCTACAAGGTAACTTCTTCTAGCTGATCTTTTTACAGGGTGATTTGTTTGTAGCTGAATTCTCTACAGGGCGATTTGTTTGCAGCTGAACTCTTTACATGGTAGTTTCTTTGTAGCTGAACTCTCTACAATGTAACTTCTTCTAGCTGAACTCTCTACATGGTGACTTGTTTGAAGCTGAACTCTCTACAGGGTGATTTGTTTGTAGCTGAACTCTCTACAAGGTAACTTCTTCTAGCTGATCTTTCTACAGGGTGATTTGTTTGTAGCTGAATTCTCTACAGGGCGATTTGTTTGCAGCTGAACTCTCTACAAGGTAGCTTCTTTGTAGCTGAACTCTCTACAATGTAACTTCTTCTAGCTGAACTCTCTACGGGTGGCTTGTTTCTAGCTGAACTCTCTACAGGGTGACTTGTTTCTATCTGAACTCTCTACAAGGTGATTTGTTTGTAGCTGAACCCTCTACAAGGTAACTTCTTCTGTAGCTGAATTCTCTACATGGTAGTTTCTTTGTAGCTGAACTCTCTACAATGTAACTTCTTCTAGCTGAACTCTCTACAGGATGACTTGTTTCTAGCTGATCTCTCTACAGGGTGACTTGTTTGTAGCTGAACTGTCTACAGGGTGATTTGTTTGTAGCTGAACTCTCTACAAGGTAACTTCTTCTAGCTGAACTCTCTACAGGATGACTTGTTTCTAGCTGATCTCTCTGCAGGGTGACTTGTTTGTAGCTGAACTCTCTACAGGGTGATTTGTTTGTAGCTGAACTCTCTACAAGGTAACTTCTTCTAGCTGAACTCTCTACATGGTGACTTGTTTGTAGCTGAACTCTCTACAATGTAACTTCTTCTAGCTGAACTCTCTATGGGTGGCTTGTTTCTAGCTGATCTCTCTACAGGGTGACTTGTTTCTAGCTGAACTCTCTACAGGGTGATTTGTTTGTAGCTGAACTCTCTACAAGGTAACTTCTTCTAGCTGACCTTTCTACAGGGTGATTTGTTTGTAGCTGAACTCTCTACAAGGTAACTTCTTCTAGCGGATCTTTCTACAGGGTGATTTGTTTGTAGCTGAACTCTCTACAGGGCGATTTATTTGCAGCTGAACTCTCTACAAGGTAGCTTCTTTGTAGCTGAACTCTCTACAATGTAACTTCTTCTAGCTGAACTCTCTACATGGTGACTTGTTTGAAGCTGAACTCTCTACAGGGTGATTTGTTTGTAGCTGAACTCTCTACAAGGTAACTTCTTCTAGCGGATCTTTCTACAGGGTGATTTGTCTGTAGCTGAACTCTCTACAGGGCGATTTATTTGCAGCTGAACTCTCTACAAGGTAGCTTCTTTGTAGCTGAACTCTCTACAATGTAACTTCTTCTAGCTGAACTCTCTACATGGTGACTTGTTTGAAGCTGAACTCTCTACAGGGTGATTTGTTTGTAGCTGAACTCTCTACAAGGTAACTTCTTCTAGCGGATCTTTCTACAGGGTGATTTGTTTGTAGCTGAACTCTCTACAGGGCGATTTATTTGCAGCTGAACTCTCTACAAGGTAGCTTCTTTGTAGCTGAACTCTCTACAATGTAACTTCTTCTAGCTGAACTCTCTACATGGTGACTTGTTTGAAGCTGAACTCTCTACAGGGTGATTTGTTTGTAGCTGAACTCTCTACAAGGTAACTTCTTCTAGCTGACCTTTCTACAGGGTGATTTGTTTGTAGCTGAATTCTCTACAGGGCGATTTGTTTGCAGCTGAACTCTCTACAAGGTAGCTTCTTTGTAGCTGAACTCTCTACAATGCAACTTCTTCTAGCTGAACTCTCTACGGGTGGCTTGTTTCTAGCTGATCTCTCTACAGGGTGACTTGTTTCTAGCTGAACTCTCTACAGGGTGATTTGTTTGTAGCTGAACTCTCTACAAGGTAACTTCTTCTAGCTGACCTTTCTACAGGGTGATTTGTTTGTAGCTGAACTCTCTACAAGGTAACTTCTTCTAGCGGATCTTTCTACAGGGTGATTTGTTTGTAGCTGAACTCTCTACAGGGCGATTTATTTGCAGCTGAACTCTCTACATGGTAGTTTCTTTGTAGCTGAACTCTGTACAACGTAACTTCTTCTAGCTGAACTCTCTACAGGATGACTTGTTTCTAGCTGATCTCTCTACAGGGTGACTTGTTTGTAACTGAACTTTCTACAGGGTAATTTGTTTGTAGCTGAACTCTCTACAAGGTAACTTCTTCTAGCTGATCTCTCTACAGGGTGACTTGTTTGTAGCTGAACTCTCTACAGGGTGATTTGTTTGTAGCTGAACTCTCTACAAGGTAACTTCTTCTAGCTGATCTCTCTACAGGATGACTTGTTTCTAACTGAACTCTCTACAGTGTGATCTGTTCATAGCGGAACTTTTTACTGGGTGATTTGTTTGTAGCTAAACTCTTTGCATGATTGTTTCTTTGTAACTGAACTCTCTACAAGGTAACTTCTTCTAGCTGATCTCTCTACAGGGCAATTTGTTTGTAGCTGAATTCTCTACAGGGTGATTTATTTGAGCTGAACTCTCTACATGATGGTTTATTTGTAGCTGAACTCTCTATTAGGTACCTTCTTCTAGCTGATCTGACTACAGGGTGACTTGTTTGTAGCTGAATTCCCCACAGAATAACTTACAATGTAATATAACTGAGTAAATTATAAATGCAGCTGAATGCTTTATTAGGGTGACTGTTCTATTAGAGTATCTCGATCTCGCATTTGCTGCACCTAGTTGCCTTTCGAATCATAACTCAGTGATTTGTAATCCGATTCTTCTGTACTACTGCAAGGACCTTCTATGATGATTATTCCAGCTACATACTGATTTTCAGCTCGTTGCTCTAAGCGGTTTGCCTGGTAGATACGAAAACTAATAGTTTTTTTATTCATAAAAATCGATCGCGTAATTTTGACACAGGTTGGGTTTCGTGTCATATCTCCATGGTCTTTATCCCGATTCCTTTCAAACCACAAAAAGGCACTCCTACGATGGTTGCTCCATCTACATATCAATTTTCAACTGATTCCTCCAAGGCGTTTACCCTGTAGGCGTGACAGACCTTCGACCTTATTTTACGCAAATAATCGGTCATAACTCCGTGACTGTTCATCGGATTCCTACCAAAGTTGGTACGGAGATCCGCCTTAATGAGCCCTTTAAGTGTGCCAAATTTCAGCCAAATCCGAGCACGCATTCGTGTTTTATGGCGAATTTTGCGAAGTGTGCGAAATGAAGAAGATGAAGAAGAAGAAGAAGAAGAAAAAAACGAAGAAATTAAAACGAAATTTTGTTCGCTCGTATCTCGGAAATGGCTGGAGCGATTTTCTTCAAATTTGGTATGTAGACTACCCTAGCTGGGCGGCACGTCTCCAGCAAATTTGGTTCCAATCGGATAAGGGATCACAGAGCTACATAGGTGTGAAAATTGCGTTTTCTTTCTTCCTGTTAATATACTCACGGTGTGGCGCGCCGGCTTCTTGGGCCGCACGACACACTATCGTGTGTCTTGATGTGTATACATGCTCATTCTAGTATGCATGTATATGTAAAACACAGCAACCTGGGGGCAAGGGGGCTGAGTTACGATCTTCAAAACTTTCTGTGGGGGTATGTCCCCAGACCCCCTAGAGAGAGCATGCTTCACATGTTGAGTGTGCTTCACACACTGATGCGTCTGCATAGCTACCTTTACCCAGACCTGCCACTACCTCTATCTAAAAATATTTTGAAACACCTATATTTAAAACATATTACATGGATACATATTATCATGTACCACAACATAGTCACAGTACACATTTTAACATCCTTACCATATACTGCAAAATGTTTGCATGTCACAACTGTTTTCAAGAACCTGTAGTAATCATTAATACATACACATGTGATTAGCTACATTCATACATTTTTGCAATAGCAACACTACATATAGATCATACAGACTTGTTTGCATTGTCCTCTTGCATTCCATGAGCAAAGTTGATTACGTATTGTGAAATAAGGTATGGATCTAATGGTAATGGTTTATAGTTGGCATAAAAATTACCTACTGTTACCTTCTCCTGGTGTCTCCTGTCCTCTACCCCATCGAGGGTCTCTAAGGAGTTTATGTTTTATTACTATGCAAAATGTATTGCTATACAGCCATCAAATGTCTTACCTGTACAAGTTAATGTTTGGCGCAAAGTAGGTCAGTCCAGCTCTTCCTTGATTATACATGGCACGAGCTTCAGTGGAAATAGCTTTAGCCATTTCATAGATCAATGGCCTTAACATTTCGTGTTAAGGTATACATCATTACATGGATAAGTATCAAATCTTACATGTCAAATGTTGCTCCCAAGTTGATTACTTGTGGGAATGAAGTAGCACTAGGAATCTGTTGCATAATGAGTATATGGTTGATAGTAGTATATACTGAATAGAAGGAAACTTAATTCAGTGGGGCTAAACTGACTATGGCGAATAGCAAGCTAAATTGCATTTGGTGAAATAAACTTTGGCAAATTCAAGCTCAATGTTTATTTATAAAGATGTTAATTTGAGGTGCTATGAGTAATTGGCTAGTAAAACTTTGGCAAATTTGAAGCAAATTGCCAGTGTTCCCCTGACAAAGTTTCCCTCTATAGGGGTATATACTATCTTATGTATCCATACCTGACCACCAAAATCTACACCAGGTGAACCAGCTATCCCATGCAGTGCCTCAGACCACCTGTATGTTGTAAATGCAGCAGTAGCTACACTGTACATAAAGCCTTGTTTGTTATCATTACCACTGATAAGATGGAATAGTCAATCTTGCTACTGATGCAGCAGTATTGCCAAGTTGAGATATCTTCTCATTTAGATGCATACGAGAGATGAGGTCTACATTATTAATATAGAGAATTTCATATTATGAAATGACAGTACCTTTTACTCTAGCTGCTACATCAAGGGTAGTGTCACTAAATGGATCATTGAATACTACCTGCCAATTAAGCAGAATTATAGTTACCTACCAAAATGGAAGATGTTCAACTGCAGCTCCTTGACATGGTGTGACACTAGAACCAGCATCCAAACATTTTGTTTTATCCATCCCATAATGAAAGGTGCTATGTGTTGAATTGTACATCCACTATTAAGGACATACTGATACTTCTCTTGATGTGTCTCATCATTTTTATAGCTTACTTCTTGGCTCTTTCCTCCATTACAATCACGTTGCTGTATACAGTGGCTAAATAAAACAACATTAAAAACTTAGCTATATGCTCACCTGGACATTAGTGTGTCCACCTAATGGAGACCCATCCAGACACTTACCATTCATTTTACTAGTCAAGGTATGTTGAACAGGATCATATGACCACTATAAAAGCATATACAACCTATAACTCAATTACAGCTAAGGAAATTAGGGGCAGCTAAGGTTAACTCAGTGGCAAATTGTGGGTGGATTATGTATATGTGCTTGAAATGATAAAGCCCCTTCTCTAAAATAATATTTATATGCTAATAGGGACTGAACTAGCAGAAGCTACTGGTGTAATGGTCATTTTAAGCAAGTACAAGAACTAGGCTCTTCTCAAATGAGAGGTGGTCAACATTATAAAGCATAAAATCAAATGATTAAAATAAAGATCAAACTGTTCCAGGGGCGGATCCAGACTTTTAAAAGGGGGGTTCCACTTTAGAATTGTAACTTCAGCCTAGCTGTAAGTTGAAGACCAAAAGAAAAGGTCATTAACCTGCTGACAATAGTTGCCCCTCACCATAGATGCCCTCACCAACTATATTTACTTATTTATAACTAGATACATAGCTTGCTACACTGCTCCTCAAAAGACTACTATGACTGCTCTATTAGAGTATCTCGATTTGACTGCTCTATTAAAGTATCTAAAGCAAGAGAGGCTCTTTTAAAAGGGGGTTCCATGGAACCCTTTAAATCCCCCCTGGATCTGCCCCTGTGTTCCTGCTGGTTAAAGATTAAAATGTTCTAATACAATAGTTAATCACTCCAATAAAACATTGTGGCAAACATTCTAGTTCAAACTGTAGTAGATTAAACTAACAAATGTTACCTTTCCTTTTAACTAGGCTGATAACACAAAGTCTTACTTAAGCAAAACATCAGTACAACATGTCTTTGTATTCCTATCCATGTTGTACTGTAAATTGTTTACTATACGACTGATTCACACAATTATGTGTAATTATTTTGACAAACCATTCCCAGAATAACGTAATATGCATATACTGTATTTTCAGTTCAAACTTAACATTTTATTAGATAAGAATATTTCATTTTTAAATGCCATTCTAGAGAAATTCAAGCACAAATTAATTTAAATCTATACAGTGTTGGGGGGGCACACTTATTCCTGTTTCCAGAGATTCAATACTAAATCAAGCTCTGACTGAATCAAGCTCATAATCATGCATGGTGATGACAAAATTAATGTGATGGAAAGAATTTAGTGCATCCCCCTCCTCATATATGTCACTTGATACATTAAAAGGCTCCAAACTTACAATCTACTCATAACATTATACCATAAACAACACTACAACACAGGGGCGGATCCAGGAACTGGCAAGGGGAGGGGCACAAACAGGATAAGTTGTAGGTGGTTGGAGAGACGGTCAGATTCGCTGCATTTTTTGAAGCAACAAATAATCACCTCTTAGTAGTGTCTCACAGTTGATTTTTGCCATTTTGGCCTTTCGGATGGTTGTGAAGTCTTAAAAGTTATTTAAAAGGCTCTAAATATCTTTAAAACAGCAACACGATAATTACTTTTAGAGGCGCTTAATACGCACGAAGGCGCTGGGGTGGAAATTTTACAGCTAGTTTGACTGGTTTACTTTGGTTTCACGTGAATTTGTAATAAATGCTAGTAAAATGTGCATAGTTTCATGAGTTATAAACTAAACTTGGCCTGACACAAAGTTTAATAGCTATTTTAATCAAAAGCATGGCTGCATGGCTCCTCCATGAGGGAGGGGGGGGGGGGGGGGCATTTGCCCCAAATGCCCCATGCTGGATCCGCCATTGCAACAGGCATAAGTTTAGTGAATCAGCATGCAAGGCAGGTTGGTGGATAAAAGTTTGGTGAATTTATCACACAGCCAATGTTAAACAATATAAAATACAGCTAACTAATTTACAAATAAAGTTTGGCTCAATTCGCCAAGCTCGCCAAACTTTAATCGCACCAAACTTTTGTGGTTTACAGTACATACATGGTTTACTTTATTAGTTCAAACCAAGCTGATTTCTTGATTCCTAGCTCAAATGCTTTACTGATAGGTCCACAAAGTTTTAATTGTATGGTTATTTCCACCTCATGGAATGCAAATCTTCACAAATTTGTTGCATTATAGTGAGTTTGTTTGCTCACCCATAATTGATAACCATAGCTAATAATGAATAAAATAACTGCCTGTTATAATTTTAGAAAATGGAATCAATGAATTAAATTGGTTGGTCTTGTCTCATACCTTTTGAGTTTCTAGTTGATCATCAGGGTGACATTCCCGTAAGTAAATGTTAGCCCCATTATCTTTAGACCAGTTAGTAATGTCAAGACAATTCCCATCACTTTTTAGTTCTATTTTCAGAGACTGACTATCCATCATCCACTGTTGACGAGGACCTCCATCACACGTCCAAACTTGAATACTGTAAGATAAACACGCTTATCTGGCTGCTCGACCACGCCCATAATTAAGTACTAGAATACTGCATGCTTAAATACCCTGAATAGCTAGTTACCACGTGGAACTCTCCTTACTTTGGGCCATATTCGTAGCCAAAAACTGAAGGGAAAAGGAGAATCAAATGTACGAAGCTTGTCATTCTCGTCATCACGTTACGTAACAGGCAAACGATTTCCGTGCACGGTCGTGCACGTTTTAGGGTACTATGCACGTGCCGGTGATCAAACTAGACCATTTGGATGTAGACTAGCTCTGCGAGGGTCTAGCTACGCTGCAGACTAGATAGATAATCTATGGTTGAACACTGACATTATATAGTTTGGCTCGAGGTTTGGCCATATCAGGAGGCATGACTGCCTCCACTAAAGAAGCCTTCCTCTGTATCCTCTATTGACTATACTATCTCTAAATAATATAGGCCTACGTATCTAGATACAATCGGTATGATTTAACATCAAGCAGCTAAGTGTATGATAGTACATGTATGTTTAATACTTTTATTAGGCATTCCAGACCGATTTTTAAATTTTGGAAAAACAGGCTTTTTATATGCTCAATAGATAGAGTATTGATTGTCGATCTCAGAAATATATAGTTTGTTGGGTTGGAATTAGCTACTTTGGCATGCACAGTGCTTAAAAACTGAAAAAAGGTACATTTTTTCTCCAGGGCTCCCCATACATTTTACAAGGAAAAATGGCACAATTGAATCAGGAAGCCATCTAGCAATCTGGACTATCTTGAAACTGCAGTTGCTCCTAGCTGCAAATTTGTACATGTAATGAGAGTAACTTCAGGTCTTATTGGATCTCAGCGATCTTTGTATGCTTTGTGGTGAGCAAATATGTTTCACCTACTGCACACTTCTCAATGCAGTGGTGTATACCCATAGGCAAGTGGCTATCTCAAGTTGGTAAAAACATCAAGTTAACAACTTATAAAGGTAAACAACTAAAGTGGAGGTGCCACAATGATGCAACAATACCTAAGGTGGAGTTGTGGTTTCAATTATGGCATTGTTATGCCGACTTTGAAGTGGTTTATACTTTTGAGCTGATGACACCGTGGCAGCCATCAGAAAATTGCTCTGGAGCTGAAAATTGCTAACCCGAGTGAAGTAACTACGCACTTTAAAGTAAGCACCAGTGACTACCTTCCACCCGACAGTACGTTTTTTAAAGTTTTAAAGTATTCTACATACATTACAAGGTTTGAAAAGATTACAAAACAACACAGAACTTACTTATATGTAACGCGCACGATAAAACTAAGATTTTCATGATGATCAGCGTGTGGACAAACCCCACAGCTATTTTCATCCTCATTGGAGCTCGGATGACAGAACAATCCCAAGTTAAACACGAGTTGTCATTTTGTGCCAGGGTTCTATTGGGGAATATACGGAGAATTTTTTTATTAAAAAATCTCGGATACTGGAATGCCTATATTTATAGTTGTCTGGTCTGACTGTTCCCACTATAGAATGTAGCTAATACTTAGCTAATTACCGAAAATTTGCTAGATCAGTTGGGGAGGGGCGTCAATTTGCTATACACCCCTCCCCCAGTTGCATAAGGGGTTCTCGCTCCTCCTCTGGTCATCCCTTTAAGGGTCATGTTCCAGCATCAGTTGACCTTGCACTGGGGGAGGGACGTCTTGGGGTCGTTTAAGCCCCATTTCCTTTTTTTTCTTCTTTTCTATTCTGTGTTCTGTAGGTTCTGTTTCAGTAGCTCTGTAGGTGTAGGGATAGGCTAAACCTATTTTATAGAACATCTTAGCGTAGAGTAGAGTGTGGTGGATGGGAGTGCAAACTAGGGCCGGTTCTTCTTTCTTTAAAAAAATTTTTTTTTTAAATTTGCTAGATCAAGACACACGGTAGTGTGTCGTGCGGCCCAAGAAGCCGGCGCGTAACACCCGTGCGTATATTGACAGGAAGAAAGAAAACGCAATTTTCGCACCTCCGTAGCTCTGTGCTTCCTTGATGAAACAAGACGATTTTTTCTGTGGACATGCCCTCCAACTGCAGCACTCCACATTCCAAATTTGAGCGAAATCGCTTCGCGCGTTCCCGAGATATGCGACTTCAAAAATTGGCTCAGTTTCTTCGTTTTTTTCTTCTTATTTTTCTTTTTCTTGTCGCACACTTACAAAAACTGCTATAAAACTCGAACGTCATATCCGATTGCCTTGAAATTTGGCACACAGAAGGGGGATATAAAGGCGCATCTCGGTACCAACTTTGGCTGGAATACGATAAACAGGCAAAGAGTTATGAGCGATTATTCACGAAAAATAACACCAATATGTTGTCACGCCTACAGGGTAAACCGCGTATGGGAAAAAGCTGAAAATCGGTGGGTGAATAGGTTAACTATTGAACCTCAAACCTTTTGTGGTTTGAAAGAAATCGAGCTAAAAACCAGGAAGATACAACGAAAAAACCAACAATGTGTAACAATTACGCAATCGAAATCAGCTAATAAAAAAACGACCACTTGCCACGCCTACCAGATAAACCGCTTGGGGTAATGCTTTGAAAATCGTTGTACCGATGGAGTAATCATCTTAGAAAAGCTCATCAATGGTGTAGAAGAATCAGACTTAAAGCCACGGAGTTATAACACGAAATCCAACTTGGTGCAGCAAGTGCGAGATCGAGATACTCTAATAGAGCAGTCATCCTAATAGAGCAGTCACCCTGAAGAGAATTCAAGAGATCAGCTAGAAATAAGAAACCTGTATAGAGATCAGCTACACACAAGTCACCCTGTAGAGAGATCAGCTAGAAGAAGTTACCTTGTAGGGAACTATGAAAAAAATAGTTATTTTTAAAGAACAATTAATGATTGGAACTCCTTACCAGTAGATCTTGTTGAAGTTGCAGATGCTGACATTTTTAGAACTGGACTACAATCATTATTGTAATTGTGTTACATGTATTCGGGCAAATCTGAGCACACCAGCAGGGCTGACTGCTCAGTAATAATAATAATCATAATAATAATCATGAAAAGAGATAGTTCAGCTAGAAAAAATCACCTTGTAGAGTTCAGCTACAAAGAAACCACCATGTAGAGAGTTCAGCTACAAACAAATCGCCCTGTGGATAGATCAATAGAAGAAGTTACCTTGCAGAGAGTTCAGCTACAAAGAAACCATCATGTAGAGAGTTCAGCTACAAACAAATCTCCCAGTAGAGAGATCAGCTAGAAGAAGTTACCTTGTAGAGAGTTCAGCTTCAAACAAATCACCCTGTAGAAATATCAGCTAGAAGAGGTCACCTTGTAGAGAGTTCAGTTACAAAAACCACCATGTAGAGAGCTCAGCTACAAACTAGTGACCTTGTAGAGACATCAGCTAGAAGAAGTTCCCTTGTAGAGAGTTCAGCTACAAAGAAACCATTCTTTAAAGAGCTCAGCTGCAAACAAACCACCTGTACAGAATTCAGCTACAAATAAATCACCCTATAGAAAGATGAGCTAGAAAAAGTTACCTTGTAGAGAGTTCAGTTACAAAGAAACTACCATGTAGAGAATTCAGCTACAAACTAGTGACCCTGTAAAGACATCAGCTAGAAGAAGTTACCTTGAGAGAGTTCAGCTACAAAGAAACCATTATTTAAAGAGCTCAGCTGCAAACAAATCACCTATACAGAATTCAGCTACAAACAAATCACCATGTAGAGAGATCAGCTAGAAGAAGTTAACTTGTAGAGAGTTCAGCTACAAAGAAATCATCATTTAGAGAGTTCAGCTTCAAACAAATCACCTGTAGAGAGTTCAGCTACAAACAAATCTCCCTGTAGAGAGATCAGCTAGAAGAAGTTACCTTGTAGATCGTTCAGCTACAAACAAATCACCCTGTAGAGAGATCAGCTAGAAGAAGTTACCTTGTAGAGAGTTCAGCTACAAAGAAACCACCATGTAGAGAGTTAAGCTGCAAAGAAATCACCCTGTATAAAATTCTGCCACGAACAAATTGCCCTGTAGAAAGATCAGTTAGAAGAAGTTACCTTGTAGAGAGCTCAGCTACAAAGAAACCATTTTGTAAAGAGCTCAGCTGCAAACAAATCACCTGTACAGAATTCAGCTACAAACAAATCACCCTGTAGAGAGATCAGCTAGAAGAAGTTACCTTGTAGATAGTTCAACTACAAACAAATCTCCCTGTAGAAAGATCAGCTAGAAGAAGTTACTTTGTAGAGAGTTCAGCTACAAAGAAACCATTCTGTAAAGAGCTCAGCTGCAAACAAATCACCTGTAAAGAATTCAGCTACAAACAAATCACCCTGTAGAGAGATCAGCTAGAAGAAATTACCTTGTAGATAGTTCAGCTACAAACAAATCACCCTGTAGAAAGATCAGTTAGAAGAAGTTACTTTGTAGAGAGTTCAGCTACAAAGAAACCATTTTGTAAAGAGCTCAGCTGCAAACAAATCACCTGTACAGAATTCAGCTACGAACAAATCACCCTGTAGAGAGATCAGCTAGAAGAAGTTACCTTGTAGATAGTTCAGCTACAAAAAAATCTCCCTGTAGAGAGATCAGCTAGAAGAAATTACCTTGTAGAGAGTTCAGCTACAAAGAAACCATCATGTAGAGAGTTCAGCTGCAAAGAAATCACCACTGCCCAAATTTCAAGGCAATAGCTTTTTGCAATCTGAAGTTATCAATTGTCAAAGTTGGCAAATTGGATGTGTGTGGAAGACCCCTTTTCGCAAATCCGATCACATATGTATTATATATATATAATTTGTACATTTACTGATAAATATTTAAAGTACATCTACTTCATCTTTTCTTCTTCCTGTAGTAAAGAAAAAAACATAGGTTAAAAAGTCCCAAAGCTGGCCATAGGCCGGCTTTGGGGTATACAAATACAAAAAGAAATGAAATCTAATCCAAAACAGCCAAGCTGTAAAAAAAAGTGTGCGGCCCTCAGAAAGGCTATGGTGAAAAAAAGATGTGAAATCCAAGGTGGTGGCCAAGAAATGGCTGTGATGGTAGGTTAATGGTAAAAATTTTAATAACGACAATTCAGGTGAATTTTTGTGCTGCTTCACAAAATTTACCTGAATTGTCATTATTAAAATTTTTACCATTAACCTACCATTACAGCCATTTCTTGGCCACCACCTTGGATTTCACATCTTTTTTCACCATAGCCTTTCTGAGGGCCGCACACTTTTTTACAGCTTGGCTGTTTTGGATTAGATTATATAATTTGTTTATGTGAAAATTCATAAACATTTATGTGAAAATAAATAAATGGCTTTGCCATTATTTCTGAAATAAATGAGTATACTCTTCAGCTCATTCTTCAGTTTTAAATTATAGATAGGGTGTTCACTCAAAATAGGAAGACATGCTTCATTTTGTTGTTTCTGGAGATTTTTACATGGATTTACCTTTTAGCTAAAGCAAACAAGTGCTAATTTGTAAATATCCAAAAGGTGGTCACGTGACCAAAAATCCCTTCATATAGGATTTCTGCTGCAAAATAAGATGATGGCTCAGCCTTTTTCATTGTTTCTGATGATTTTCATGCAGGCTGACCCTAAGACAAAACAAACAAGTACTGATATAATATTATTATTAAACTGTTTATTACTTTCAATATCAGTGTAGTTTAACAGTAAATATCCAAAAAGTGGTCACGTGGCCAACAATCCCATTACAGTTATAAAGGATGTGCTATAGCACTACAAGATGTAGAAGTCTTCATTATATGGCAAGAAAATACGCTAATTGTGACTTTGCATGGTCATCCTAAAATACAGTAATTTTCTAATAAGCTGCCCAATTTAACTATTATGATATTTTTGGTCATGTGACCACTTTTTGTATGTTTTATGTATTAAACTTATGCTGATATCCAATGCTACAAGCAATCCAATAATAAATTAGTTCTTGTTTGCTTTACCTTAAAGGTCACTCTGTGTGAAAATTACCAGAAGCAACAAAAGGAAGCATCTTCCTATTTTGAGTTGGAAACCCTATAATAGTTATTCACTGACTCTAATAGAGCATTCACCAATTTCACAAAATCAAACGGTACGGTTGTACCGTTTAAGTAGGAATCCAGGTGAAATTTTTGCACGCCGCCCAAAATTCTGCCTTTAAAAATCATCCTAGAGTTATCTTACGAGACGAAAATCACCTTTACGGAATAGTACTAGTCCATATAATACATAAAACAGAGTTAAATACAACAAAGCGCTTACAGGTGGCCGGATACAGAATTTTAAAAATCGCCAAAACTTGGAATTTTAGACTGACTGCCTGACCACAGTCGCAAGCCTAGAGGCCAAACGGAGCAGTGCACGGCCACCATTTTATGCCACAATAACAAATTCATTTTTTTTCCCCGGGCTTGATGGACTGCCCTTTCCTACCACCCCCAGCACAGATTGCAAGTGCTGGACAACTGAACAAAATTAAGCAGACAAATGGGATTCCACAGTCACTAAGTCCACTGACTGTGGAGTCCTGGTGTATTTTTTTTTTTAACCATCATTAACAATTGTGATGAAAAGATGTACAACAAAACAAATAGGCATGTGAAACCTCGGACAGCATGCGAACACAAAAAGTAGAGGACTACACTGTGGGCATGGCAAGACAAAAACAACAACAACAAAAAAGACTAATTACTGTAATTACAAAAATAAAACTGTCTAATTTGTGCACCACTCTGTACAGTTTCGTGCTAGAAAAATTCTCTGAGAGGCAGAGATACTGGCAGAGGCAGCAGCATCTAACCATTCCTTAATAATGTGCTTCGAAATCCTTATATCAGCTTGAACAAAGTTTAACAAACGAGATAAATTCTTGATGGAAGACACTTGAAAATGACCAAGTACCGTGATTTCAATGGTGTTATAATAGTTAGCAATATTTACGCGATCAAATTCAGCCAACAGCTGCAGATACTCAGTTTTGCTCTGCTTCCTATTGCTGGATGTGATGGATGGAGTCCAGAGGGGATGTTAGTTCCAACAGAGTGATGGAAGAACTCTGGGAATTATATATTACAATGTCTGGACGGTAGGATGTAATAAGGAGACTCATCGGAATTGTAGACTGTGGAGAATTATCAGCATGGAAATTAGGTATATCAGCAAACACTTTAACAAATGGGATGTCAGCAAATGCTTCAGAAAGTTTAGTGGCCAAAACACGAAGAACCTGATCATGACGGTAGGTATACCGCTGTTGATTTAATGCTGCAGGGCAGCTACTTAAAACATGAGCAGTTGTTGGGCGCCGTGAATCGCAAAGCAAACACTTCGCTTCACATAGGATGGACCATCTCTGTAAATTCACATAGAACACCAATGGAAGACCGTGCGAGTGTGGGATGTGCCTTTTGGGGTTCCGACGAGTGTGTGCCCTCTATGCCTATAGGGCGTAGATAGCAGAAAGATAGCAGACCAATCGTATTGTTTCTTACTTTCTGCGTATTAATTTCATTATCTATAGCTAGCAGAAAGTTTTTATGTTTTGTTGTAAAGACTGCTCTATTAGAGTTATTTGTTAGCGTACGATGTTTGTGCATGTTGCTGTTCATTATCTCAGTAATTTGTTTGGTCTTTTATCTTCAATCAGACTGCTTGTCTTCGTGCTTGTATTCTTCTTCATCCAACGAAACCATATTGAGGCATTAATTTTCCGTATCAACACTTTCTTAAGCAGCATAATAGACGCCACGAGATTATTTAAGGCGCTTAGACTATGCTACTGTACAGAGGAATAGATTATAATGGAGGCTACTGTACAGAGGTACCGGTACTAGATAGCTTTCACGATAGATCACAGGATCACGCCCCTTCTTCATTCTACGTATTATCGATCTATCGATTGAAACCATGATGACACACCCCTTTTGCACTAGCTGTATTCCAGTGACCACACACCTTCAATTTGGGAAGCTGACTCAAGATGCTCTAATCGACCAAAACCACGCCCCTTTTTGGCTAGCGCACATTTTTGCAGGCTGACTCAAGATACAGCAGTCACATGTTTATTAGCTAGCTGTATTTCTAAACAAAAACTATAGTAGATCATAAAATTATAAATTTAAAATCCAAGCAATAAAAAGTAGTGAAACAAGAGATGAACAATGGGAACTATTACAGCATAGCTTGGTGGAAAATTCCTACTTTGGCATTGAACACAAAATAATGGATTTCCCACCAAGCTATGCTGTAATAGCTACCATTGTTCATCTCTTGTTTCACTACTTTTTATCGCTTGGATTCCTACTTTATTTTATAATTTTTAATATACTAGTTGTTATGTAGTTTGTTGTATATTCTTTAACCAAAATTTTCTATACGCACTACAATGCACCATATATTATTATTATTATTATTATTGTTGTTGTTAATTAGCAAAGCCCACTAGGGGCAACACGCTAATGAGCATTACAATCACGCATTATATTATATTACTTACAGCGTTCTTAAATGTTTCAAGATCTATTGTGTCAATGTTAGGAATTTGAAGGGAGTTCCATTGAATAATTGTTCGAGGGAGGAAGGAGTATTTGTACGCATCAACTCTTGTTTGCAATTTAGTTAGCTTGAGAGGATGTTGAGCACGGGTGGAGGACACTGGAGTTGGTGACGGTAAGCAATGATCAGGTATTGCTAGTAAGTTCCTGACAATCTTGAATAGGAAGGTGAGTCTAGCAATTGCTCTTCTGTTTTGAAGTGTAGGCCATTCAAGACTGGTTAACATGTCTTTGATGCTGTCATGGTTTTGGTTAGATCTGTGCCAGGGTTTGTTCAAAACGAAACGAGCAGCGCGGTGTTGAATCATTTCTAGTTTACTAATACTAGTGTGATGATAGGGGTCCCAGATGGTTGAGCAGTATTCTAATGATGGTAAGAGCAATTGTTTGTAGACGTGTTCTTTAATTTCTGATGGTGCATTGTGGAGATTTCTTTTTAAGAATCCAAGGAGTCGATTTGCCTTGTTACAGATGTAATTGATGTGAGGATCCCATGATAATTTGTGGTGGAGACGGATTCCAAGGTAATTGTGTTCTAATACTGTAGCCAGTGGAATGTCGGACATTTTGTATGTGAAAGTACTCTTGTTATGGTGTGTTGTTATCTGTAAAATTTTACATTTGGAGATGTTGAATTCCATCATCCAGTCAGTTGCCCATCTTGTCAGTGAGTTTAAATCATCTTGAAGTATTTTATGGTCTTGTGGTGTTTTAATGGTTTTGTAAATAAGGATATCATCTGCAAAAAGACGGATCTCACTTTGGATGTTGGCAATGATGTCATTGATATAAATCAAGAATAGAACTGGTCCAAGAACAGACCCTTGGGGAACACCAGATGTTACATCACAAGTGGATGATTTAGAACCTTCTACTATAACTTGCTGTGTGCGACCATGAAGAAAGGATTCAAGCCAGTGTAATACATTCCCTCTTACTCCATAATGCCTTAGTTTGTAGAGGAGTCTTGAGTGAGATACTTTATCAAAAGCTTTAGAAAAATCTAGTATTGCAGCATCAACTTGTAAATTTGTGTCTATTTGTTTGGCAATGTCGTTAATAGTGATAAATAATTGTGACTCACAAAAGTGCTTAGACCTAAATCCGAACTGTCTGTCAGAAAAAATATTTTGATCTTCCAGATGCTTCATTATTTGACTTACTATAATGTGTTCCATTGATTTGCATATTACTGATGTTAATGAGATGGGGCGATAGTTTTTTGTTCAGATTTTTTACCTTTCTTGAATATTGGACTGACATAGGCATGTTTCCATTGGGATGGTACAGTTCCAGTTTCTAGCGATTGTTTAAATATGTGAGTGAGCATAGGAGAAATTTCAGCTGCTGTTGTTTTTAGTACAAGTGGATGTATGGAGTCTGGACCAGGAGATTTTGATGGATCACAGTTGGTTAGAATGTTGTAAACTCCTTGTTCAGTGATTTCAAATGCTGGTAGAGATGGATGTAATGAAGGACCTTTGTCAGGAATGGTACTGCTGTCATCATCAGTTGTGAATACAGATTTGAAATGATCATTTAAAACAGTTGCCTTTTCAATTGGGTGTATTAAAGCATTGCCATTTTCGGGATGTATTAATGTACCAATGCCATTGTTATCTTGCTTACGGGTTTTCAGGTAGTGCCAAAGAGATTTTCTGTTGTGTGATGATGATACAAGATTTGTCACATATGTTTTGTGCTGGTGTTTAAGTTTAAAGTTTACCTCTTTCTGCAGCAATTTGTATTCGGACCAATCAGTGTCACGATGATAGCGCCTGGCTCGATTATACAGTCTTTGCTTCTTTCAGATTAGCCGTTTCAAAGTGTTAGACATCCATGGTAAGTGAGTTCTAGTACTTGATGTTTTGGTAGGAGTGTGGTCTTCAATAATTTGCTGAAGATTCTGCATAAAAAAGGTCCAGTTTTCTTCCAAGCTTGGAGATGACATGCGATTTAATTCAAAATAGGCATGAGAAAGGTTGCATAGTTTTTCTCTGATTGTGTCCCAATCTGCCAATTTGTAAAGGTAGATTGTTCAGGAAGGTTTTTTTGAAATATGATAGGGAATTTGAATGGTTGCTAATACTGCATCATGATCACTTAACCCTGGTGCTGGATTACAGGATAGTACAGAGTCAGGATGAGTAGTAAACAATAGGTCTAATGTATTATGGGCTCTTGTAGGAAAGGTAACTAGCTGTGACATCTGGGTATCATGTGCCAGTGTAATAAGTTTTTGACGGAAATGACATGAAATATATGATTCAGTTAGAGTACCATGTTCCCAATCAATACCAGGACAGTTAAAATCACCACCGAGGATGATACGGGCATGAGGATATTTCTGCTTTATGGACACTAAGGAAGATTGCAAGTCCTCAAGAACTGTGTCAGTTGAGTGGGGAGGACAATAAAAGCATCCAACAATGACATCACTGTTTTTACCGACATTTAGATATGTCCAGATAATTTCAATAGATGAATCGGTATCTATTTTTAAAGAAGGAATTGTGTTCTTAACAGAAATGAAAACACCGCCACCATAGCAATTTCTATCTTTTCTGTATGTGCTGAAATTGTTAGGAAATATTTCAGAGCTTAGAATAGTTTCATCAAGGTGTGATTCGGTTCCTACTACAATATCAATATCATTGGTAAATAAGAAAGCCTCCAAATGTGTTCGTTTATTAGCAATGCTGCAAAAGTTGACAATAGATACGTTAAGATCACTTACTGTTGCTGAATTAGGGCTTGTACCAGCAGGGAGTCAAGATGACTCCATGCTCGTGGCAGGAACATTGGCAGCTGAGTTTGATGATTCCTGTGCATACTCTAACTTATTGCCTTCTGAATTTACTTTACACCAGAGCTTATTGTTGACAAAGATGGAATCATTCCTGATTCTGATGTACCTTCGCTCTGTACCTTGGTCAATTAGAGATCTCCTCTCTTTGAGGAGTAATCGTTCCTTTTGACGCTCATGTAGAGTCATATCAGGTTTAATGTACACAGGAGCTTCTAGCTTGCTCTTGGAGCTCAGAATCTCGAGTGCCATGTTTGAACGGAGGAGTTTAACAAGTAGTGGTCTAGGGCGTTCACTTTTGGGGTCATATTTGCCAAGGCGATGAAGGTCTTTTATGTCACTTGGTTCAATATCATTGTCTGCATTGGATAGAGCTTCTATGACAGTCTCTAGTTCCTTCTTAAGACGAGTTTGACGATTAGTATTTTGTGGACATTCTGGAATTCCATATACCACTATATTGAATTTCTTCTCAGCATCGCTGGCACTTTGAACTGAGTTGGTTCCTTTAGAGGCAGTATTGGAGAGAAGAAGTGCTTGAGGTTTAGACGTCTGCTGTGCCGTTTGTTGGAAGCTGTCTAATTTACGATATCTGGTAAACTTTGTGCAGTTATGTAGGGTCCGCAACGCGAAAAATCGATATCCTCCAATCAACTACCTAACTATTGTCATGTGTTAGACTAAGTGTAACTTGAATAACACTAGCGTGGCAGCCAAGTTTGTCACTTTCTTTTGGTAGAAAACGATACAAATGTCTTACAATCACGTGATTTTTCGTTACAGCACTTCGTAGGGTTATTCGTATGCTACGATATTCACTCTCAACATTGTTCAAGTAGTCTATCATCAACTCGAAGTATTGGTGGTTTGATTTTATTGGTCAGTTTCTGGTGGCAGCACGATCTGTGCAGCTTTTTGGCGACAGACAAAATGTTTCTTCCTCTGGAGCACAGGACAAGCAGAGCAGCAACTGCGCCGTGGGTCAGCAATGACCATTACTAGGTAAAGTACTTGCATGCGGAGTATGGTTATAATTGAAGCTTGTTAGCCATCTGGCTGAGCCATCTATATGCTGAAATTCGGCCAAAATGACGCGATTTTTGCAAACAATTACCAGAATAGTTGATACATCAGCGAGACAGTCTCAAACAGCAAGGATATGAAGCTTATAAACACCTAACAATACGGTTATCTCGCCCAGTAAACGCATAGAGCAACTGATTCAACGCATGAAATAAGCATTCACGTGATCGAAATTCCAATCGCGGAAATACCCATGAAATCGCTTTCATTTCTGAATAGCAGGGCCGCTCAGAGAAATTAAGGGGCCCAGGGCAAAAAAGTTAAAGTGGGGCCCCAGAAGCAAGGAAGTTTCCATTCTGAATCACAACTTCTGTAAGTTAAAGAACAAAAAAAAAAAAAAAAGTCATGACCTGCTAACAATGACAATACCTACCCCTCACTAACCATATCTCCTTATATATAAGCTTACCACACTGCTTCTCTGAAGAATCTGAAGAATACTGTGACTGCTCTATTAGAGTATTTAGGTCTGACTGCTCTATTAGAGTATATCGATCTTTTAAACAGGTATTCGGGGGGCCCTTCATGGGGCCTCCTGGGGCCCCTTTCAGGCTGGGGCCCGGGGCAAAATGCCCCAGTTGCCCCCCCCCCTGTGGGCGGCCCTGCTGAATAGGAATCATGTAGTGTGCTCCTTTTGTATTAATTCAGGGGCGGATCCAGGGGGGGGGGGGGGGGAGCTTTGGGGGCTGAAGCCCCCCCTTCATATTTAGGCTTTACTTGATCAATATGCTGAGAATTATGATGAAATTTTGTCTTAGCATAATTATGATCACTAATAATAAAAATACTCATAAAACCACCTTATAGCTAAACATCTTTCCAAGGTATTAGTGAATTTATGCTAAAGTTCATGCAACAAGGACCCGGATCAGCATTGGAGGCGTACAAGATCGAGATACTCTAATAGAGCAGTCAGCTAACTACTCTAATAGAACATTCACTGGAAACATGTAGTTGGTTCTGTTATGGAATTTTTCCAAATCTGCCTGCACCTATACATACAATGAAGTCCATTGGTCTGCTTAAAGGGCTTCATTCATCTACTTGTGTAGTTAATATGTATGGCAATACTTAATTCAGGTACACAATTTCCATTGAAAATGCTCTCAGATCCAATCTTGTATTGTTCAAATTTCAAAATTTTCCACTTTCAACATTCTTATTCTAACATGCACCTATTCAGTGTTGTGCAATTGTGAGAGGGGTGCATCATGTACTTGGTTGTCTGTACCTACCCAGACTTTTCCATTAGCAAAATGCTTCAAAGAACCATACCTATAATCTAAGGCAGTATATAAAATATCTACAGGTATGAATTTTATGTGGAAATGTCTCCAAATTGCAGTATTTTAGTATCTATTTTTCAAAATTTTCCTGGGGGGCATGCCCCCAGACCCCCCTAGTTCCAGCATGCTTCGCATGCTGGGAAGTGCGCACTTCGCACACCTCTACTCAAGAGATTAGTACCTTGAGTTAGCCCCCTCCTTTTATAAATCCTAGATCCGCCCCTGTAATTGTTGACTCAGGCCTGGTCTGGGCCAGTGCAGGTGTGTTTTATGCTGTGATGGCATCATCTTAGATTGCTGGGCTAATCGAGATGGTGAACCTAATGCACACAAACTGATTGTTCACTTGATTCGAAGTGATTTTAAGGTCATTGGAATAGATTATGGTTGTATTTCCGAGATTTGAATATCGATCACGTGAGTGCCTATTTCGCCGTTCATTGGGTTGCTCTATGCGTTTATTGGGCGAGATAGCCGTATTGTTAGGTGTTTATAAGCTTCGCATCCTTGCTGTTGGAGACTGTCTCACTGATGTATCAACTATTCTGGTAATTGTTTGCAAAAATCGCGTCATTTTGGTCGAATTTCAGCATATAGATGGCTCAGCCAGATAGCTAACAAGCTTCAATTATAACCATACTCCGCATGCAGGTACTTTACCTAGTACTGGTCATTGCTGATCCACGGCGCAGTTGCTGCTCTGCTTGTCCTGTGCTCCAGCCAAGGAAGAAACATTTTGTCTGTCTCCAAAAATCTGCACAGATCGTGCTGCCATCAGAAACTGACCAATAAAATCAAACCACCAATACTTCGAGTTGATGATAGACTACTTGAACAATGTTGAGAGTGAATATCGTAGCATACGAAGAATCCTACGAAGTGCTGCAACGAAAAATCACGTGATTTTAAGACATTTGTATCGTTTTCTACCAGAAGAAAGTGACAAACTTGGCTGCCACGCTGGTGTTATTCAAGTTACACTTAGCCTAACACATGACAATAGTTAGGTAGTTGATTGGAGGATATCGATTTATCGCATTGCGGACCCTAAGTTATGTTCTGGTGACTGCATGTTGGTATCTTTGGTGAAAGAAACTAGCTGAAACATGGCAGCCACAATATCGCATGGCTAATTTCAGCTGGTTCTACAATTACTATTACTAACACTTTACAGTGACCAGCACTGAAGGTCTGACAGCAACATGTGCTGCAGCCTTAGGATTACCTAACCTAATTTCAAGGACTTAGACTTATTGACTTGACCTAGTGACTGACTTCATGACTGAAAAGGTGTAGCAGAAAAGGGGCCAAAGAAAGGAAAAAAATCCCTCCAGCCCCAGGATTTGAACTGTAGGTCACCCAATGTCTAGTCGGGGCCACACTCAGTCTTCCTCCAGGACAATGATGGGGCATTTGGGCCCCTCCGTTCCCTTTGTGGAGTAGCTAGCTATGCATTATTGAAATGCTAAACCTGTCAGGCCATGAAAAATATGCCTATATTAGTACCATTTATTGCAAACTCACCTGAAACCAAAGTTAAATCACTGTCAAACTTGGACAAACTGCCAACCAGCCCATTCATCCTTACTAAGCGCTTCTAAAAACAATTATACTTTTGCAGGTTGTTTGAAACACTTATAGCCTTTAGACTACTCCACAGCCATCTGCACAGGTCTAACTGGCAAAAATCATACTACTAAGAGGTGATTATTTGTTTCTTCAGCAATTAACAAGAGAATCTATTCTCCCCCAGCCACCTACATCTTAGCCTGTTTGTGCTCCTTCCCTTGCCAGTTCCTGGATCCGCCCCTGTTCTGTGCTTCGTTGCTAAAGTATTAATTTCAGTATCTTTTTATTGAGCACCTGAATCAAAAGCTTATTAGTTCATGTCCACTTATTTTAGCTCATTATTATTCGATGTGTGGACTACTGAGCTCGTGTCAGATAAATGTGGTGAGCAGAGCAGAAACTGTTTGTTTTTGCACACTCCTTGAATTCCAGGTTTTGCTCCTCTATTATCTAGAAAAGTAGACCTTTTATGATAAAATAGTCTTCTGAGTTACAGTGCTTGACATTTAGAACAGCAAGAAATTTAGCAACAACACGGTAAATAAATTAGATGCGCTTATTCGCCACTGAAACAAGCCAAGAAAACGGGATCTGGCTCACTCTGTTCACCATGAACTGGCAAACTCATCAAGTTATATAGTGCTCCCTCCATATGGACAAAGAAGGCAACTTAACAAAAGAAGACAATAAACTGTATTACTAATAAATCATAAATAAGATTAAACATGTTTGTGTGGTACATACAGCTACTTTCAATACACTCTATAACAAAACAATATTTTACACAAACTAGTTTTCGCTCATGCAACCAGTCACACAGTGTGAAGCTGTGAACAAGAGACAACCCGAGCTGAAACACTTTAGCTAACCTGGGATTGTATGGATGGAATACGAGCCCAGATTAGTATATAAATGTTAAAAAGTTAGTACAGGGAATTTAAATATATTTCAGCTTTTGTATGCATGGTGAATATTCATGTTGATTTTAGAGGTAATCTGTCTTGTACTATTTACAATGGTGGTGGCTACTCAGTTTGTACCTCAGGTTGCTGTACACATTTCACTGGCAGCAAGAGTTCATAATATATATATTTATATATATTATGTACTCTTGCTGGCAGGGATGCATAATTTATATGGTAAGTTATTTCACACAAAGATATGGCCATTTATAGCACACACGTATGGATCAACATGACACAATGCCAAGTACCAATGAATCATGGAAATAGTGTGTTTCAATAGATACTGATTTGCTACCATGAATTCTTCCATATGATATCATACACGAAAGCTGTTAGTAATGCGTTTGATGTACAAATTCTATTTAATGAACATCACGGATACACTTTTAATATTCCCTGAACAACAATAAAAGTTACTTTTAGGTATCTAAGTGGCCACTAGTAGACCCACATAGACGGCAGTGTGCCATGGAAGTATATCAGTATGTAAACTCATGGCAACCACAGCCAGGCCCACAGCACGTGAGAACTGCGCTCACAATGAGTTCTATACAACCCATCTTTCGCTTTTCAGGTAAAACAGCCCTATTACAAGGCACTGGTTGTCTGGTATCTTTCAACTATCTGTTCACACCATAGTCACACGCACTTTGTGTATATATGATGACACCATAGATAATAGGGGTGTCTATTATCTATGATGACATAATACGTGCGTTATAACACAATTGCCAGCCGTGTGGGCTCACCAACTGCGTGTGAACACGCGTTGTATGGTATTCACACAGCTGGCGTGTAATATACACATGGCTGTTTTCACTTACAGTGCACATTATGGTAATAAATCCATACTGGGAAGACATAGGCCATTGAAACTGCATGTTATACTGAGTATCATAAGTCCTTAAACTTATGACTTGTAATAAAAAGGATATCTATAGTAATTAAAATGCCTACATCTCACTATGTAATATGTTACCAAATATATACACGGTCTATGTATAGTTCAACATAAAATTGCATGCACATCCCACAAGCAATACAGAAATTTAATTATTAAAAACAGCTTGCAAAATTAAGTAAAATAATTATATTTTAACTAGCTATATAGCTAGTTATGTATAAGTGTTGTATTTATTACTGCATGTGCAGAGCCTCCACCAGGAAGTATAATTAAGACACAGGAAAATTACAATTTTGCAGATATTTCTAGCTACCATTAAAATTTGACAGCCTGTTTGTGTGATGAATTTTTGCTTAACAGCATATACAGTTAGTATAGGGTATAGCTAATTAATCAAACGTGTGTGTTGTGCAATTAGTAGTGCAAGGTGGCCAATTCATACCAATATTTCTTTTTGAAATGTCCCTGCAGCTATATAGAATCATTATTGTAGTGAATTGAAACTCTAGTAGCATAATTATTCCTATTATCTAATCTTGTCTATAAATATTGCCTCTGTGTATAACCATGCACTCTTAATGTGGATTCATTTATGGTGTACCCCCGATCCAGTAACCTGATACTGCTGAGGTTTCTTTCCAATTGCACTTTTAACCTGATATTTAATTCTTCCTATTTATGGATTCCGCTATACTATAAAGAGAACAAGAGAGACTGGTGACTGTTTACATGACTGCTCTATTAGAGTATCTTGATCTTACATACAAAGAACCCTGCCATTTTTGATAGGACCCGAGTTTTACTCTATACTTCACCAGTGGTGCCTCAGTCAAAAAATACTAGTGAAATTTTACCTGGATTATACCACTACATAGCTAACCATGTATAGCTATAATGCACACGAAAAATCAATCCATAATCACGTGATACATTTCTAGTTGGAACAAGCCAGGCTTACTTGTGTTATAGTTGTTGTTATAGTTAGCTAACAGTCTATCAGTCACAGTGTCCATCAAGTCTGGTGCTCATCATTGCTAATCCGGGCTCTTGTTATAGAAAATATTTTAACAAATTACGATTGGAAGTAATCGAAATAATATTAATAGTATAACTCTCAGTGCAGTACGGTCAAGCAGCGGCGGAAAGGGGGGGGGGGGGGGGCTAGGGGACCAAAGCCCCCCCTCGATCTGCTGAGGGGGGGGGGCAGAACGATATCACACCGAAATTATCTTTCTTGGAATGGGGCTGAAAACCGTGATAAAGATCGAGATACTCTAATAGAGCAGTCACTCTAATAAAGTAGTCAGTGTGTAGCGAGCTATGTAAGGATTTTTATGTAGTTTATCAGCTAGAAATGGTAGCTGGTGAGGTGAAAAGCTCTTGTCAGTTGGTTGTGACCTTTTTATTTTTTTATTTATTTTATTTTTTTTGGTCTCATCTTACCAAACTATAGAAATAAGTCTGGGTCAGCTCAGCGGAGCCCCACCTCATATCAACTACTTCCTCCGCCGCTGCGGTCAAGGATGGCTCGATGGATAGCCTTATTAAGATACTGTAAGTAGAATAATACAAGCCTTAGCGATAGAGAGAAAACCACTGTCTGTATTCATGCATATTTCTATGAGACTATGTCAGTACACAGATAACCTATGGTTAATACCTGGAAGCCACATGCAGTTCAGCTGGTAGAAGCCCGGACGGCGTGTAATGAATGCTAGAACACAGATTATAGTTGAAAAGATTTTTTTCCCGGGCTAGATGGACTGCTCTTGCCACCACCCCCAGCACCATATGCCAGCACTAGGTGTTAAAAAGATCGTTTTACAGTAAAAATAAAATTTCCAGTCAGTTTAGCTATAGGGGGTACGACCGAACCCCCCCCCCCCCCGGGTACGGGCCTGCCGCTGTACTGCTGATTGCACGAATCTTTAAAAATCATACTGCGGTTCTAAGAGACCTTGCGCGACAACAAAACAAGTGAAAATCACGTGCACAAGATTTCGTCCAATCAAATCAATTCATTTTTGAAGTTCAAACTATAATTATCGCACGTGACGTGACCGCGTTTATTTGGGGGTGGCGGTTTACTTGACAGCTCCCCAGTAACAATTCTTATTGAGTGTAGACTGTGTTTCAATTACTACTCAGTACTAGTCGCGGGGTGTTATCATGGATTCTCCACCAAGGATTGATTTTCTTACCGATTTAATTTTACGAGATGTGAAGGGAAGTAATACCCAGTTGGGAGAAGGAATTTACGGAAAGGTGTTTGAAGTAGAATATACAGGAGCGAATTTTGCCGCACAACATTTCCAACCGGACGTACTAGAAGTTATCAAGCGAAATGAAGACTTTTTCCAAGCCTGCCATATTTGGAGCAAAGCTGACCGTCACCCAAACATCGTTCGGCTAATGGGGATGTGGTATCGTGATTGCGACAACTCATCATTTCCAGTAATAGTGACAGAGAAAATGAGGTATAATCTACGATCACTGATTCAGAGTCGTGACGACGCCGTAAAAATCGATTTTCATCAAAAAATGCTAATTTTACGCGATGTATCCAACGGGCTGTGGTATCTTCATTCACAAAACCCAGCAATTGTGCATTATGGACTCACACCAAGTAATATTCTACTGGGGTGTAGTCAAAGCTGCATGATAGCAAAAATAACCAATGTGGGCGTTGCTAAAGTGATAAAAATACCTGACAACACTTTTGATTCAGGATTTTTACCACCTGAAGCAGCGAGTAATGATCCTCAGTACGAGCCACCTTTTGACATATTTGGCTTTGGAATGGTGTTCTGGTACGTTGCTGTTAACTCAACATTGCCTAAGGATTGTAACCCCAAAAAATTGAATGCAGAGTTCCAAGAGCTCCAGAAGAATTTAAATATGTTAAAGGCTGGAGACAGTGCAAATTTGAAAGTGTTACTAAAGACTTGTTGGGATAAGACCCCAGACAACCGCACTTCAATTGTTAAATTTTCTGAGGCCATCAAGGATCTGATCCGCAGTAAACACACTGCACAGGTTAGAATGTAGCTAGCATAGTATTTGTTGACTCTGAATTATTACAAATACTTGTATAATTCAGTGGCGGATCTAGGAATTTATAAAGGGGGTTTCCAGTTTAGAAGGTGGAGATATACACTGACATGAGATACACAAAAGTTTGCACTACATTGTCTGGTTTGGTAAGGTGAGACCCAAAAAAAAAAGGTCACAGCCTATTGATAGTACATAAAATACCTTAAATAACGTGCTACACACTGCTTTAATAGCTACTGTGACTGTGCGTATCTCGTTCGAGGCGCACGCCGCAATAATTAAAGCGTTTAATTGTTAAGCAATCATTTTTCAAAGGGGGTTTCTGTGGAAACCTTGAAACCCCCCTAAATCCGCCACTGCAATTACATAAAACTAGATGTATTTATACAGACATAAAACTGTAAAGCATTCATACAACCATTTTACCGTTGTAGGAATTAATGTTGTGCACAAGTCAGCAGAAAAGTAACAGAACCATTTTTAATACTTAGTTATTTGTATTGGATGCAACTTTTTGTGGACTAGCTAGTTGTGCTAGAATCTTTAATCCAGTTTTTTCTTCTATATGTCAATGTAATCATATTATACTAAGCTTTTCCAGGGAAGATGTAATATTATTATTATCATTTGTTAAGTTAAGGATGTAAAGGCAATACCTGTATATCCTGCATGAATGTGTGCATTATGTAAATTTACAAACAATCATACATATTATCATACTAGTAATTATCTAGTCTGTTCTTAAAGGCATTTGAGTATTGCATTGCTTTCTAAACCTAGTCACAGCTTTTTATGATATTGTAGGAAAACAGAAGGTTGCGATGTCATGATCCTGCTGATATTGTGGACATTGCATTAGGAGAGTCTGATATTGAAGCTAAGCAACCAATAACCATTCCTGAATTGTATAAGAATACCTTTAGCAAAGTACCCAATGAAAAAGCACTATGTTGGAAGGGCAGTGATGGTCAGTGGCAGAGCATAACTTATGGCGATTATGAAAGACTCATTTACAATGTTGCCAAGTCTTTCCGCAAAGTAACGTATCAATTTATTATGACTTAATGTATATGTTCATTGTGTATAGCTTGGACTGGAACCTTACCATGCTGTTGGTATTCTGGGCTTCAACTCTGTGGAATGGTTTGCATCTAGTATAGGAGCAGTGTTTGCTGGGTATGAAGTAGTATTAGTAACAGAGTTAGCTACTAATGTGTTCACTATCATTAGGGGACTATCAACTGGTATACATGCCACCAGTAGTCCAGAGATATGTCACTATATCTTAAAGGATTGCAAAGCAAATATTGTAGTTCTGGAAAATGGTAAACTGTTGGACACTATTATGGAGGTATGTATATGCCATACTGTATATGTAGTAAGTGTTTAACATCACACTGTATGTGCATATGTAATATGTACGGACGTACATACATACTGTACGTAAGTATGCATATGTCTCCAACTTCTGTTGTCCCGAGCTGCCAGAGATTCAATACTCTGGTTAGCTTCCCCCCTTCATAATAATAATTTCCTATGCTGCTCAATGTCTGACACAATATAATTGTATAATGCTTAATGCAGTACATTTATGCGTAATTATCACTTGTTACAGATTCGTGACAAGCTCCCTCACTTGAAGGCCATAGTTCAGTACAAGGGAGAACTCAACAAGAACTATCCTGATACTTACACTGTATGTTGTATTGTTGTATGTCAATGGTAGCCTATAGATTAGTAATAGTGTGTGATTGAGTAGTTGTGTGTCTCTTTATAGTGGACAAAGTTTCTGGAGTTGGGCAAGGACATGGAAGATTCTGTGATTGATGAAATCATCAATAATCAGCGACCAAACCAATGTGCCATTGTGTTATACACTGTAAGTGATATGTATGTCTGAGATATGTGGCACTAAAATTTGACTAAAATTCTTTGTTTTGCAAGGATACTGATGTGAAGCCATATTAAAAATGGCAGAATGAAATAAAATAGTATAGCATGACAGTATTTATAAAGTAGATACACTGACTAAATTATTATTAAAGGTGTGTTGACCAAAATTGTCTTGTGATGTTACATGTTGATGTTTTTGTGGTGAGGAAGCCATATTCTAAACAAACTTTTGAGATAAACCACTTAATAATAATAATCCTGGGGTTGGAGGCATTTTTTTTCTTACTTTGGCCCCTTTTCTGATATACCTTATCAGTCACTAAGTCAAGTCATTAAGTCTAAGTCCTTGTAATCCTAAGGCTGCAGCACATGTTACTGTCAGACCTTCAGTGCTGGTCACTGTAAAGTGTTAACAATTATACGACCAAGTACTAAAGAAATATGGTTAAAATTACATCATTAATAATGAATTGATAAATAGTAAATAAATAAATAATGTTTGAGAAAACTACAAGGCCTAAGGCTTCACACTCACTGGGAATAGAATCCATGTTGTATGAAGAGATAATTGTATAATGGGCAGGTGTTTTCGTGGAGGTGATAGAAACATAAGATGATTCTGTTTAAAGGCAATCAAAACAGTTAGCACATCGCGCCCACTAGACAAACAAACTACTGTTCATTTGTGTTTGAAAATGGGCGACAGCGACTATTTCGATTGGAAGACGAGTGGTTGCTACGCCTGCTTAATAAACAGCATGATTGGAAGTTGCTACTAATCGCTGGAGGTTAGTTTGCGCTGGTTAAAACACTTGTTTCTTTAATCTCACATAACTAGGGTACCTTCACTCATGTATGGGATGGGAGAAAGCCTCACCTGGTAGGCCATTGTGCGAAGAAGGTGCAGTTTCCAGCTGGTAAGTTTGTGTGATGATGCATACTCTCCACCTGAAGCCTTTTAGTACCAGGAGTGCCCAGACTGATCACTGATATGGACCCTGAGAAAACTACATAAATATTCACTGCTAAATTGCATCCCACGTACTGAACGCTGATGGAGAGAACAAACACAACATACACAAAATGTGCCCTTAGGCTGATAATTGCTGTGTGCATGGTTGTGCTTGCTATTAACTGCTATTATTATATGTAGGTAAGTCTGCCACCATCAGCAATGTTCCATGTACAGGTACTTGTGCACACTGACATATCCATGAAATTCTGGTTTTACATTTCAGCCATGTTTGTTCTCCAAATTTTTTTTTTTTGGTCTTGCAGCATATCCACGGCATCATGTGATCATTTTAGTACAAATGACCTAGCTCGTGTTAAATATATACATAACTCAGATATCAGTTGTAGGTGACAGACAGTTGAAATACTCTGCTTTTATCCCAATCTTACCGTGGTCTGCTCTTGGCAACTCCAGCCATGTCTTAATCCAGCGCTCTAATTCATCCTCATTTAAACATCATGAAACAAATTGTGTACAATTGCATAAAAGTAATGTAATTAGTCTTCGTTGGATGTTTAAGCTTTACTGCTTGTAGGCATCAGATTCAATACCATGATTCTCAAAATTTAAAGTGCAATCTCACATCTCCATGGTTGGATAATCACCGATTGTAATTGCATATTAATACATCCCTTATGTTTATGTGCCAGTCAATTCCTCTAGAATTGTATTTCTGTGCATCTTTTCTACCTGCAAACACTGTGTTGGCCATGCACTGTTTGTACATGCCCCATTAGTAGGTTGTCCCATTGGTGATTGTACTTGGTTGTATTTGCCCCAAATAATAATGATGTTATTCACTAGTAATTAAGGCTCAAACGAATAGTAGTTTCCTGTATTCGAATATTTGCTTAGCTGTCACAATTCATTGCTATGAATGCAATCCAGTAATTAAGGTGGCCACCATCAAGAAGCCTATAAATGACCACAAACAGGTTTGTGGCTTCCATGAATATATTACTAAGAAGAAAAACATAGCGTGTGGTGCCCTGAAAGTGCCCTGAAAGCAGCAATATTGTGATAGAAAGTGTTTATAACAAAGTAGAAATACCTGGAGTAAGCCAAAAATCCATAGGAAGTCTTGTGCATATGGTGATTCACCATGGCATTAGTACATCTTCACCAATTAGTGGCTGCCTAATGCTATCTAAACCAAAACAGCCAAGCTGTAAAAAACGTGTGCGGCCCCCAAAATGGCCAGGGTAAAAAAAGATGTGAAATCCATGATGGCGGCCAAGAAATGGCTGTGATGGTAGGTTAATGGCAAAAATTTAATTACAACAATTCAGGTGAATTTACATTACCTCCTCCACTAGGATTCGGCACCAAATTCACCTGAATTGTCGTAATTAAATTTTTACCTTTAACCTACCATCACAGCCATTTCTTGGCCGCCACCTTGGATTTCACATCTTTTTTCACCCTGGCCTTTTGGGGGGCCGCACACTTTTTTTACAGCTTGGCTGTTTTGGTTTAGATATCACTTCTTTTTGTATTGCAAGCCACAAAGCCGGCCACAAACTGGCTTTGGTGCTTCCTTTTAACTTCTTTTCTTTGCTGCAGGAATTGTGGAACAAAGGTAGTAATTGTGTATAGCTTTTGTCTTATTAAATATTTGTATATTTAACACTGAATAATTATCACATACTGTAGTTAATAAGGTGACTTCTTACATAACTGAACTGTAGCTGAAACTCTCATTGTTTGTAGCTGAACTCTTTTCAGGGTGATTTGTTTCTAGCTGAACTCTCTACAGGATGATTTGTTTCTAGCTGAACTCTTTACAGGGTGGTTTGTTTGCAGCTGAACTCTCTACATGGTGGTTTCTTTGTAGCTGAACTCTCTACAAGGTGACTTGTTCTAGCTGAACTCTCTACAGGGTGATTTGTTTGCCGCAGAACTCTCTACATGGTGGTTTCTTTGTAGCTGAACTCTCTGTAAGGTTACTTCTTTTAGCTGATCTCTCAACAGGGTGACTTGTTTCTAGCTGAACTATCTGCAGGGTGATTTGTTTGTAACTGAACTCTCTACAAGGTGATCCTTCTAGCTGATCGCTCTATATGATGACTTGTTTTTAGCTAAACTCTCTACAGGGTGATTTGTTTCTAGCTGAACTCTCTACAGGGTGATTTGTTTGCAGCTGTAATCTCTACATGGTGGTTTCTTTGTAGCTGAACTCTGCAAGGTGACTTGTTCTTCTAGCTGAACTCTCTACAGGGTGGCTGGACTCTCTACAGGTTGATTTGTTTGCAGCTAAACTCTCTACATGATGGTTTCTTTGTAACTGAACTCTCTACATACAAAGTGACTTCTTCCAGCTGGTCTTTGTACAGGGTGATTTGTTTGAGCTGAACTCTCTCACAAGGTGGTTTTTTTGTAGTTGAACTCTCTACAAGGTAACTTCGTTTTTCTAGCTGATCTCTCTACAGGGTGATTTGTTTCTAGGTGAACTCTCTACAGGGTGATCTGTTTGTAGCAGAACTCTCTACAGGGTGATATGTTTACAGCTGAATTATCTACATGATGGTTTCTTTGTAGCTGAACTCTCTACAAGGTAACTTCTTCTAGCTGATCTCTCTACAGGATGACTTGTTTCTAGCTAAACTCTCTACAGTGTGATCTGTTAAGTTTGTAGCTGAGCTCTCTCTTTTTTTAGTTCATCTCTCTATGGAGTTATAACTTGTTTGTATAGCTGAACTCTTTACAGGGTGGATTTTTGATTGGTTGCTGAACTCTCTATGTGATGAGTCGTTTGCACTACAGAGTGAATTGTTTGTAGCTGAACTCCCTACAGAGTGGCTTATACTTGTAGCTGAACATTGTATCAAGTAACTGGTTTGTAGCTGATCTCTGTAGGGTAACTACTTGTTTATATAGATGAAATCTCTACTGGGTAGTTTTTTTGTAGCTGAACTCTCTACACAATGACTTGTTTATAGCTGAATTCTCTACAGAGTGACTTGTATTGTTGTAGCTGAACTCTCTTCAGTGTGACTTTTAATGTTCTGAATCTCTACAGCGATATATTGTAGCTGAACCCTCTACAGGATGACTTGCTTGCAGCTGAATTGTCTATAAGATTAACTGGTTGTAGCAGAACTCCCTACGGAATAACTTGCAATGTAATATAATTCTATAAATTATAAACGTAGCTGAATGCTCTATTAGGATGACTGTTCTATTAGAGTATCTCAATCTCGCATTTGCTACACGTAGTTACCTTTCAAATCATAACTCAGTGGTTTGTAATCCAATTCTTCTGTACTACTGCAAGGACTTTCTATGATAATTATTCCAGCTACACACCAATTTTCAGCTCAATGCTTTAAGCGGTTTGTCTGGTAGGCATAAAAACTAATACATATTTTATTCATAAAAATCGATCGCATAATTGTGACACAAGTTGGGTTTTGTGTCATATCTCAATGGCCTTATCTGGATTCCTTTCAAACCACAAAAGGTACTCCTACAATAGGTACTCCATCTACATAGCAATTTTCAGCTGATTCCTTCAAGGGGTTTACCCTTTAGGCGTGACAGACCTTCGACCTTATTTTATGCATATAATCAGTCATAACTCCATGAATGTTCATTGCATTTATACCAAACTTGGTACTGAGATTTGCCTTAACGAGCCCTTTAAGTATACCAAATTTCAGCTTGATCGGAATATGCATTTGCATTTTATGGTAGATTTTGTAAAGTGTGCAAAAAGAAGTAGAAGAAGAAATGAAGAAAAAACCACAAAATTTGGCGACTCGTATCTCAGAAATGGCTGGAACGATTTTCTTCAAATTAGAATGTGGACTCCCCTACCTGGCCTATAGTATAATACTAAGATTATCCTATAGCTTATACTGTAAATTTAGGCTTGCACGATTGTGTCAGGCTTTTGCAGATCCAGTCACGATATGATTTTCTTGTGATGAATACTATAGAAACATTCCTAACATGATGTTAAGACAAGAGATACAAATAAATTATCTTTTTCTATGCTCTTTTTTGACATGACAAAGAATTAAAAGAACAGAATAGCCTCTTTGTGATGACCATTACTTTATATCAAGTTCTGTGCTGCTATATTAGAAGCCATACACACTCTCTTATGTAAAAGCAGTTATATATGTCTCTTTAGCTAAGCGTCTTCTGGGTCTATTTTACTAGCTAGTCGTAGCCTTGGCTATTTATATGCCACCCTCTCCTCCTTTGGTACTCCCTATTTACACCTGTTTTGTAGGCTAATGAACTAGTCATGTCCCTTCAAGTTACATGGATCCATCTTTGTCGTCAACTGATTCAGCCGGCAGAACTATTCTTATCAACCGGCCTGTCAGCTTGCAGGCAAGCATGCCTATACCCAGTGGACGTGTGAAACCACAGGGGATGTTATTGTTGGCATGCCAATTAGACATGCATCTCTACATGTGGGCATGGCTTGCAGATGTTCAGGCAGGCACTTGTGAATAGTGCCGGGATGAATGTGAAAGATTTGAAGGTTCATTTGAATGTTGTGTGATTCAAATAGAGATACATGTGATTTGAATGCATTATGAGTCACATATGCATTCTTTATAACGGAGTAAAATGCCATGGTGTCTGGTTCAGGCTCGGATTGATAATGAAAGCACAGAAGTGTAACCCAGCACGTGCGAAGATTCTAGATAATTTGATAGTTGTACTGACCGATCACAATTTACTACCAATGCGAATGGTTGAAGGACGAGGATTTCAAGAGCTAATGGAGTACTGTGAGCCTGGGTATACTGTACCATCACAGAAACATATCAGTAAGCTTGTGTTCAATCAATATATAAGTGGAAAGGCATTACTTGTTGACAAACTTCAATCAGATGCATTCTCACTCTCCCTCACCACCGATATATGGATAAGCAGTTCTACAAAAGCTTATATTTCACTTACCTGTCATTTCCTGACTTCACAGTGGGAATTTGGTGATTGTGTACTTGCTACAAGATCATTTCCTGACCACTCAAGAGAGAACATTTCTTCTACTATAAAGGAGGTACTAGCATCTTATGAAATTGCTGACTCTACAGTCAGTAGTATTGTACATGATCAAGGATTAAACATAAAGCCAGCCACTGATCTGTTGCGAATTGAAAAGGATGGGCTGGAGTGAACTGTTCAGCTCACATCCTGTAACTTTTTGCACTAGTGATGGTTTTAAAAATAATGCATCTAATGATAGAGCTCTATGTGTTGTTCATAAATTAGTGGCCATTTCCATCGCAGCACATTGGCAACAGCTGAATTATACAATCAACAGTCTCAAATGAATATGGATCAACAAAAACTCAAAAAATAGAGTGTACAACAAGATGGAATAGTACCCTATAATTATATGATTCTGCATGTAGTAGCTAACAGATGGTTAGTCTCTGCTTTACTTTCAGATACAAAAAGCAGGGGCAGCTCCAGAGGGGTTTCTGAGTTTTCCGGAAGCCAGTCACATTCAGATCAAGATACTCTAATAGAGCAGTCAATCACTCTAGTAAAGCAGTCACAGTATTCAGAGCAGCAGTGTAGCAAGCTATGTAGCTATAAATAAGGATTTTTATGTGCGGTATTAATATATAGTTAGTGGAGGGCAGTTATTCTCAGCAGGCAGTTACCTTCTTTTTTCACCAAAATTTAGCTATGCTCTTGATCAGAAACCAGTCACCAAAAATTCTGGAGACACCTATGAAAAGGCAAGACCGTACCCTTAATTTTACAGCTCACCAGTGTGTTTTACTGGAAGAGTTGGCTAAATTGTTTGAACCACTGGAAGTAGCAACCGTTTTCTTTTGTACAGAAGGATGTCCATATCTTGCATTTTTCTAATAATGCATAATGTATTTACCAGACACGAGGAAGGTGAAGTATTGTTGCATTCAAGACTGCTGTTAGAGAATCCATCATGAGAAGGTGGAGCTTGGATGGAATTGAACTGTATTCACCACTTGTGTTAGCTGCTACATTAGATCCTCGCTTCAAGAGCCTAAAATTTCTTACAGATGTTTTGAAACAATCAGTCGGAGAAGTGGAAGGATGTTGATTGTGAAAACCCCACTTTTCAGTGTGTTGCTGTCAAAGAGAAGGAATCATCTGAAACTCCACCTGCGAAAAAGAAAAAAAAAGCAGTGTTGGATATATTGAGACAATGACACAGAAGGCTCTGAAAATGATACAGAACTTAAAGAAGTTTTGCTTAAGAAGTCACTACCTCATAATTCTGATATTTTGGTTTGGTGGAATATGATTTCCAAACCTAGCTAAACTTGCTAAGGTTTACCTGGCGTACCTACTACATCTGCCTAGGCTTGTGTCAATTATGCTGGAATAATTTTTTGGCAAAATAGAGCATAAAAAGCATAATACTGGCAGTAATGGAACATAATTGCAGCATAATGGGGGTACATTTCAGCCACAATAAGTATAACTTCTGCTATAACAGTCACAAAGTCAAAGGCTAACCTGTTTTGGATGGTGAAATGATTCTTCACAACAAGTAGAAACAATGCATGCGCACTACACTAACAGTCTTGCTACCAGTTTACACCCAACAGAACGAATGCTTTTCATTGTGGGTTTGAGTTGTATGGGACACATGCAGACATGTGCCAACATGGAAAAGCAGTTTAGTTGAGCTTCAATCATTGAATTTGGTATTATCTAACATGTCACACTGTCTGTGAATAAAATGTGATATGATGATTATGATTATTGAAAGACAATATCTACAATGGAAGTTCTGATGATAAATAAAGTTAGTGTTGAGTCAGTATAGCTAGTAAATGTCTGGACATTCAAAATAGTTGAATCTCTGCAGGTCTACAGTGAGAGTGAGGTTAATATCAAACCAAGAAAATATTTCAAAAAATCGAGATTCTCTAATAGAACAGTCATTGCTTATGACAGAGAGAATGATAACCATTTAAGTGTTTATTCCCAGGAGGCTAATATGTTCTTGGCATGGTGCTGCAAGTGCAAGTTATGTATTATACTGAGCAGTTGCTGTCCTTAGAATACCAATCACTACAAATCAGAAGATCAATCAGGATTATTCAGAAACCATGCATAATCTTATTTTTATACATAATTATTTGCATACAAAACTATAAAAAGATTAGACAATAGCTTCTGAGGGACTATAGATATGCCTACACACTCCTTGCTCTAATATGCATGCCTGCTAACTCTGGAGCACAGTCACTTTTCAAGCTATTGCTATTATCAAGACTTGCTATCATTAGTATGTTGCAGTTGAAGTTACACTTCTCCATTCACATTAATTTTATCAAACAAAGAATTTCTCTGCACTACACAAAATAAAAGCATAATGCATTTCTGAAAAGCATAAAAACAAGCATAATAGCAGAAAATTGGGGAAATGCCAAAAAGTGTAATAGGCAAGTTTGGAGCATAATAGATTCAAGCCTACATCTGCCTTTTCAGAGAGATTGTTTTCTAAAGCAGGAATAATAACAGCTAAGCACCGACATTGTTTGAAAGCCAAGAATGTTGAAGCTATTGTTTTCTTGAACAAAAACTGAAAGTTTCTTAACCAGTAGGTACTTACTATATAGTTAGCTGTATTCTTCAAGTTCTTATAAGCTTTGATTATGAAGTTTTGTATATGTAGTACCCATGACTCACAGCTTTGTAACAGTGTTGATGTTTATAAAAGTGTTTTGTTATATGAAATGTAAGAAACAAATAATTTGAACGTTCATTTACTTTATTTATAGAACATTGGAGTGTAGAAAATTGACATTTGTCCCAGCACAACCTGCAAGCTTACTTTGCATTTTCCGAAAGGCCAAGCTTCTCTCAAATTGCTCAGTCTTCACAAACTGACTGGGCGTGGCCAGTGTCAAATTGGTTTGTGTCAGGCACATATAAACAAAGCCTTCCAAGGCTTGGTGCCAGTATTGCTATGGCATTGATCATGTATCACCCAGTGGCCCCCAGGAAATGTTCATCACAGTGGGCAGCTGAGTTGATGCCCCTCATGGTGATCAGGCCCAACATGAAATCTGCAGAAAGTTCAACTCGCCAAAGGGCTGCAAATTCCCTTACTGCAAATACTCCCACAGATGACTTAACTGTGGAACTCCAGGGTGCTCAAGGCTACGTTGTCACAACACCTCAACCAAAATACAGGAGGGGCAAGCGCTGCCAGAAGTAATTAAATTAGTCATGTACAGGTCTCTCTCCCAATGATGTATATATCCTAGTTTGTTGTTTAGACTGATATTACTGTATTATGATAGGCCATAGCTATATACAGGTGCTCTATTAATTTTATGTATACACCATGTGTGGGTGCATGCCCATAATAACTGCTACGTGTAGCTAGGTCTCTATTCAGTTTTGTAACCATGCATTCCTTGTATATCTTGATTCAGTATTTCAGTTACAGCTCGTCACCCAAGGCAGGCAGAATGCACACATCTGGGGGTGTTTGGCTTGGCCATTTCTATACTCAGAGTGAAGTATCCATGATAGCTATGTCGGTCAATCTACTTAGCTATATATACGTCAATTTTTGAGGGTACTTCAGCACTACATACATGCACCTGCTATGTATCAGCGGGTACAGTGTTACAGCCTTACAGACACGAAGACAACTAAGTATAGTTACGACAGCTTATCCTCCTTTTCTGCTGGGCTGTAGGTATAGTCCTTACCTTTTCTATCTCTATTTGTCTAGAATTGGACCAACCCGTTTTGGTCATTACCAGCAGACTCAGAGAGCTGTACCAATGCTGCAACTTACTACCTGATGGCTCTCCCAGACTTCCAATGCACCTCTGTGCAGTTTTATCGCCCATCAAAGTATACTTCTCATCGTATTGTCAAGATAGGCTTGCCTTGCCAAGCATGAGAGTTGGGAGTTCACTTCAGCCCATTGGGAGTCATCCCCCAAAAAGGCAGACTGAACCAGTGGTGCCTCATTATGTGTCTCAGTGTTTTCCACTGCTAGTGTCAAGGATGGCATCTCACAGGAGGTCTGCTCCTACCAATATTCCATTGTAGTAGATGCAGTCAGGCAAGTACTGGTGGACAAGGGAGCACTGCTCGCCAAGATGGACATTAAGTATGCATATCGTGACATTCCCGTAGTACCGAAGATCACCACCTACTTGGTTTTCAGTGGAATGGATGTACATATATTGAAATTGTCACCTCAGATCAGCTCCACTCTTATTTATGGAGATTACTGATGCTCTTTTGTGGATCATGAGGCAGAATGTGCTACATGGGAAATTCGTTATATCCAGATTGATTTCCTCATGATGGGGCCCAAAAACTTGTCAGAATGCTTTCGTAATGTGGCCATCATGCAGGCAGTTTGTGAGCAGACAAGGCTCCCAATCGAACCTACCAAGTCCGCCAGCCCTGCCTCTCTAGGGATTGAGAATGACACAATCCAAGGCATGTTGAGACTCCCAGCTGACAAACTTACAACACTCAAAGACACCTTAAGGCATTGGTGTGGTTCAACATCATTTTGGAAAAAAGAATTACTGTCTTTAAATGGGCTCCTGGTAAAGTTGTGAAGGAGTACCGGATATACTACAGAGACTTGCGACTTGCGTCCAGTTTTAATCAGCCAGTCACAAGATCTGTCTCAATGTGGATGCATGGTCTGACATAGAATGGTGGTTTCAATTTGCTGAGCCCTGGATTCTGGAGTCCCTGGTCCCTAAGTCAACGTGTCAGGTTCTTGGGTTGTGGAGCCTTCTGGGGATCTCACTGGTTGCAATTGGAGTGGGCAGGTATACATACTGAAGCTCACATATCTATCAAAAAACTCATTCCATTTGTGCTGGCTGTGGCGCTATGGGGTCATCTCTGGTCAGGTAAATCGATACGAGTGCTCTCTGACAACGTGGCAGCTATAACCGCAATTAACAACCATTCATCCAAAGACCCAGGCATGGATCATCTCCTTCACTCATTAACATTTAATACTGGCTCACTTCTAATGCCAACTCTCTGCACGACACATTTCTGGGGCCCACAACACAGTTGCTGACGTGTTATCTCCCAATGAGTTATTTTTATTACACTCTCTACGCCCTCAGGCAGATTAGACTCCAACAGCCACCCATTGGAACTACTGCACCTGCTACTCCTGGAGCCACCAGACTGGATGTCATTTTGCTAAACAATGCTGTGGAATGATGCTTTTCACAAGGACTAGCATCAGCCACCAGAAAAGTGTATGACACAGGAATTAAGAGGTTTACTCAACTATGTAATCAGTTAACTATTCCCCCTTTACCTGCCCCTGGACCTTTTACTCTGCAAGTTTGTACTGTATTTAGCCTTAAGTGGCATTTGTCATAACACTATTAAAGTATATTTATCAGTGGTTTGCCAGTTACACGTTCAGCAGGGTCACACACCACCTGAAATTAGTCAAATGTCTAGACTTCAGCAAGCTCTGCAAGGGGGGGGGGTTAAAATTACCAGTGCACCATCTCAGGTATTCAACAATTGGCCAAAGTGTCTACTGATTACCCCAACCATTCTTTGTGCCAATAAAACTCATTGGGAGCTACAGGACCCCTCACAATGGCACAATGGATAGAATTATGCTGTGGGCTGCTTTCACTACATGCTTCTTTGGGTTCATGTGGTCTGGAGAACTATACTCAGACTGTCACAATGAGGATTCTGCCAAGGTAACAGCTGACCTGGGGTTTGGCGATGTAGCAGTGGACAACTACCAGAAACCATCCCTCATTCACATCCACCTGAAGACATCAAAGACTGACCACTTTTTTCTGGTACAGACATCTTATTAGGATGAACTCTGCCCAGTTGGTGCACTACTTTCATGGTTGGTAAGGCATGGACAGGGACCAGGCCCACTCTTCCACTTTTCATCAGCGATACCATTGAAGTTTGTGTCAAAACTCCGCCAGGCCCTCTCTGAGTCTGTAATCCCACCTACAGGCTTCTCAGGTCACAGTTTTCACTTGGAAGCAGCAACCACTACAGCTCAGAAGGGAATTTTAGAAGCTCGCATTAAGCAACTGAGTCGCCGGAAGAGCCAGGTGTAATCAAGACTCCTAGCAAGCTCTATGTCTTCAGGTGCTTCTGCATCAGGCAATCAGGAACAAATGACTCATCTACCTGAACTAGGAACACTGTACTGCTATACAATTTCATTGTATATACATTGTGTACATGTGGAGCATATTTATGGGCTCATGTAGTAGCTACACTTTTGTGAATGCCTTATGCCGTCATGCTCATATGATTAGATACGTATTTTGTACACAGGGTCACTGGCTGCTTGGGTACAGCTCTGTGCTCAGGGAAGCACGTATACTGATAGGGTACTATCCTAACCAGAGCTACCCTAACCAGAGGCTATCCCTGTGAGAAAAGGCAAGGAAGGTTCAATTCAGGCTAGAGTATTTGGGTAGAAGCTTTGGATGGTACAAAGGTTGGTGAACCAACTCTAGCTGGCCCATAGTGCTCTGAAGACGTGCCATGCCATAAAACTACATCAGAGAATACGTAGATGAACTACAGCTCATTATAAACTCGAGATGTCCCCTGAGTCTCTGCAACATGCAGAGACTCAGCGATTGCATCTTCTCAGGATCTATCCAGGCTCAGCTATAGCTGGAGAGTACAGTCAAAACTAAGGGGAAATGTATGTGGGAAGAACAGCAGTCCCCTTAGCTCTAGCTTACCATCACCATTACTGCCCATGTGCATGTCTGACCTTTCTTCAAAATGTCCTTTGCTGTAGTACCAGTGGTCTGAGACCGCACCCACAACTATGTTAAATGGTTTTGTTATTTGTGTACTAATGTACATGCTGATAGTAAATTTATTATTATACTGATCTTTCTACTAAATTGTATGCATTGTGTAAATCTCACTGCAGTCAGGAACAACAGGCCATCCTAAGGGAGTCATGTTAAGTCATGATAATGTAAGTTGACAGTTATTCATACACGTATACATATTTAGATACTCAATAATCCAAGTTTACCACCTACATAGCTTACTTGGAGCACAAGTGCTTTTTTGGACACAATTGGTCTTGAAGGAGCTACCAAAACAGCTATTAGCTATCTGTCATCAGCTCACATCATTGGAACGGTATGATTACTTTGTATCATAGTTTATTTACCCAATGATGTCATTATACCATTCATTAAAAGAGGGATGATGTAATGTAAACATTTAACATTTTAAATAATGCACATTACAGTTAGGTTTAGAAAAATGTCAACTTGTTCTTATGCGTATATTGCATGTGTCTCAAGTTTAACACAGTCATAATAATTACAGCTCACACTCAGTGCTAGCTCTTATTTGTTTTTCAGTTTGCAGACATGTTTCTACCAATTCCTGTGGGTGGTACAGTATGTTTTGCTACTTCAAATGCCATTGAGGTTAGTACATAATAGATATAAGGCTTAGTATGTAAGTATACAAGCGTTTAATGTAAGCATGCACACATGTCTAGAGTTCTCTGATTTCTGCTATGGAAGAAGTTCACCCCACATTCTTGTTTTCAACACCACGGTACATTGACCACAATTAAATACTGTATAATATAGTAACTGTTCTACACTGAACAGGGTGTGGGAGATGATCAAACAGAAAGTAGAATCTATATTGATAGAACATCAGAATACCAGGTTAGAGAATTGTGTGAATTGAAAATGTATTAAAGTATGTTTTCGGTTTGATACAGTCAAGGAGCCAAAGGGATGTCAAGTTCAGATGCAATCAAGCTCCTAGGCCTTGAAAAATGTAAATACATATCAGTGGGAGGTGAACAGATGCATAAAGAAACTCTTAAGTATTTCCATGACATGAAGCTTACTGTGTTGGGGTATTATGGAATGAGTGAGTCTACCTTACCCCAAACTACCAACTTGGAAGGTGCTAAGAAGTTTGGATCATGTGGCTGCAGTGCAAAAGGTGTTCAGGTTGAAGTATATAACAAAGATGAATACGAAGAATTACAACTTTTGCACTTCAATAAACAAAAAAATGACATAGGAGAGGTTAGTGATTTGAAATTTTAGTTTCTTTGTGTTTTATAGTAAGCACTGTCATTTGTAAACTACTAAGCAAAAATCCAACAAGTTTGATTTTTTGAACTTCTTTTATGACTTCTTTGTTGTCTAGAAGGAAGTTGTTAAAGTTTCAGCCATGCAAATATACTTTTGGAGTTATAGTGATAAAAATAGGAACAGAAAAACAATTGATTTGCACAGCTGCTATTCTGAAAATAAGCTACAGACAGGCAGGATTTTCTGGAAGGGGGTTTGGATTTGAAGTGGAATATCTTAGGGGAACTCCCTAGAACATTTTAAGCAAAAATATACAAAATTGTACCCTTAGGCATTAAAACTAAAAGGTGCTGTTTGTGCATCCAACAAGCTATAAAACCTACATCTGCTGTTTATGCAGCTTATAAACACTGTAAACCTAATGCTAATCTTCACTTCACTTTAATCTTATAGCACAGTGATGCCCTCCACACTTGATTCCCTTAGTTGGCTGAATCTTCTTCCAAGTATAAACATTATTCTTGATTCTCCTGCTGATGGTCAATAATCGATGAAGCAACTTCAGACGTCTTGACTCTTGTACTCCAATATATTTGTGCCCACCACATGCTCAAAACACAAAATGTAAATATACATCAATTATTCAACAGTTTGTACTAACCTGATACATGGATAACACGACCACTCAAGTTTATTGCAGCGGCTATCTTGTAACTAGTCTTAACTAATTTCACATCCGTCTTTCACCATTTGTACCATGTATCACATGTTCGATTGATCACGTGATTCAATGATTATTCAGCATATTACACTCTGTAGTGTGATACAACCCTCAAAAGTAGTGTAGGCTGTGCCAATGTGAAAGTAGCTACTGGAGAGTTTCAGATGATGTGAATTTTAATTTTTTTAAAGATTGCTTTTACAAGGGAGTTTGTTCAAACAATCCGAATCCCCTCCCTGGCTATGACCTTGTACAGTTGCTGATCTTAAGTCACTATTATGGAGTTGGGACTAGTCTCATTGTATTCATAATGAACTGGCAAATACATCGGGGTTAGAGGAGGTTGGACATCTCATGGTCTCAAAGAAAAGTTCAATCCAATCAACCCTGGCACCTCAGTGCTGATATACAGTATTCTAATGTGCGAATTAATGTCGATAAACTACAGCTTCCAGAGCCCTATTTTCAACCACCCAACACTTGGCTTTCCTAGCTAAGACAGGGACATAGGATGATATTTAACTTACGGGTGCCCTATTACTAATAAGATCAAGCATAAGTATGTCAAGAAAGTAGTCTTGAAGTTGCCAAAGGCAACTCAACTTTCAATCTAGAGGGGTCTGGGGGTATGCCCCTCCAGGAATTTTTTTAAATGTACTTTAGACAGCCTATAAGGGACTATTTTTAACAAAATAAGCATCATAATCAGCATGCAGCTCAACCAGCAACACTAGCACTCAAACAGAAATCATTGCTAGCTACAATCTCATCGCCTCACTTACCACTATCACTATCTTCATGGGTCCATTGTGACAGACTCTAACTAGCACTGCTATAGCCTTTATCACTCAAATGATTCCAGCCATGACTCTTGAGGAAGGTTTTTCACTGCTGAAAAACTGTATGTTGTTTTGGCAGAAAGAGATCGCATGCACAACCAATCCGTGAAATGGACTTGTATTTTATTATTTTCAGGCATTTGATTCATGTTGTTAAAACCTAAGTCAGATCGAATCATTGGGAGGTTAGGAAGAATACCACCTTAGTCGTTTTGGCTCAGTGAAATCAGGTTAGAAATATTTATGGATACCCAAGCACCCATGGCACTATAGATAATACGCATAATAAAGGATTGGCAACGTGCATAGCAACTGTTATGCAATCCTCATTATCGTCACGTAGTTGATTACGAAAACTGCATGTGCCTATCGTCATAGATACCCCGTATAACTAAGCAAATGGCACGGTCTGTTGTTCTAGGTGCCATTGTTTCTTTGGAAAATAGAGCGGAATAACAGATTAAGAGTGCTAAAATTGCTACAGTAAATAGGGGTGGATCCTTTAAACATATAGGTAATCCTGGAATGTAGTATGCAGCTGCATGCTTTTTCATCTCCAGAGAATTTCTATAGTCAATAACTCAATTTAGAACAGGTGTTTTAGTTGTTTAAAATGACAAACAATGTTTTATACTTATGGAATGAGTGAGTCTCCTCTTGACTGTTTTATTAGAGTAAATGACAGTTGTATTAGAGCACCTCGATTTCTGCTCTAACCTAGTTCCCCTTGTGCTGTGCCTATATGGGTCATCAAAAATGTAAACATTCTGAAGGGGGGGGGGGACACTGGCCTCCCTTCCCCCCCAGTTCACCCCTGGTAAAGCAGTACCGCAGTGAGCTACTTGTTACCTGCAGAAAAAGTTGAATTTACATCATTTGTACCACAGTTTTCTTCCAACTTGTTGACAACATTGCAAACTTGCAAACCGTACTGTGCATTCCAATACCAGCAACTGTTACTAAAATTAAGGAGCGAATTTGGACGAATTATATTGGTGCCAGGGCTAAACGTTTGCCACCATTATGGAATGACATTTTAATGAAGATACATTGGGAACTTTTCAACAACGAGCCACTGTTTATAGAACTGGTTAATGAATGCATATTTCAGCATCTTTTCAAAGATAGAGGAGAGCCAAGCATCCAAGAGTCTGATGTTACCCTCACTGAAGATAAAGGAAATATTATCTGGCATACATGTGGGTACATAGGCATGAAGCTACACTGTAAGTAAGACTGAGGGAAAGAAAGCAGTGGAATGTTTGGGCAGAATACCAGATTCCAGAACCGCTATCATTTTAAATCACACTACCCAATGGATCAAACAAGTTAAAATAGGAGGATTATATGTTTTTCACTTGTTTCGTGAGATAGAAATTTCCATGCAGTACAAGCTAACACAGCATATTAAGGCATGCTATAACAAATGATGGGAATTACTTAAAATGATTGTGACATTAGAGGTTTTAGTTAGAGTTTTTTTGAGTTTTTTTGACATTAGAGTTTTTTTGGTTAGACATTAGAGGTTTTAGTTATGCTAAATAATGGATAAAAGATTACAAAACCATTCTGAGCACTGAAACTAAGAAAAAGAAAAGTACGAGAAAGGAACTTAAGAAAAGGAAGATGAAATGTGAATTTATATTTCATGATATAAGAAGTATATTTATACAGCTGAAACAATTGCATTAATATGGTATTGCTTTTTGGTATGGCGTTGCCGCTTTGACAAAGGAGTCTCATCAATTTCAATCTTATCTTTTGGTCTTTTCCTGTAGTTTCCACAAAGGGGATCTATCACAATTGATGATTACACTCTTATTGAATTAGTATTGGTTGTAAATTCTGCTGCGGTTGGATTGATTGTGATTTCTCCTTCCTTGGACCCATTGCTGACCAAAATAAAAAGGATTTCAGAGGGTCTTGACAAAATTTCTCCATCAGTATGTAGTAGAGGTGCACCAATGTAGCTTTTACTGATTAACAGATAACCAATATATCATACAGTACGATAGTACTGTATAGTAGGGACATCAAAAGTGTGGATGTGGCCCGTGATATAATATAACCCAAAAGCCTGCCTCGATTTTTCCTCACAACAACGTGACAGAATTGGTTGGTCAAAGTCAAGCCCAAAAGTGTTTTCAGATCAACCCGAAATGTTTGTCAAGTTGCTACAGAAACTTTTTTTTTTTAATTTATTCAACGGAATTTTCTACTGCCTGCCTGCCTGACACCTTCAGTCAAACGTAGCGGAAAACCTGGCTACAGCTACAGCCCTAATTCTTTCACAGAAACATTTCTAATTCAATGAAGAAAAAATCTTTGGTATATTGATATACATACAATACTTGCACTATTGTCTTACCTTTAATCCTTCTTTATCATGGCCATGAGTCAAGGTTCTCCACTGATAATGTTAATAGACTATTCTTCTCGAAAGGTGAATGACCTAGTTAAGAAAAGTTCTAGTAGGTGAAACAAGACTGCTAGTGTTGCGTTGCGAACCAGGAACAGTGGTTCAGTGGTGAACAAAAATATGCCACTCAGACGAGTTGTGCATGAGCCGAGCTACCATGGCCAGAGATTCTTTGTAGCAGTCCTTCTAGTCTACGGAATCGGTTGAGGTGGTAAAAAGAAACAAGGTCGTCATCGCTGAAAGTTCATTATAACCGGTGAGCTCGTCCCTTGTGTGACATGTGTTGCATGCGGTGCACTAAATTGAATGAAATTGATCGCACCATTACAATAAGACGGACGGCTATTGTGGGGTACTGGCCGAGTTCTCACGCATGTTCTATAAGAAGTTTAGCATAATTAAAGTGACGCTGCAATGAATTGCTCTATTGGCTTAGTCTTGTCATTACCTTTCAGGCGTGTCCATTCACGTTCTATCGCTAGCTTCTGGGCTTGTCTGTTCAAGTTTGTCATAAACCTCGGGGCTTGTCTATTCAAGTGTTGTCAGTTGTTATGCTTGTTTGTTCAAGTTGTTTAATTGTTATCAGAGTGAATAAGCTTTTGCCATTAGCATGTTTATATGCACAGCTAACATGTGCCTTAATCTTGCATGAGGTCTTGCTGTGTTTATTCTATATGCTATGTATGCCACTACTGTTGCTCACGCCTTGGTTAAGTGTTAGTGCTGCATGCTGCTATTGCATAAGGCAATGCCGCATGACAATGCAGCATGAATGTTATTGTGCTCTAATAGCAATGTGTTACGTCAATGACTTGCCAGCTGTAAGTGCTCTTAGTATTCGGCTTCTGTTAGGTCGCTCACACTAGGCACTACTTATGCTTAATACATACAAGCACTGGCTAGGTGACATCAAAGGTCACAGATGGTGTTATCAGGCACACATACTGCTGGTAAAAGCAAAATCAAAAACTTGTAATGGCTTAACGCTATCGTACTGAGAATGCTGCTGCATGATATGCTGTCGTGGCATAATTGAGAGTGCTGCGCTGCATGATGTGCTGCTGTTACATGTTTGGCTGAGACTGCATGCTGCTGCATGAATGTAGTGCATGGCAAAAAAAAAAAAAACTTACACATTTTAATTACACTGTGTTTGTATACTCCCTCATTAACTTGCATTCCTTCGGTTGCTTATGTAACTTGTAATATCTCCAGTATACACTAACTGTTGCATACCTATAGCTCAATGGCTGTTACTCTCTGCAGGCTTGTTACTCTCTGCAGGCTTGCTCCATGCCCGTGCATATGCATGTCCATTGGTGGCCACATGCAGTTAGGAGGTGCGCATATCTATTTCAAGGTTGCACATCCCTTCTCCATGTATATAATAATACCTTACTGTAGTGTTTTCCTGGTTTAACAGTAGGATAGGTTTCATTGTCTAGGGTCCCTTTACAAGCTTTCCAACCTATATCTACATACTTATGCAAGTAAATATTTCATTCAGTTGAAAATGTAACTGTAATATCTCCAGTATACACCAACAGTTGCATACCTATATAGCTCAATGGCTGTTGCTTCCGCAGGCATGCTCCATACTCAGGCATATGCATGTTCATTGGTGGCTGCATGCAGGTAGGAGGCTGGGTGCGTTTATCCATACCAAGGTTGTACATCCCCTCTCCATATACATATAATAATACCTTGCTATAGTGTTTCCCTGGTTTAACGGTAGGATAGGTGTCATTGTCTAGGGCTCTTTGCAAGCCTTTCGTGCCCTCTGCAACCTATCTTTAAATGTTTACCAGCTTGTTTTGAGGGTACATATCTCCAGTCCTCAGTTGCACTTGCCTTCGTCAGTGCATAATTTTGTGTGCACAAGAGTTCTCTTGTACTTTAAACTTGAAAGCATCTGCATACAATATAAACTGCTACATGTCAAAAATCATTGCAGGCTTATATACTACATATGTAACCTTTAGCTCTAATTGCAAGTTTACTCATGCTTACCACTATCAGTACGCATACAGGCTCACTTAGTTGTATGCTCATTTGGCATTGTCGTAATTTTCCATATACCATCAGGATGTGTCATATACTTCACGCATACCTGTGCTATGTGTGGTTATTGTAACTAGCCACAATAATATTACTGTCTGTGTACTATCAATAATTTTTATATGTGAAGTACCGCAAGCTCGGAAAACTGGGGAAATTTGGAGGAATTTGTGTGAATTAGATGCTAGTTAGGTAGCTGTAATGCGTTGATGCCAATATTAATGCTTGTGACATAGCTTTGTCTGTCATTTTGGTTGCTAGTGATCAATTGCTACAATTTGATGTGTCTTAGCAGTTTGCTATCATCACTTGCAAATGCTATGTTCATTCATCTACCCTATTTATGAAGAACTTACTGGCCGCCCTATGATTTTTCCTTAGTTGTCCGTTATTCATCCAAACTCATCCTCTCTATATCATATATTATATGATCTATATATTGTCATGCCATGTATGATCTCATGTACATATAATCTCATTTACTATTATGGTGTCATTGTGTTCTTGTTGCATGATTGTTGAACTTGTGTATTGTCATGTACACTACTGGCTTTGTGGGAAAATGTTATGTGATTAGTATTAGGAAAAAGAGTAGGCAATGTAGAGCTTGGTGTGGTGGAAGGATGGATAGCTAGGTAAATATATGTATACGTATATGAGCACATGTGTGCAATTTAATCCTCTATAAATGGTGGCGGTTGCCACTATTCCCAGGGGTGGGCCCCAGCAATCAACATGTTAACAATGCCAGGGGTTAATCTAGGGGGGGCCGGGGGGGGCACAGGCCCCCTCTGGGTTAGCTATTGCCCCCCCTAGGTTTATACCTAAAGCCTTGAGAAATGGAAAGGTTTAATTGATCCCAAAGTTGTATAATCCAATGGTCAATATTCAATGGCATCACAGTAAAATTTCACCAGAATTGAGTATATTTACACCAAAATTTTCCTGAGGGAGCATGCCCCCAGACCCCCCAAGAATCCGAAGCGACTTACTTCGCCCCCTCTAGGTTTATATTCTGGGTTGAGCCCTGAATGCTTACACTGTTGTCTTACCTTTAATCCTTGGCCATCAGTCAAGGTTCAGTGTTAATAGACTACAGTGGGGCTTCCATCTACTGGTGTATATTGCATCAAACTATTCGAATACACGTGGTTAATTTAGCGTTGCACCAAACTATTTGAACACACATGGCTCAGTAATTTTCGAAGTTGGTAGTCGATATTGATCAGTGAGAGCAACTCATGGCGAACTAGCCACATATAAGTCAATAAATATAGTTTAGAACAGCATTACAACCAAGTCTAGTCATCCAGGTCCCACTTTACAGATTATCCAGGTCTGACCCGGATTGGATCACATGCTAAATTAATTAGTGTAACGATGTGGACGTGTATTAACATCATAGCATAGCCCTGCTTCTTTTCATGCCCACTTATGTATATTACTTTCTGTAGGCATATGGTAGCCACACCCATTTATCAGTCTGTAGGTATGCAAGAATCCACGTCCATTATTGTCTGCAGGCTTATGTAGAGCTATTATCAGTACCATTTTACGAGCTATTTCTAATTGGTTTGCTGTCAATTGAGGAATATCGTTCTCAGCTGTGTATGCAGCTAGAGCCATCTTCTGTTTAAGAACAGAATGGAACATGTACAGAGTAGAGTTCCTTCGGGTGGCTACATCCTGTTTTAGTGTATGCTGAGGTAGACCTAAATTATCTTGAATTGTTGTCAACTTGTGGCTTGCAACTGATGAATGTTTAAAATGTCCGACAACAGATCTACACACGGCTAGCAAATCAATATAATGCTGTGTTAAGACTACATCATGTACGACTAGTTGTAATGAGTGTGCAAAACACCAGGCCAGCTTCATTCATTGCTTTAACAATCTTACTGCTATTATCCCTCACCACACAATGTACCTGGTTGGTGCTGATCCCCCAGTCTTCCATTATCTTTGCTATTTTCATTGCCATATACTCTCCAGTGTGCCATTCTTCAAAAGACTTGGCTTGTAAAACTGCTGAAATTAACTGAAAATCATCACTCACCCAATGAGCTGTCAAACTAAGCAATGAATGACTGCTCACATTCAAGCTCCATACATCAGTGGTAAAGCTGAGATATTTTACTACTTCAAGTTTACCTCTAATGACACGAACCATCCTCTCAACTATGCTTGGAATCACAGTCTCAGAAAAATATCTTCAACTAGGTATGCTGTACCTTGGTTTCAGCACATGTATCAAGGCTCCAAAGCCAATATCATCAATAACAGAGTATGGCTGACAGTCTAGCGCAATCATTTCAGTAATATTAATGTGAATTGCTTTCGCTTGAAGGTTGTTAATATCTCAAACCTTGCGCATGTCTTCAGCGTGGGCCAAAGTAACTTGCTTTAGCTTCGACTCACTGGTGGTCTGTTTACCATCTTACCTGTTTGTTGTTTCTTTCTCCTTCACCGCCACCTTCATTATTTCATACTTCTTGTATTCCTCTGAATGCCTTTGTAAATGATTGATAAGGTTACTAATAGTATAAACCTTCATATTATCTCCTCCTCGTAGCACTTCAAATATTTTGAACAGATGGCAACTTTCAAGTCTTCTGCAACCTTTAAACAATTCCCAAATGGGCAACCTCTTTCTGTTCGAAGCCATATTATTTGATTAAATGAGTATGCATGCATATATTGCAGTAATCGGTTAATGCTGTAGGTAGCGATCCGATACCAGTTGGTTAAAAACAAGCCTTTCCGATAGCCGATCCAATTATCAGTGCACCTCTAGTATGTATTTCACACCAGGTAGACTCAACAAAGATCTTACTAATTCTAAACTGCTTTGACTACATAATAAAAGAAAAAAATGTACATGCAGCAATGCAGGTATACTGGTATATAAAATTACAGTTACCTGTCATCCTGAGCCCTTTAAGTGTTTCTGGGCTTAGGAACATTTGTTCTTTGTGCCGGTATAAATCCTTTTCTTTGCTTGACACTCTGCTCCCATTCATTTTGGTAATTCAGAAAGTCATTTTCAAGCCACTGCAGCATTGTAATAAATATGTCATTAAAAGTTTCTAAAATAATACCAATGAACCGATTCTGTGACTTAGTTATAATATCACTATAGGAGCTATATTATAACTGAAACTGGTGTATAGTTCCACTGTTGTGCATGCTTGCATGTGTGCTGCTACAACAGTATGTTAGACTATAGCTGGTTACCTTTAAATGTGGGTCAGTTACTTTCCTGAATGGTCCCAAGTCCAAGATTTCTTCCTCCAGGTATTTTGTATTCATAAGGTCAAAAATTTGTTGAATATCCTTACATATCTTTTAGTTTCAGCTATGTCATCATCCCCATAGTAGGCAAATGCCTCTTCAACTGATTTGCTTAGAACCTGTTGATTTGACTACAGTGCAGCTCACAGGTAACGTTGCATGATGCGCGTGATGTGCGCTCGAGTAACCCATGTGGATGCAGCAAGGCTACAGTAATGCTCCATGATAGCTAACTTTACACGAGAGCGTCACGCAAGGCCAGATAACAGGTCTCACCTATGGTCTTGGGAGGCGGAACTGGCTCAGTTCCGCCAGCTGTGAAATCTCCTATTGCAATGCCTGTGTTGTAACTACCGAATACTTGGTAACCTACTCGACTCTGTCACGGACTACAGTCAGTACTGTAGCTAGCAGTAGCTACCGTAAACCTAGATGGATTGGTCGCCAAGTAATGCCACAGAACCCCAGTTAGTGCATTTTTCTAATTCGTATTTTCTTTATCTAGATAGTTAAAGGAATGGTCAACCAAAGTTTCAACTCTAGAAGCCAAGAAATTTCGAAGTTACAGTGCTACGAAGTACTAACAACAAAAAATCGATTTGTACAGTGACAATAAACTACAGGCGTTTAATAAAACGATCATAACATACGGATGCAGTCATCTACCAAGATGAAACTTGCACCATCGAATTCTCCATGAACAAGCAAATCCATTGCTGGGTAAGTTTTGTCTTCCAGGCCTTTCCTATGTCTACGGGGGACCGGCGAAGGCGAACGAATGTGAGAAAAAGCGATAGTGAACCGCTCGTCCAACGCAAGGAAGACTAACGCTGATATCTTCTGTCTCCTTGAGAGTACTGACCCGAAACAATGATTTTGGAACTTCTCTTGCTTTTAGGATCACGATGCTACCAAGAGTTTTAGTGTTATCACTTTCCTTCATTGTGAAACAAGCGCTTTAGAATTTACGGATTTTTTTTCGTTTTCGTAAATATTCCACCCATTGTGTTCTGCGGGCCCAGCGTGCATTTATTGCATTCTACTGTATAATTAGCTAGCTAGGCCTGTACGAACATAATTATGGGACCGATCACAAATGTTTATGTGATTTAAGTGTTGTATGAAGTTACTAAACTCAGTAGCGAGTGTTCTCATGTGTGGCGAGCTTCTCGCGCGGCTAGTGCATATCCATGCGATATTCCACAGGTATTGTACAAAGAATGATCCCGCGAGAAGATGCGAGCATTGTATACTCGTGATTTACCTGTGAATTGTACTGTATGTTTATGCACCATAAACAAATGCTAAGTACGCAAGCCATACCTGTGTTGCTAAATCAACTCTCATTCCAGAGTATGAATTAAGATAGATGTAGCCTAGAGTTAGTTTTCTCAAAAATGTTAACCCTGAAGCAGTGCATTTATTGTACAGTCTCCTCAAGTGCTGCCAACTAATGTATTTCTACTTCTACACCCACAATGCTCTATCATGACTGTCCAAATGAATTGGACCAAGCATTCCTTACTGTCTTTATCAAGTGAGGAACATCAGAATTAAAATAAATATATCTTCCATTACTATAAGGGTTTGGAACTTTGTATACTATATACATCAGAAATTACAGAACTGGCTTGGCAGTGGAGATAGAAGAATTTAGGATTGCGTGATCCTTTATCAGTAGTAAGAGAGACTATTTTGAAGCCTGCAGCTTCTAAATGGCGGATCACATCCCACGCTAATGGAAATAAGCCATCTGCTGTAAGATCAAATGTGGGATATTGCACATATGGAAATTTCAGAGACATAAACAACCCTCTGACCATAAACACAAGCATATGTTTAACAATGGGTAATCATGCGTGAGTTGTTGATTGCATCAGTGACTGCTCAAATAATGCTAAAGTATTATTTACTGCTCCTAAATCTACAAATCCAACAATTCTACCTTCATTCTTGTTGTAAACTAGCCCTTCTTTGATCTTCATTTCATCAAATACCATTCACATTATCCATGTTAACTGATGCCTAATAAGTTGTTCTGTAACCTCTGCTTGTATGCCTGCCCCTGCTTGTATAAAATGTGTATAATCCCTCAGTGTACAGCCACAAGGTAATACAAGCACTCTTCTCTTAATACATCATATGCTCCAGAAGATAACATCTTCAGGTGTGAAGACACCATCGGACAATCATTGGGTGCCAACGGTGTAGTTTGGGAAATTGTCATGTTCTTAACCTGTTTGTTCCAAAAAAAGATGATAAAAACTGTTTACCTAATATTGTTGGCTGGTCTGGTTAGAGTGCTCGTTCATGATGTCAACTAATCCATTGCTGAGTTCTTTATCTACTTCAATGTTCTTCATGTTGATGGCTTCTTTGATTTTTTGCTCTAAGTACACATTTCTTCTTTTGTTGTTCTCAATCAAGACTTTAGTTGTTTGTTTTCCATTTCATTTCAGTGGAGTTTAGCCACCTCTCATTAACATGGCTGTGGGTACTGACACACTTGGGCTCATCCTGCTGCTTAGACCATCAGTGATACATACATCTTATTGTATCACAGTAAAGAACACAATTGCTACAATGGTGTTTGTCTGTAAGTAGCTGGCAATTAGTTGTCCTCACTGTTTCTGAATAGCCCTCACCACTACAATCCACAGCATGCTCCCTGTCTATATATGCAGCAATTTCACCAGATAAATTTAGTGATCTTCCCTTTTTTTCATTTGCCATAATGCACAAACTACTTGTCAGGGTGCCCTGGACAGACATTCAACTTCTCAGTCTCTAACAGAATTAAGTGTTGTTAAGATTTGTGCATTGATTTGCTCCGGAATTGACTAACTATTATATGTAATACTGTTCAGTTCATGGCAATGTATAACTATTCTCACAGATAAATCAGACCTTATTGTTACAGTGTGTGAAAGTTTTAAGGGCTGGCTACTAGATGATGGGTTTCTCTTGAATTTCATAGATAAACAATTGTGAATTGCATTCAGACTGTTTCATACTCCAGGTACTTGATGGCAACTTTGTATTCAACATATCAGGTAATGGTGGTGATTCCATTGAGTTAGGTGATAGTATTGATAATAATTGTGGGGAAGATGATTGAATTAGTGATGTTGGCACAGTTACTGGTGATGGAATTGGAGGAAGAGGAGATGACAACGATGAAATAGATGTTGCAGATATTCATCCTGGTGATGAGAATGGTGGTTGAATTAATGTTGTTGCCTCAAACGTTGGTGGTGAAATAGGAGATTAGTGGTGAAGTAGGAGTGAGAGGGGGTGTCGAATTAAATGTTGGTATAGATATCTGGGAAGAGCTGTTGGTGCCTGCAGAATCATGGAATTTATTAATAATGAAATTGTTTACCAAACATCAGGATTATAGTTGATATATACATCAACACTACATTATGCATGCAGCTACGTACTATTATATTGATTATTTATATGCATTCACATTCTTGCTTAATTATTATACTGAAATGTTGTATCATTGTATACACTATATTATGCTACAAGTAACTGATGCATGTGGGCCATACACATTAGCTAATACTCTTGAACAGCCATGCATACATGCAGATTCATCATTTAAAGCATATAATAAGCAAACGTAATTGCCTCAATGGAACATTTGCATGTAGGGGCATATAACAAAAATTTTAATGAGACAGCTAAGAAGAGTGGTAACTAGTTGATAGAATTTGCACAGTGCGTGCATGTGCAAAGACTTTGTATACTGGAGAATATATAGCTACCTCCAAAGAAAATTTTTTGAAAATGCATTGGAATGTTTTGTTTGAGCACATGACTGCTCTATTAGAGTGTCTCGATCTTACAAAGTGGAAGGGCTAAGCCCCCTGTACATGGATGGAGGAACTCTAGCACACTTAGCCTCACCATTGCTATGCCTATATATATATATCAAGACACACAGTAGTGTGTCGTGCGGCCCAAGAAGCCGGATCGCCACACCATGAGTATATTGACAGGAAGAAAAAAAATGTCATTTTCACACCTTTGTATCTCGGTGATCCCTTATCCGATTGGAACCAAATTTGCTACAGAGTTGTCCGCCAGCCAGGGGAGCCTACATTCCAAATTTGAAGGAAATCGCTCCAGCCATTTCCGAGATACGAGCTGCCAAAGTTTTGATTTTTTTATTTGTTTTTTTTTCCTTCTTTGTGTTTTCGCACACTTGCAAAAATTGCTATAAAACGCAAATGCATACTCCGATTGCCTTGAAATTTGGCACACAGAAAGGGAGTCCAAAGGCGAATCCTGGCATCAAACTTGGTCAAATCCGATGGATGGTTCAGGAGTTATGACCGATTATTCGTGTAAAACAAGATCGATTTGTTGTCATGCCTACACGGTAAACCGCTTCATGGAATGAGTTGAAAATTGCTATGTAGATGGGGTAACCATCGTAGGAATGCCTTTTGGTGGTTTTAAAGGAATCGAGGTAAAGACCATGGAGATATGACACAAAATCCAACCTGTGTCACAATTATGTGATCAATTTTTAGGAATAAAAAAGTATTAGTTTTTACGCCTACTAGGCAAACCGCTTAGAGCAATGAGCTGAAAATCAGTTTATAGCTGGAATAATCTTCATAGAAAGTCCTTGCAGTAGTATAGAAGAATTGGATTACAAACCACTGAGTTATGATTTGAAAGCCAACTCCGTGTAGCAAATGTGAGATCAAGATACTCTAATTAGGCATTCCAGCCTGATTTTTAAATTTTGGAAAAATGGGCTTTTTATATGCTCAATAGATAGAGTATTGATTGCTGATCTCAGAAATATATAGTTTGTTGGGCTGGAATTAGCTACTTTGGCATGCACAGTGCTTAAAAACTGAAAAAAGGTACATTTTTTCTCCAGGGCTCCCCATACATTTTAAAGGGAAAAATGGCACAATTGAATCAGGAAGCCATCTAGCAATCTGGACTATCTTGAAACTGCATTTGCTTCTAGCTGCAAGTTTGTACATGTAATAAGAGTAACTTCAGATTGTATCAGATCTCAGCGATCTTTGTATGCTTTGTGGTGAGCAAATATGTTTCACCTACTGCACACTTCTCAATACAATGGTGTATGCCTATAGGCAAGAGGCTATGTCAAGTAAGCAAAAACATCAAGTTAACAACTTTTAAAGGTAAACAACTAAAGTGGAGGTGCCACAATAATGCAACAATACCTAAGGTGGAGTTGTGGTTTCAATTATGGCATTGTTATGCCTATTTTGAAGTGGTTTATACTTTTGAGCTGATGACACAGCCATCAGAAAATTGCTCTGGAGCTGAAAATCGCTAACCAGAGCGAAGTAACTACGCACTTTAAAGTAAGCACCAGTGACTACCTTCCACTCGACAGTACGTTTTTTAAAGTATTCTACATACATTACAAGGCTTGAAAAGATTACAAAACAGCACAAAACTTACTTACATGTAACACGCACGATAAAACGAAGATTTTCATGATGATCAGCGTGTGGACAAACCCCACAGCGATTTTCATCCTCATTGGAGCTCGGATGACGGAGCAATCCCAAGTTAAACACGAGTTGTTATTTTGTGCCAAGGTTCTATTGGGGGAATATACGGAGAATCTTTTTATTAAAAAATCTCGGATACTGGAATGCCTACTCTAATAGAACAGTCACCCTAATAGAGCATTCAGCTAATTTATTTACTCCATTATAGAATTCTATTACATTACAAGTTATTCTGTAGGGAGTTCAGCTGCAAACAGTTAATCTTATAGACAGCTCAGCAAGAAGCAAGTCATCCTGTGGAGAGTTAAGCTACAAATATATCACTGTAGAGATTCAGAACATTACAAGTCACAATGAAGAGAGTTCAGCTATAAACAAGTCATGCACCCTGTAGAGAGTTCACCTACAATTAAGTCACTCTCTAGAGAATTCAGTTACACACAAGTCACTGTGGAGAGAGTTCAGCTACAAACAAATTACCCTGTAGAGAGATCAGCTACAAGCAAAACACTTTGCAAAGAGTTCAGCTACAAACAAATCAACCTTTAGAGCGATCAACAACAAACAAATCAACTTGTAGAGAGATTAGCTACAAACAAATCAACCTGCAGAGAGATCAGCTACAAACAAATCAGCTTGTAGAGAGATCAGTTACACACAAATCAACCTATAGAGAGATAAGCTAGAAACAAATCACCCTGTAGAGAGTTCAACTACAAAAAATCACCCTGTGGAGACATCAGCTAGAAACTAGACACAATGTAAGGAGTTCAGCTACAAGTAAATCACCCTGTAGAGAGTTCAGCTAAAACAAATCAACCTGCAGAGAGATCAGCTACAAACAAATCACCTTATAGAGAGTTCAGCTACAAACAAATTACCCTGTAGAGAGATCGGCTACAAACACATCAACCTGCAGAGAGATTAGCTACACACAAATCAACTTGTAGAGAGATCAGCTACAAACAAATCACCTTGTAGAGAGATCAAATAGAAACTAGACACAATGTAAAGAGTTCAACTACAAGCAAATCACCCTGTAGAGTGATCAGCTAGAAACAAATCACCCTGAAGAGAGGTCAGCTACAAACAAATCAACTTGTAGAGAGATAAGCTAGAAACAAATCACCCTGTAGAGAGTCCAGCTACAAAAAAAATCGCCCTGTAGAGACATCAGCTAGAAACTAGACACAATGTAAGGAGTTCAGCTACAAGCAAATCACCCTGTAGGGAGTTCAGCTAAAACAAATCAACCTGCAGAGAGATCAGCTACAAACAAATCACCTTATAGAGAGTTCAGCTACAAACAAATTACCCTGTAGAGAGATCGACTACAAACAAATCAACCTGTAGAGAGATCAGCTAGCAAATCAACCTGCAGAGAGATCAGCTACAAACAAATCACCTTGTACAGAGATCGGCTACAAACAAATCACCCTGTAGAGAGACCAGCTAGTAGCTAGGAACTAGACACAATGTAAGGGGTTCAGCTACAAGCAAATCACCCTTTAGTGAATTCAGCTACAAACAAATCAACCTGCAGTGAGATCACCTACAAAAAAGCACCTTGTACAGACTTCAGTTACAAACAAATCACCCTGTAGAGAAATCAGCTAGAAGAATTCACCTTGTAGAGAGTTCAGCAACAAAGAAACCACCATGTAGAGAGTTCAGCTGCAAACAAATCAGCCTGTAAAAAATTCAGTTACAAACAAATCGCCCAGTAGAAAGATGAGCTAGAAGAAGTTACCTTGTAGAGAGTTCAGCTACAAAGAAACCATTCTGTAAAGAGTTCAGCTGCAAACAAATCACCTGTACAGAATTCAGCTACAAACAAATCACCCTGTAGAGAAATCAGCTAGAAGAAGTTACCTTGTAGACAGTTCAGCTACAAACAATTCACCCTGTACAGAGATCAGTTAGAAGAAGTTCCTTGTAGAGAGTTCAGCTACAAACAAATCACCCTGTAGAAAGATCAGCTAGAATAATTCACCTTGTAGAGATTTCAGCTACAAAGAAACCACCATGTAGACAGTTCAGCTGCAAACAAGTCACCCTGTAGAAAATTCAGCTACAAACAAATCACCCTGTAGAAAGATTAGCTAGAAGAATTCACCTTGTAGAGATTTCAGCTACAAAGAAACCACCATGTAGAGAGTTCAGCTGCAAACAAGTCACCCTGTGGAAAATTCAGCTACAAACAAATCGCCATGTAGAAAGATCAGCTAGAAGAAGTTACCTTGTAGAGAGTTCAGCTACAAAGAAATCATTCTGTAAAGAGCTCAGCTGCAAACAAATCACCTGTACAGAATTCAGCTACAAACAAATCACCCTGTAGAGAGATCAGCTAGAAGAAGTTACCTTGTAGATAGTTCAGCTACAAACAAATCACCCTGTTGAGAGATCAGCTAGAAGAAGAGTTACTTTGTAGATAGTTCTGCTGCAAACAATTCACCCTGTAGAGAGATCAGCTAGAAGAAGTCACCTTGTAGAGTGTTAAGTTACAAAGAAACCACCATGCAGAGAGTTCTGTAATAAATATATGTATTATATATATAATTTGTACGTTTACTGATAAATATTTAAAGTACATCTGCTTCATCTTTTTTTCTTCCTGTGGTAAAGAAAAAAGATAGGTTAAAAAAGCCCCAAAGGCGGCCTATTGGAGTATACAAATACAAAAAGAAGTGAAATCTAATCCAAAACAGCCAAGCTATAAAAAAAGTGTGCAGCCCTCAAAAAGGCTATGGTGAAAAAAGATGTGAAATCCAAGGTGGTGGCCAAAAAATGGCTGTGATGGTAAGTTAATGGTAAAAATTTTAATAACGACAACTCAGGTGAATTTTGTGCCAAGACCAAGCAGCACCAAATTCACCTGAATTGTTGTTATTAAAATTTTTACCATTAACCTACCATCACAGCCATTTCTTGGCTGCCACCTTGGATTTCACATCTTTTTTCACCATAGCCTTTTTGAGGGCCGCACACTTTTTTTACAGCTTGGCTGTTTTGGATTAGATATATATTACAAAATAGCTGGCATACCATTTTGTAAAAAACTATATGCATGCATGTACTGATATAATGCAGACACATGTAAATATAGCTATCCAATGTATAGACTATATACTAGCTATGGCTGTATATACAACTATATTAAATTATTAATACACATACATCTTTCTTTTTTCTTGGACGCCCTGGTGCTCCGTGCTTTTCTTCTAGCCTTTTCTTTTCACTGTTCTTGTACCTCCTTCCAATGCATACCTTCCTGTATCCCATTATTACGTGCCTGTAGTAATTAGCAGAATTTGTGCATATACATTACATTATGGTAACAATGAACTCTCTTTTACTGGATGCCACCATTATTTATTAAGGCTTTACAACACAAGTGCTGAAGGTCTGTAGGACACCTGGTCCTACAGCTTGTTTAAAGTTGTTACAGAAAGTATGTTTGAAAAGGTAGAGGAAGGAGAAAAAAGTCCATGACTGGACCTGGGCGGCCTCGGACCTGCAGCCATCCAATTAACACTTGAACGCTTACAGGAGTCTGTAAGGTGGTCAGGATATTTTCTCCTTGTCAATTTCATGTACCCTGTATATGTATCCATAAGAACTTTATTACATATGTCACTATATGTAGTGCCACGCTAAATCTCCAAACCCAGCACAATGAAACAGGCTGAAACTGAGCTATATAAAATAGTTTGTCTACACATTACACCTAATAGGTGGTTACAAGTAGCCACATAATTTCAGCAAACAACTTTTGTTTTGTTGTGAAAACTCTAAAACTGAGAATACTAACTAGTTCAAGAACTTTCTATCGCGCTGGGTCAAGAATATACGTATCAGTGTATTTAGCTATTTCCTGTTATAGACTGCTCACCTTGGTTGCAGTCCGTCTTCTTTAGTACGTTGCTTGCTAACATACTGTCCGACCGTATGTTGGCAAAAGAATCGAAATGTGTCTAGCAACGAAAATTGGGTGGGTCAATTTGTGGGTAGGCCATAACAAAGATTGTATGTGACATAATTACAGATTAATATGCACATTGCCAATCCTTTATTACTTGTATTATCTATGATGGTACCCATGCTTCCTACGTACGTTCCTGTAAGATATTATGCATACTTCTAATGAATGTGACAAAAGACTTCATGATAACAATGCCAATTTCAAGTGCCATGTTTAATTAAATTATTTACTCTGTTATTAAAGGGGGTGGATTGCTACGCTTAACAATCGATTTTGCTACAGAAAACATGGAAAATAGCCATACTTATCATGTTTAGAACTTCACCAGAGACTATTTGCCAGCAGCAAGGTCGAGTTACCTTTAAAAAGCCTTATATACAAGCTGTAGCTTATTCTGGTCACATGTACTTATCGTTGCTATAGCAGACTTGTGCAAAAATGAAGTAGGAATCTATTCACCAATCCAGAGTGAAATAAAAGCATGATAGTATATACATAGGTATGCTGGAAAATCTGTACTTTGGAATATGGTTATGATTTCACAGTAGTGTATCTCTTGTTTCGCTATTTTGTAGTGCATGGATCCCTATTCCATTTTAAACTGGTACTTTTAAATATGCTTCTTAATAATATTGTGCTTAAAATTATGCCAGGTGGTTTGCCGAGGCAGAAATGTGTTCATGGGCTACCTTGGTATGGAAGAGAAGACAAGGGAAACTATCAACAATGAAGGATGGTTACATTCTGGAGATATTGGTTGGCTAGATAATGTGAGTATTCATATATCTCTAAAGGTTTAGTGTTGCTTGCTTTCTGTCATTTTTACAGGATAACTTTTTACACATTATTTGCCGGATTGATGGTAAGTAGTAATGTGTCTTTTGTGCTTGTAACTCACTACATGTTTCTGTAGATTTAATTACAATGGCTGGAGGACAAAGGGTTGTCCCAATTGAAATCGAAGAGCACATAAAAAGTGAAGTTGAGTTTCTGAGTAATGTGGTATTGATAGGAGATAACAGGAAACAACTGACATGTCTACTGACACTGAAGGTGAAGACATGTTTGACCAGTATGAGGCTAGTAGTGTTGTTCCTGTACATAGTGTGTTGTGGATCCTGTTACTGGAGAAGCCACAGATGACCTCCAACCACAAGTGATAAAGATTTTCAAGGAGGAGTTGGGTACTGATTGCACAACAGTGTCACAAGTGGTAAACACAAAGGACCAAAAAGTGTTGATGACTATCCAAAATGGTATTGACCGATACAACAAAAATTACACTTGTTCTGATATTCAAAAGGTATTAAAGCATGTACATCGTATTAAACCAAATACATGTATAACAGATACACAGATGGAGGTTACTACCAACTGATTTCACAGTGTCTGGAGGAGAACTAGGTTGAGTGTGCATTTAGATAGTAGTAATTTCAATATTTTTGCTGAAGGTCCTGTGTTTAAGTTGAAGAGATCAATAGTTATGCAAAATTTTGCTGAGATAATTGAAGCATTATATGACAGTGCTGGACTGGGTCACATATGTACGTAAGAATACAAGTACATTAGTATTGAATCATTAATGGGGATTATGTAAGATGGCTGACAAAAAAATTAATCTGCACAAAAAAAAAAAAATAACCAAGCTGTGAAAAAAGGTGCGGCCTTAAAAAGCTTGGGTGAAAACAGTTGTGAAATCAAAGATGGCAGCCATTTCATGCAATGATGTTAATGATAATAAAAATTTATTATCATAAACATCATTGCAGTCATTTCTTGGCCGCCACCTTTGATTTCACAACTTTTTTCACCCAAGTCTTTTAAGGCCGCACCTTTTTTCACAGCTTGGCTGTTTTTGTGCGGATATTACTTCTTTTTGTAATTACAAGCTCCAAAGCCAGATTATGGTTGGTCTTAATACTTCCTTTTAACTTTTTCCCCTTTACTACAGGAATCGTTGTAGATTGCATGGCTATATCTATTTACAAAGGATTGAAATAAGATAAATTTTGAAGGCACAAAGATAGCTGGGCAGACTAGGAATGGGAGATGCCCTGCCCTGAGGAAGTTTCCACAGCAGAAGAGATACGTGAAAATGGCATTTTCTTGGTTCCGTAAGACAAGTGTGCTGCCCGCCTGTACTGGCTGTACTTGGCCGCACGGCACACTTGATATAGGCCATTTTCATTATTTTTGTAGTGCTTTAATAGAGCACGCATTGTTCTGAGCACTTCAATACAACACATATAGAGTTTCCACTGGTAGATCTTTGAGTTATCATTGTAGTGTACTAAACCGGAACTTTCATTTATAAGGTAGAAATTAAGCAAGGTGAGCAAGTGACAGCAGTGGTATTGTGGTAAAGGGCTTGGGTTTGTAGATGTGGAGGTCCCTGGGTTGAAACCAGGAAATAAAATTCTGCCATTTTTGTGTACATTTTTTACTTCTCAGTGACTGTTCTATTAAAGTATCTTGATCGTGCTTTTTTTACATGTTTGGTTTTGCTTTATATCTCCTTAGCTAATACTTTCAGTACTTTCAAATTACTTTAATGATTTGCACTATGACAGTAACTTCATGTACAGACTAATTTTCAAGTTATTCCATCAAGCGGATTATCCTGTAGGCGTGACAACAAATTGTTTTGCTATTTTCAAAATTGCACATAATTCCATTGTTCTTGGCTCGATCTGTACGAAAACTGAGCTGTAAACGTGCTGCATTGTGTTCTTACTGCCCTCATTCAATCGACTAAAGCATGCACGAGTTATAGCAAGTGGAGTGAAAAGAAGGAAAAAACAGATGAAGAAAAATATGAAAAAAATAAAGACAATCTTTGAAGGCGCATATCTCAGTGATGGCTCAGTGGATTCATCTCAAACTTGGAATAGAAAATGCCCTACCCCAAAGGAGTTTCTGCAGCAAAACTGGTAAATTTCCGTTCAGGAACTATTGAGCTACGAATGCGTGAAAACAGCATTTTCTTGGTTCATGTGAAATACATACTTGTCTGTCGCGCATCTGCACTAGCTGTACTTGGCCACACGACAGTGTCCTGATCTCAGTCTCCAACGAGAATGTACTTTCTATGCTGTTACATTGAAGTATAATAATAACTATGGTTCTTCTATCTTGATATCCATCTTCGTTGCTATACACAGCTCATCTGTTGTTTTAAAATAGGCATGCATTGGTATGACTATAGCAAGGCAAGCATTCATGGTTGAAATGAGAATTCTTAGTTTACAAGTCATGATTTTGTACTATACAGTATGTAATGTGTGTACAATGTGTTTTTAATATGTATAGTGAGGAACCATGAGGTGTGTGCCTTGAAGGAAGCAGTTTCAGTATCAGAAAGATGTACAAATTATGGAAAAGTAATTGAGATTGAGCAACACAATGTTACAGTAACAGTTCCTCAAGGAGCAATTGAGAAAGGTTACTCGGTGGAAGTTGAAGTTGCTGTTAGTTTGTTTGGGCCACATAAGCTTCCAAAAGACTACATTCGTATTAGTTCTTATGTGTGGATAGGAGCAAGTTATAGCTTTAAGAAGCCTCTAAAGATAGAAATTGAACATCATGCTGTTGTTGTGAAAAATGCTGATATTTCACTGTTGTGTGTTATGGAAGCTCGCAAAGAAAATGGAACTGATCCCCACACAGATGAAGATAAGATGTGCGAAGCCACTGAAGTTTATTCAAGCGATTGTGAAACAGGCAGCTCATTTTATACCTACCATACCCATTCTAAATTAACATGCCTTGCAAAGAAAAGTGTAAATATTGCTGATGAGGTAGCAGTGTATCAGTTTCTACCAAAGAATTATGCAGAATTAGAAAATTTCACTGTTGAGATTTGCTTTTGCTGCAATTTGAAATTTCTTAGGAAGGTATGTATGTAAATTGTTGTAATTTTTTATGCAGGAGTATGGATGTATGTATACTGTATGTGGAAAGCTAACTTTTAAAGAGTTACTCAATACATTTCACAATATATCATACAGTATGTATCTCCCCCCCCCCCCCCCCCCCCAAAAAAAAATGTTTTATCATAATTTTCACATGTGGTAAAATGCTTTCATGTAGAGTTTTTGTGTATCCAATGTTTTTATTTATTTTTTATTAAGACTTTACAGCACAAGTACTGAAGGTCTGTAGGACACCTGGTCCTACAGTCTGTTTAAAGTTACATAAAATGTGATTGAAAAGGTGGACAAGGGTGAAAAAAAATCCATGACTAGATGTTGTCTGCCTGTCTACCTGCCTGACCACAGTTGAAAGGCTAGAGGTTAAAGAGGGTGTCACACAATGTTAATTTTACACAATGACAAACACCCTTGTATCAAGACACACAATAGTCCAAGAAAGCCGGCTATTTACAGGAAGAAACTAAATGCAATTTTCACACGTACATAGCTCCATGCTCCCTTCTCACATTGGAATAATTTTTATACTGTAAACACCCTCCACCGTACCCCACATACCAAATTTGAGCAAAATTTGCTAACACAATCATGAAATATAAGCCTTCAAATTAGTGCTGAAACAAATAGCAATTTTTACTATTTGAATAGTTGTGAACAAAACGACTGAATATTTGATTATTCTTTAAGCTTATACTTCTACCGAATAAGTACTGAAACCTTTTGTTAGGGAGCAAGGTAAAGCCTAAGAGCTATTTCTATCTTTTCTAAATAGAATTTTACAGCATAGATACATCACTTCATTCACAATCTTAAGTTTCAAGGCTGGCTTTTCCATCTGAATACAGTGTACAAAGTGCTAACAGTTATTTGAATAGTGTGTTAACGAATCGAATAGTGTCATGCCTGACCGAATAGTCAAATAACCGAATAATCGTTTCAGCACTACTTCAAATGTGGCTTAATTTCTTCGTTTTTTTCTTCATTTAGGGGGCTCAGAGGAGCTTAAATTCTTCTTTTCACATACTTTACAAAAACCATTATAAAATACAAATGCACTGCTCAATTGTCTTGAGCTTCGGTTCACTTTAAGAACATATTGCGGCACAATCACGTGCCAAGTTTAGTGCAAATCTGATCAATAGTCATAAATATATGGACAATCATTTGCATTTAAAAAGGCCAAATTGTGTTCACGCCTACAGAGTAAACCACTTATGGGAATAACGTAATATTGGTATGCATATAGGTTAACCATCATAGCTCAAACCTTTTGTGGTTTAAAAGAAATCGCAGTGACAGCTATAGAGTCACAAGGCAAAAATCAAACAACTGTAAATGGCAGGGTCGAAATACTCTAATAGAACAGTCACTGCGGCGTAAAAAGGTCCATGAAAAATGTCATAAAAGTTGCTGAGTAGCATTCGAACCAGGGACCTCCACACTGACACCCAAATCCTTAACCACTGAGCCGTTGCTATCACGGCTGATCACCTCACTTAATTTCTACTTTATAAATGAAAATTCTAGCTAAAATCTACTCAATCAGTAAAACATTCATAATTTCATAGATCTACTAATGGAAAATCTAGATTGTTCTAGAACATTTTATTTGTGTTCTATTAGAAATCCTCAAAAAATGTACATTCTATTAGAGCATTACAAAAGTAATCAAATAAACTCTATAATACTGTACTATTACAACTTCTCTAGTAGTCCATCGAACCAAAGCCAATGATCATTTTGGTATAGATCGCGGTGGGGTAACTAGTACACTACTAGTAATACCTACTCACGCCAATCGTCATCATAATAAGTGCTATACTAATAATAAAAGTGCTATGCTAATAAAACTTGTGACAACAGGCTGTAAATTGTATTTTAGTATGAAAGGTGCAGGTTTTGCCTTGTAAAAATTGAGCAATGCAACTTATCACATTTTGCATGAAAAAATTGAGATACTCTAATAGAACAGTCACTGCAAAATCTTATAGTACACCCAACTTGGAAAGAATTTACTTTGTTATAAAACACTATTGCAATTAAATACAGGCACTAGCTACATATGTATTACAACTTTATATAGCCAGGAACAAGCAAGCACAAAACTATATCGAAACCTCTGATTCTGCATCACTTTTGCAGTTACATTATTGCACTTGTAATTGGATAATTAGTTTGTGTATTGCAGCTCTCTTTTTTTTCCTGAGCATACCAACAGGGCTGACTGCTCAGTATAAATAATAAATAAATAAATATCACTATAAATTGTCCTTAGTATCAGATTAGTAGGTATTTTTCTGTATTGGTAGAACACTAGTTTGATCATATCATCTTCATATATTGCATCTGTAGATGATAAGAAGAACAATGATTTGTGTAAAAACAAACGTCAAAGCCAGTTTATGGTTGGCTTTGGGTATATATTTAAACTACATGCTGTATAAAAAGGGTGCGGTCTTCAAAAAGCCTGGGTGAATGAAGTTATGAAATCAAAGGTGGCAACCATTTCTGCAATGATGTTGATGATAATAAATTTTATTAATGTATTATTAAAATTTATTATCATCCACATCATTGCAGCCATTTCATGGCAGCCGCCTTGGATTTCACATCGTTTTTCACCCAGGATTTTTGAAGGCCTCACCCTTTTTATACAGTTTGGCAGTTTTATATGGATCAAGACACACGGTAGTGTGTCGTGCGGCCCAAGAAGCCGGCGCGCCACACCATGAGTATATTTACAGGAAGAAAGTAAACGCAATTTTCACACCTTTGTAGCTCCGTGATTCCTTATCTTATTGAAACCAAAGTTGCTACAGAAGTGCCGAATAGGTAGGGGAGTCCACATACCAAATGTGAAGAAAATCGCTCCAGCCATTTCCGAGATACGAGCGGCCAAAGTTTGGATTTTTTTCTTCGTTTTTTTCTACTTCTTTTCGCACACTTTGCAAAATCCGCAATAAAACACGAATGCGTGCTTGGATCGGGCTGAAATTTGGCACACTTAAAGGGCTCATTAAGGCGAATCTCAGTACCACGTTTGGTAGGAATCCGATGAACATTCACCGAGTTATGACCGATTATTTGCGTAAAATGAGGTCGAAGGTCTGTCACGCCCACAGGGTAAACCGCTTGAAGGAATGAGCTGAAAATTGCTATGTAGATGGAGTAACTATTGTAGGAGTGCCTTTTTGTGGTTTGAAAGGAATCCAGTTAAAGGCCATCGAGATATGACACAAAACCCAACCTATGTCACAATTACGCGATCGACTTTTATGAATAAAAAAAACTATTAGTTTTCACGCCTACCAGGCAAACCGCTTAGAACAGTGAGCTGAAAATCGGTGTGTAGCTGGAATAATTATCATAGAAAATCCTTGCAGTAGTACAGAAGAATCGGAGTACAAACCACTGAGTTATGACTCCAAAGCCAACTACGTGTAGCATATGCGAGATCGAGATACTCTAATAGAACAGTCACCCTAATAAAGCATTCAGCTACGTTTATAACTTACTCCATTATAGAATTATTTGGCATTGCAAGTTATTCTGTAGGGAGTTCAGCTACAAACAGTTAATCTTATAGACAATTCAGCTACAAGCAAGTCATCCTGTAGAGAGTTCAGCTACAAATATGTTGCTGTAGAGATTCAGAACATTATAAGTCACACTGAAGACAATTCTACTATAAACAAGTCACCTTGTAGAGAGTTCAGCTACAACAAGTCACTCTGTAGAGAATTCAGCTACAAACAAGTCACTGCGTAAAGGGTTCAGCTACAAAAAAGCTACCTAGTAGAGAGTTCATCTAGATCAGCTACAAACAAGTTACTTTATGCAATGTTCAGCAACAAGTAAGTCACTCTGTAGAGAGTTCAGCTACAAACAAGTCACTCTGTAGTACAAACAAGTCACCGTGGAGAGAGAGTTCAGCAACCAATCAAAAAACCACCATGTAAAAGAGTTCAGCTATACAAACAAGATATAACTCTATAGAGAGATCAGGTAGAAACTTAACAGATCACACTGTAGAGAGTTCAGCTAGAAACAAGTCATCCTGACTGAGTAGAGAGATCAACTAGAAAACATCACCTTGTAGAGAGTTCAAATCACCCTGCAGATAGTTCAGCTACAAACAAATCACCCTATAGAGAGATCAGCTAGAAGAAGTCACCTTGTAAAGAGTTTAGCTACAAAGAAACTACCATATAGAGAATTCAGCTATAAACAGATCATCCTGTCGAGAGTTCAGCTAGGAACAAGTCATCCTGTAGAGAGATCAACTAGAAGAAGTTACTTTGTAGAGAGTTCAGCTACAAAGAAACAACCATGTAGAAAGTTCAGCTGCAAACAAATCAAACTGTACAGAGTTCAGCTACAAACAAATCACCCTGTAGAGAGATCAGCTAGAAACAAGTCACCCTGTAGAGAAATCAACTAGAAGAAGTTACCTTGTAGAGAGTTCAGCTACAAACAAACCATCATGTAAAGAGTTCAGCTGCAAACAAATCACCCTGTAGTGAGTTCAGCTACGAAAGGATCACCCTGTAGAGAGTTCAGCTAGAAACAAGTCATCCTGTAGAGAGATCAGCTAGAAGAAGCTACCTTGTAGAGAGTTCAGCTACAAAGAAACCACCATGTAGAGAGTTCAGCTGCAAACAAATCGAATTGTAGAGAGTTTAGCTACCAACAAATCACCCTGTAAAGAGTTCAGCTAGAAACAAGTTATCCTGTAAAGAGATCGAGAAGATCGCCCTATAGAGAGTTCAGCTAGAAGATGTCACCTTGTAGAGAATTCAGCTGCAAAGAAACCACCATGTAGATAGTTCAGCTGTAAACAAATCATCCTGTAGAGAGTTCAGCTACGAACAGATCACCCGGTAGAGTTCAGCTAGAAACAAGTCACCCTGCAGAGAGATCGGCTAGAAACAAGTCATCCTGTAGAGAGACCAGCTAGAACAAGTCACTTTGTATGTAGAAAGTTCAGCTACAAAAAAAATCACCCTGTAGAGAGGTAAGCTACAAACAAATCTCCCTGTAGAGAGATCAGCTAGAAGAAGTTACCTTGTAGAGAGTTCAGCTACAAAAGAAACCATCATGTAGAGAGTTCAGCTGCAAACAAATCACCTGTAGAGAGTTCAGCTACAAACAAATCACCCTTTCGAAAGATCAGCTAGAAGAAGTCACCTTGTAGAGAGTTCAGTTACAAAGAAACCACCATGTAGAGAGTTCAGCTACAAACTAGTGACCTTGTAGAGACATCAGTTACCTTGTAGAGAGTTCAGCTACAAAGAAACCATCATGTAGAGAGTTCAGCTGCAAACAAATCACCTGTAGAGAGTTCAGCTACAATCAAATCTCCCTGTAGAGAGATCAACTAGAAGAAGTTCCTTGTAGAGAGTTCAGCTACAAACAAATCACCCTGTAGAAAGATCAGCTAGAAGAAGTTACCTTGTGGAGAGTTCAGCTACAAAGAAACCATCATGTAGAGAGTTCAGCTGTAAACAAATCACCTGTAGAGAGTTCAGCTACAAACAAATCTCTCTGTAGAGAGATCAGCTAGAAGAAATTATCTTGTAGAGTTACAAAGAAACCATCATGTAGAGAGTTCAGCTGCAAACAAATCACCTGTAGAGAGTGCAGCTACAAACAAATCTCCCTGTAGAAAGGTCAGCTAGAAGAAGTCACCTTGTAGAGAGTTCAGCTACAAAGAACCATCATGTAGAGAATTCAGCTGCAAACAAATCACCTGTAGAGAGTTCAGCTACAAACAAATCTCTCTGTAGAGAGATCAGCTAGAAGAAGTCACCTTGTAGAGAGTTCAGCTACAAAGAAACCATCATGTAGAGAGTTCAGCTGTAAACAAATCACCTGTAGAGAGTTCAGCTACAAACAAATCTCTCTGTAGAGAGATCAGCTAGAAGAAGTCACCTTGTAGAGAGTTCAGCTACAAAGAAACCATCATGTAGAGAGTTCAGCTGCAAACAAATCACCTGTAGAGAGTTCAGCTACAAACAAATCTCCCTGTAGAGAGATCAGCTAGAAGAAATTACCTTGTAGAGAGTTCAGTTACAAAGAAACCACCATGTAGAGAGTTCAGCTGCAAAGAAATCACCCTGTAGAAAATTCAGCCACAAACAAATTGCCCTCTAGAAAGATCAGTTAGAAGAAGTTACCTTGTAGAGAGTTCAGCTACAAAGAAACCAAAGAGCTCATCTGCAAACAAATCACCTGCACAGAATTCAGCTACCAACAAATCACCCTATAGAGAGATCAGCTAGAAGAAGTTACCTTGTAGATTGTTCAGCTACAAACAATTCACCCTGTAGAAAGAGCAGCAAGAAGAAGTCACTTTGTAGAGTGTTCAGTTACAAAGAAACCACCATGAAGAGTTCTGTAATAAATATATCTAATCCAAAACAGCCAAGCTGTAAAAAAAGTGTGCGGCCCTCAGAAAGACTATGGTGAAAAAAGATGTGAAATCCAAGGTGGCGGCCAAGAAATGGCTGTGATGGTAGGTTAGTGGTAAAAATTTTAATAATGACAATTCAGGTGAATTATTGTGCCGCTTCACAAAAATTCACCTGAATTGTCGTTATTAAAATTTTTACCACTAACCTACCATCACAGCCATTTCTTGGCCGCCACCTTGGATTTCACATCTTTTTTCACCATAGTCTTTCTGAGGGCCGCACACTTTTTTTACAGCTTGGCTGTTTTGGATTAGATTTCATTTCTTTTTGTATTTGTATACCCCAAAGCCGGCCTATGGCCAGCTTTGGGACTTTTTTAACCTATGTTTTTTTCTTTACTACAGGAAGAAGAAAAGATGAAGTAGATGTACTTTAAATATTTTATCAGTAAATGTACAAATTATATATACTGTATAATACATATGTGACCGGATTTGTGAAAAGGGGTCCAATTTGCCAACTTTGACAATTGATAACTTCAGATTGGAAAGAGCTATTGCCTTGATATTTGGGCAGTGGCGAGCACCACTATAGCTGAATACATGGTGAAATGTTCAGGTTAATATGTTACTTGAACACTGAGTTATGGTCTCCAACATTTACGGAATTGGATGTGTGTGGAAGACCCCTTTTCGCAAATCCGGTCACATATATTGATTACAGAAATCTCCATGGTGGTTTCTTTGTAACTGAACACTCTACAAGGTGACTTCTTCTAATTGCTCTCTCTACAGGGTGAATTGTTTGTAGCTGAACGATCTACAAGGTAACGTCTTCTAGCTGATCTCTCTACAGGGTGATGTGTTTGTAGCTGAATTTTGTATAGGTGATTTGTTTGCAGCTGAGCTCTTTACAGAATGGTTTCTTTGTAGCTGAACTCTCTAAAAGGTAACTTCTTCTAACTGATCTTTCTACAGGGCAATTTGTTTCTGGCAGAATTTTCTACAGGGTGATTTCTTTGCAGCTGAACTCTCTACATGGTGGTTTCTTTGTAGCTGAACTCTCTACAAGGTAATTTCTTCTAGCTGATCTCTCTACAGGGAGATTTGTTTGTAGCTGAACTATCTACAAGGTAACTTCTTATAGCTGATCTCTCTACAGGGTGATTTGTTCGTAGTTGAATTCTGTACAGGTGATTTGTTTGCAGCTGAGCTCTTTACAAAATGGTTTCTTTGTAGCTGAACTTTCTCCAAGGTAACTTCTTCTAACTGATCTTTCTACAGGGTGATTTGTTTGTAGCTGAACTATCTACAAGGTAATTTCTTCTAGCTGATCTCTCTACAGGGCGATTTGTTTGTAGCTGAATTCTGTACAAGTGATTTGTTTGCAGCTGAGCTCTTTACAGAATAGTTTCTTTGTAGCTGAACTCTCTACAGAGTGATTTGTTTGTAGCTGAAATCCCTACAAGGTAACTTCTTCTAGCTGATCTCTCTACAGGGTGATTTGTTTGTAGCTGAACTCTCTACAGGTGATTTGTTTGTAGCTGAACTCTACAAGGCGATACTTCTAGGTGATCTCTCTACAGGATTCCTTGTTTCTAACTGAACTCTCAACAGGGTGATCTGTTCATAGCTGAACTTTCTACTGGGTGATTTGTTTGCAGCTGATCTCTCTAAATGGTGGTTTCTTTGTAGCTGAACTCTCTACAATGTGACTTCTTCTAGCTGAACTCTCTACAAGGTGACTTGTTTCTAGCTGATCTCTCTACAGGGTGACTTGTTTCTAGCTGAACTCTCTACAGGTGATTTGTTTGTAGCTGAACTCTCTACATGGTGGTTTCGTTGTAGCTGAACTCTCTACAAGGTAACTTCTTCTAGCTGATCTTTTTCACTGCATATTTGTTTGTAGCTGAGTTCTCTACAGGGTGATTTGTTTGCAGCTGAACTCTCTACATGGGAGTTTCATTGTAGCTGAACTCTCTACAATGTGACTTCTTCTAGCTGAACTCTCTACAGGGTGACTTGTTTCTAGCTGAACTCTCTACAGGTGATTTGTTTGCAGCTGAACTCTCTACATGGTGGTTTCTTTGTAGCTGAACTCTCTACAAGGTAACTTCTTCTAGCCGATCTTTCTACAAGGTGATTGAGTTTTTTGCAGCTGAACTCTTTACATGGTGGTTGCTTTGTAGCTGAACTCTCTAAAAGGTGACTTCTTCTAGCTGAACTCTCTACAGGATGATTTGTTTGCAGCTGGATTCTCTACGTGGTAGTTTCTTTGTAGCTGAACTCTCTACAATGTGACTTCTTCTAGCTGAACTCTCTACAGGGTGACTTGTTTTTAGCTGATCTCTCTACAGGGTGACTTGTTTCTAGCTGAACTCTCTACAGGTGATTTGTTTGCAGCTGAACTCTCTACATGGTGGTTTCTTTGTAGCTGAACTCTCTACAAGGTAACTTCTTCTAGCTGATCTTTCTACAGGGTGATTTGTTTGTAGCTGAATTCTCTACAGGGTGATTTATTTGCAGCTTAACTCTCTACAAGGTGACTTCTTCTAGCTGAACTCTCTACAGAGTGATTGATTTTTTTTGCAGCTGAACTCTCTACATGGTGGTTTCTTTGTAACTTAACTCTCTACAGGGTGATTTGTTTGTAGCTGAACTCTCTACAGGGTGATCTGTTCATAGCTGAACTCCCTATAAGGTAACTTCTTCTAGCTAATCTTTCTACAGGGCGATTTGTTTGTAGCTGAGTTCTCTACAGGGTGATTTGTTTGCAGCTGAATTCTACATGGTAGCTTCTTTGTAGCTCTACAATGTTACTTCTTCTAGCTGAACTCTCTACAAGGTGACTTGTTTCTAGCTGATCTCTCTACAGGGTGACTTGTTTCTAGCTGAACTCTCTACAGGTGATTTGTTTGCAGCTGAACTCTCTACATGATTGTTTCTTTGTAGCTGAACTCTCTACAAGGTAATTTCTTCTAGCTGATCTCTCTACAGGCCAATTTGTTTGTAGCTGAACTCTCTACATGATGGTTTCTTTGTAGCTGAACTCTCTACAAGGTGATTTCTTCTATAGCTGATATTTCTACAGGGTGATTTGTTTGTAGTTAAACTCTCTACACGATAGATTCTTTGTAGCTGAACTCTCTACAAGGTGATTTCTTCTATAGCTGATCTTTCTACAGGGTGATTTGTTTGTACCTGAACTATCTACATGATGGTTTCTTTGTAGCTGAACTCTCTACAAGGTAACTTCTTCTAGCTGATCTCTCTACAGGACAATTTGTTTGTACCTGAACTCTCACATGATTGTTTCTTTGAAGCTGAACTCTCTACGAGGTGATTTCTTCTAGCTGATCTTTCTACAGGGTGATTAGTTTGTAGCAGAACTCTCTACAAGGAAACTTCTTCTAGCTGATCTCTCTACAGGGAGATTTGTTTGTAGCTGAACTCTCTATACATGATTTGTTTGCGGCTGAATTCTCTACATGATGGTTTCTTTGTAGCTGAACTCTCTACAAGGTAACTTCTTCTAGCTGATCTCTTTACAGGGTGAATTGTTTGTAGCAGAACGATCTACAAGGTAACTTCTTCTTACTTATCTCTCTACAGGGTAATTTGTTTGTAGCTGAACTTTTTACAAGGAAACCTCTTTTAACTGACCTCTGTACAGGGTGAATTGTTTGTAGCTGAACTATCTACAAGGTAACTTCTTCTAGCTGATCTCTCTACAGGATGATTTGTTTGTAGCTGAACTATCTACAAGGTAACTTCTTCTAGCTGATCTCTCTACAGGGTGATTTGTTTGTAGCTGAATTCTGTATAGGTGATTTGTTTGCAGCTGAGCTCTTTACAGAATGGTTTCTTTGTAGCTGAACTCTCTACAAGGTAACTTCTTCTAGCTGATGTATCTACAGGGTCACTAGTTTGTAGCTGAATTCTCTACATGGTGGTTTCTTTGTAACTGAAGTATCTACAAGGTGACATCTTCCAGCTGATCTTTCAATAGGGTGATTTGTTTGTATCTGAACTCTCTACAAGAAATCTTCTTCTAACTGATGTTTTAACAGGGTGAATTGTTTGTAGCTGAACTCTCTATAGGGTGATTTGTTTGTAGCTGATCTCTATACAGGTTACTTATTTCTAACTGATCTCTTGAATTCTGTTCAGGATGACTGCTCTATTAGGATGACTGCTCTATTAGAGTATCTCGATCTCGCACTTGCTACACCAAGTTGGATTTCGTGTTATAACTCCGTGGCTTTAAGTCTGATTCTTCTACACCATTGAAGAGCCTTTCTAAGATGATAACTCCATCTGTACAGCGATTTTGAAAGCATTACCCCGAGCGGTTTACCTGGTAGGCGTGGCAAGCATAATAATAATAATAATAATAATAAAATAAAAATATTAAAAATTAGCTAATCTCGATTGCGTAATTGTTACACACTGTTGATTTTTTCGCTGTATCTTCCTGGTTTTTAGCTCGATTTCTTTCAAACCACAAAAGGTTTGAGGTTCAATAGTTAACCTATTCACCCACCGATTTTCAGCTTCTTCCCATACGCGGTTTACCCTGTAGGCGTGACAACATATTGGTGTTATTTTTCGTGCATAATCGCTCATAACTCTTTGTCTGTTTATGGTATTCCAGCCAAAGTTGGTACCGAGATGCGCCTTTATACCCCCCTTCTGTGTGCCAAATTTCAAGGCAATCGGATAACGCGTTCGAGTTTTATAGCAGTTTTTGTAAGTGTGCGACAAGAAAAAGAAAAATAAGAAGAAGAAGAAGAAGAAAAAAAAAACGAAGAAACTTAGCCAATTTTTGAAGTCGCATATCTCGGGAACGCGCGAAGCGATTTCGCTCAAATTTGGAATGTAGAGTGCTGCAGTTGGGGGGCATATCCACAGCAAAAATCGTCTTGTTTCATCAAGGAAGCACAGAGCTACGGAGGTGCGAAAATTGCGTTTTCTTTCTTCCTGTCAATATACTCACGGGTGTTACGCGCCGGCTTCTTGGGCCGCACGACACACTACCGTGTGTCTTGATGTGAGAGGTTCAAGTAAAATCCAAATTTTATTTCTTTTGAACAAATCTGAAAAAAATGCAGATTAAAATTTAGCATTATGATGTCATCAATATGACATCATCATTATGACTTCACCATGCACAAGATTTATCAAAATTAGTTATTATGTTGATACGACATTCCTCACGGACTAAATTATATAATTGTATTTTAAAAAATAAGTTTTTAAAATACAGCAATAATACTTTGATTTTACTTGAACCACTCACATATGTATTATATATATAATTTGTACATTTTACTGATAAAATCAGAAATATTTAAAGTACATCTGCTTCATCTTTTCTTCTTCCTGTAGTAAAGAAAAAAAGACAGGTTAAAAAAGTCCCAAAGCCGGCCTATGGCCAGCTTTGGGGTATACAAATACAAAAAGAAGTGAAATCTAATCCAAAACAACCAAGCTGTAAAAAAAGTGTGCGGCCCTCAAAAAGGCTATGGTGAAAAAAGATGTGAAATCCAAGGTGGCGGCCAAGAAATGGCTGTGATGGTAGGTTAATGGTAAAAATTTTAATAACGGCAATTTAGGTGAATTTTTTGCCAAGACTAAGCGGCACAAAAATTCACCTGAATTGTCGATATTACAATTTTTACCATTAACCTACCATCACAGCCATTTCTTGGCCGCCACCTCATCTTTTTTCACCATAGCCTTTCTGAGGGCCGCACACCTTTTTTACAGCTTGGCTGTTTTGGATTAGATAAATTATAACATGTGCCTTTTTTGGGTGCTGCCAAATATCCACTCTATGCACTGTACCTTAGAAAACGGAGCACTACACTTGTACTGCTATTGTTTGCTGCATTATTATTATTTAACGTTGTAGCTAATTGATGATATGTACAAAAAGCAGGATATGGTCAGAGATGATCACAGCAGCAGTATTGTGAGAATAGTTCATGATCAGGAGCTTCAGTTACGTCTACATTTGAAGGAAGTTGATGATTGGAATGTCAGTTATTTAGGGCGTAATAAGGTACACATGTACTTACTTACCTATTTGTATGTGCACAATGAATCAAGAAGTTATACTATTATCTGTTTACTGATGTGTATGTAATGTTTGGTTAGTGTATATGCCACTCTATATTTAGAATAATTGCGACTAATTTACTAACTAATTGTTTTTGTCTCAGTGTAAACCCCACCTATCAATTATTGAAAAAGTAAAGTAGCCATTGCACTCCGTTTTCACCTTTGTTCAGCCCATTATACCACATTACAATTGAAGAACAATACAAGAAGCACTCCTTCAATCAATCCAGTCACAACAGAAAACGTGGACAATACCATTGCACCTGCCTGACTGAAGCGACATTGAACAGTGAAAAAATCAAGCCCATATCCTTAGCCATTTTTGAGTTATGCTTGTCAGAAGGCATCAGTCAGTCAGTCAGTCATCAGCAGAAACGTCTGAAAAATAAATTTTGTATTAACCTATTGGAAGCATTTAGGGTCATACTGAAGACGCTTTTGGGTTTGATTTTACCTAACCAATACTGCCAAGGTGCCATGAAGGTATTGTGAGGCTGGTTTTAGGGTGATAAGTTTGGCCAGAAAAGCCCGTGATCTGTAATATACAGTACTAACATCTGTATGTAGTACACTCTTGGTGTGGAATCCTTGGAGAAGGCAGCACAAATTCACCTGAATTATTGTTGTTAAAATTTTTGCCATTAACCTACCATCAAGTAATTTCTTGGCTGCCACCTTTTATTTTACATCTATTACATTCATAGAAGCACAAGGGCTGTGCACAGCTATTAAGGGTGCTAGTGGTTTTGAAACCATACAAACACTACTATTCAAACTTTTATAATGAGGCGAATGTTATCTTTATATGGACTGAAACTACCATTTCAAAGATTCACCCAGCCTTGTACTACAATAAGCCCAAAACTCAAAGTCTTGCCACGGTTCCTTCGAGTGCCACAGTCCATCAAAGCGAATCCATGTTTTTTTTAAATATATATATATATATATATATATCTATTTTCCAGTAGAGTGATTGCTTGCACCAACGCCGTCTTTGCTGTGACACTTCTTTAGTGGATATGAAAACTCTAGTGCAGGGATTTATCCTTGCATTGTTCCTTTCTTGAACAAGACAAAATGTTTGTCTTCACCACAAATGTCAACTTGAGGGCCACATAACGTTCTCTCTAATCAATGTATTCAAAAAATCCTACACCAGAATCTTACAAATTTATTGATGATTACCCACCAAGTTTTTCAGAGCGGTGCGTTTATCGCCCTGGCAGATTTATAAGATTTGCGTGCGCTGGCAAATTATCTTGTGGTACACAAAATAAATTCTTTTCAACCACAAGTATATAAACAATACTAAAGCTGTTCTAAAGACTTGTTTCTTCATCTACAATTTCCAACCTTTCTGGCCCTTTCCAAGACTTGTTAACCTTCCATTACTGACCTCTATACAGCCAGTAGCAAAATTGTTAGGCATGTCATACAGCACATCAAGTGACACAGTAATTACGTACTTGTATTTTATTTCAACATACAGGTTGATGTCTTCTTAAACTTTTGCACATTATGGACTTGGATTACCTACTAACATAGCAATATATAACACAACAGTACTTGAAAGTGGTACTTGTCAACCGGCCCTAATGGCACTCCCTTCTACCCGCACATCTTTTATAGAAAACCTATAACACAGCCTACAAAAAACCCTACAGCATGTTTAGCAAAAATATGACAATGTACCACTTTTCGATGAACCAAAATAATACATTATTAGGTAATAACTCACAAGCCCTCTACTGACACATGTCAGTGGACTGTTCCCTGATGATCTCACACATATGCACACGCTATACACTAAACAACACACATATGCACACACAAATAAAAACATTGTGTAATTACTCACAAGCCCTCTACTGACACATGTCAGTGGAATGTTCCCTGATAATCTCACACAAACATATATACAAAATTAAAACACCACCCATACCATATACAGAGGTTGTACCTACTCACCCACACCCAGTCATGACATACAGTGCAAAACATCGGGTTCTGACGCACAATCCCTCTACCTACCCACACATTTGTTGGAGGAGTAAATTGACTTTAATCAATTACTATGTGTAATTAATTTATTGTGTAATTGTTTATTGTACTTATTCTGGAACTATCTCCAGACTTCTGCATTGTTGTACTAAGGAACACATGTTGTACAATTTTTTAATCTGCTTTAAATCGGTCATTAATGTTGCTCTGTCAATTCTACAACAAGTTATGGGCCCAGGACATTCTGCTGCCACTGTTGCTTTGAGTTGGCTTGTGTCTGAGTGACAAGGGAAGGCGAAGCTTTGACAGGGGTGAAAGGCAACTCCGTGACCTTTGAAGTGACCTTGGCTTGGGCTTGCGACAGAACGATGGCTGAAGTGGACAGGTGATCAATAGAAAAGCTGGAGTCGTCGAACTGGACAACATGGAAATTCCAGATCAAGCATCTTCTGTTGGCGAGAGGGCTGTGGGGCCTGGTCGACAGATCGGAGGTCATACAAGAAGCAAACGCCCAGCAACAAGCAGAATTCACCAAGAGATCCCAGAAGGCTTTCTCTATGATAGTAATGGCGATAATTTTGTCACAACTCTACCTGGTAACTTTGTCTGAAAGTCCAACAGCAGCATGGACAGCTTTAAGAAATCATTTTGAGCATGATGCATTTGTGAACAAGCTACTGCTTAAGAAGTAGTACTTTTGCATGGAGATGAAGGAGGGTACCTCTGTTGAGACACAGCTAATGCTTAAGAAGTACTTTTGCATGGAGATGAAGGAGGGTACCTCTGTTGAGGCACATATCAAGAGTATGAAGGAGTTGACGGACAGACTAGCAGCCATTAATGCTCCAATAGCAGAAGAAGACCAAATTGTGACACCCCTAGGAAGCCTACCATCTACTTACTCCACCCCTGGAGGCTAGAGATGCTGTTTCTCTAAGTTATACTCAGCAGGCACGTATTCGTGAGGAGCAGAGACTGAAGGGTGAAAGTAAGACAGGTGGGAGTGCTGATAGTACAGGCCAAGCATTAATTGGGAAACGGTCAGATAAGGGTAGAAAATATCGCCAGAAGAAGGTATGTTTCTTTTGTGGAGAAACTGGTCATTTTTGTAGGGACTGTCCAAGGAATCTGCTACAGCAGAAGTGTAAACCGAAACACAAGGTAAAGCCTGCCTCCACTGAGTCTGTGATCTCAATTTGACCCTGAATGTGATGCTGATGAAGGAGCATTTGGAGCATCTTCTCAGTCATGTGACAGATTGTTGACTCTGGAGCATAAGCCATATGACACCAGTAAGAGAGTTATTGGTAGATTATGTAGAATTTGAGAATCCCCAATGGTTTGCCTGGGGGATGGTCGCACAGTAGAGGCCACCTCACTATGTTTTTTTTTACTTTTAGTAGCCCTAAGAAGGTTACTATGTATGATGCTCTGTATGTTCCTAACTTGAAGTGTAATTTGTTCTTAGTCAAAGTAGCTGCTACAAAGGGTAATGTAGTGAAGTTTGGAGAAACCGAGTTTTTGATTACTGGAAAGAATGGCATACTGTTTGGAATGGGAAAAATTGTTGATAAATTGTACTGTCTGGACTGCCACACTGCTGTACAGTACCATGCCACTGTAGCATCAAGATTTCAGTCTGACAACACTGCCGACTTGTGGCACCAGTATTTGGGTCACCTAAATGGAGGTCAACTAAAAGAGATAGCTACTCATGACATGGTGAAGGGAATGAAGATTCCTAAAGATAAAGATCTATCTTTCTGTGAAGAATGTGTTGAAGGAAAGATGGCTAAAAAGTCTTTTAAGTCAGTGGGAGAAATTCATTTGATAAGAAAGCTACAATATGTGCATAATGATGTATGTGGGCCTATGCCTACTGAGTCTATTGGAGGAAAAGGTACTTTATTACTTTTATTGATGATTACACTAGATGTTGCAGGGTGTGCTTTATTAGGAGTAAGTCAGAAATATTTGAGAAATTTAAGGAGTTTGAGCTGAGTACAACTAATGATTGTGGTAACTCGATTGGAACTTTGAGGATGGATAGTGGTGGAGAATATCTCTCAAAAGAATTAGAGATTTACCTGGAATCCAAGGGTATATACCACAAGCTTGCAGCCCCATACCCCAATGGAGTTACTGAGCGACTTAATCACACACATTGATGGAGTCTGCATGTACTATGCTAGCTCAAGCAGGACTTTCTGAGAAGTACTGGGCAGAAGCTGTGGCTACTGCAGCTTATTTGAGAAACAGAACAGTTAATAGATCCTTGAAGGATAAAATGAGAAATGGTATGACTGAAAACCCAATCTTGTACATCTTAGAGTGTTTGGTTGCATGGCTTATGCCTATGTACCCAACAGTAACAGAAAGGGAAAGCTGAGTAAGAAAGCTGAAAAGCTACAGTTTATTGGATATAGTCTTCAAACTAAGGATGCCACTTGATTGACAAAAACACATCAAGAGTCATCATACGTCGAGATGTTATATCCAATGAGTTTGATTTCAACAGAAGCAAAGATGCTAAAACGGCGAAATCGATTATTTTGAAAATGATGTAATTCCTGAAGAAGAAGACTCAGTTGTTCGACAACCTGATGACTAAGGCCAAGAGGATGGCCAATACTGGTATCCTAGAAGACAGAGATGTCCACCAGTCAGGTATGGCATTGATGGATACACAGATGTGGCATTTTTAGGTGAAAGTCAAACAGAAGATCCCCAGAGTATTGAGGAGGCTCTGCAGAGTAGGCTTTCTAAGAAATGGCAAGAAGCAGCTGACTCAGAGTTCCAGTCACTGACAGAGAACAATGCATGAGAACTTGTAGAGTAAACCAATAGTCAATTTAAGTAGGAAGGTTGGAGGAATAAATTGACTTTGACATTTAATTACTCTGTGTAATTATTAAATACTAATTTATTGTGTAATTGGTTATTGTACTTATCATGGAACTACATATCTCTAGACTTCTGGATTATTGTACTATAAAAGGAGTACACGTTGTACAATTTTTAGTCCACTTTAAATCAGTCATTAAAGTTGCTCTGTCAATTCTAAAACATATTTCACATACCTACCCACCCACAACCAATCATGGCACAGAAGAAAAATACAGTGCTACTGACTCGCAAGCCCTCTGCTGACATGTACATCAGTCAGCTGATCCCAGTGATTTTACCAATTATGCCAGAAATAAAAGCCTCTACAAACTTTTCTGCCACGCCCAATCATGGCACAAAAGAAATGCAAAACAGCATCTTATCCACATGGAGGTACAGTGTCACATACAGACTGGGGAAAGACTTGTACAGATGAAACACAAAACACACGCTAAGTCACTTATTTTTGCATTCCTTTTTAAAATGTGTATTTAATTCCTCATGCCAAACTTTATGTCTAATGCCTGCAAACTTTAACCACTCTATAAACTGCTTGTTTGATGCACATTCTATATACCTGTCTTTAATTTCATTATATGTTAATCCTGCTTCATATAACTGCTCAGCCAGGCTCTGTGTTCCTTCAGCTTTCAAATCTGCCAATATGCTACCAACAATATATTTCTGCTGTATCTTATGCCATGTACGTGTCATGCACTTTGTGTCCCTTATTGTCAGGGATGAAAGCACTGATACATGAAAAGTGGTGGTGAACAGCTTCTCCATTCCCAAGAGCCCTATGAGCATTATATGACTCACCTGAAAAGTACTTTTTGAATAAATTTTCTATCCCTAACTTACTTTTTTCTGCTTTAGTCCAGTCAGAGAATATATTTTTTCCTGATCTCTGGACTATTTGTTTGCAGTCATAATAAGTATCGGCATAATGCACATTTAATACCCTTAGTCTGTTGCAAGAAATATTTCTCCTCTGAATATCAGCAAAAGCATAAAGAAATCAAATACAAAGCCATAGTGAGCTACTAGGAGAGTTGTTCACCCTGCCACCAGTGTTCACCTCCTCCACTGTATCACTTATCCATGACAGCAGTTCCTCAAATACATATTGAAAATGCAGGTGCCCTTTCAACATTGCATTTGTTAAACCTACTCTGTGCTCTACCGGCTTACAGATGTCGCAAGGGGTATTAATCAAAGAGGAATAGTTCTGTTTGCGTGATTTTGGCAGAGTCAGGAACTGCAGCAACCTTTATCATGTGATCAGCGTACATGCTTCCACCAGTTGTTTCACAATCAAAAATAAAAACATCAAAGGAAGTTTATCATCAATGTTCTCCTCATAGTCATCGTCATCCTCATCATCTGCAGCAGCACTAATGTCTTCTTGCCCATCTGGCTCTTCATCATTGTCAATATAAGAAGGCAAGTCATTGTCATTAGTCAGTGTATCCTAATCTATAGAATCAACTGTTTCAGCTGTACTGCATGGTCTTGTGTATTCTGCAGTGGTTGTACCAACAGCACGCAAGTGAATCATGTGATCCTTCTCGGCACTATGCCTCTTTGTAGTCTTAGACTTCAGCAAACTTCTGTAATGGTAGTATGCATTCTTGTGTCTCCTCTGCCTGTAGTAGGACCACAAGTCCTGCTCAGCTAAAATGGCTGATACAGCCTGCTCAGGTACATCAACACCCATCTTGCACAAGCTAACCAGCTTCCATATGGGACCCAAATTCTTGTAGCACATAGCCATATTTGTTTTGCAACAGTAATGCATATGCCAAAGATCTATTCTCTTGCCACGGTACTTCAATGCCAACCCATGAAAGCCTTCTACAACATTTGTCGTGACCTTGCCAGAGGGTGTGGTGTAATCCTGAGGCTTAGCAACCATTGACTGGAGGAGTTCCAAGAACACATCGGCCTGTGTAGCACAAAGTAGGGGAAACTTAATAGAATAGGGACTACCATCATTGGCAGTGGCAGGATGAAATTTGTACCACACAGAATCATGCAAGTTCTTACAATAATGGCTATGAAAGTTAAGTAGTGCTTCAGAAAATGCCTTATAAGGATCATTATGCTGCAACACTTCCTCACAAGCCATTAAATTCTTTAGGGAACATTTTGCTCTATCTACAATGCATCTGTCATATGTTTGTATGGTATACCTTCTGCCTTGCACTTACATTTAGGGCCTTAATTTTACCTAGGTCATAATGGAATGACTTGGTACTGTGGTTACCACAATACGAGATATCTATGTCTGGAAAGTGAGAGCAAACAATGGCATTAGCTTAGGTGTCGTGATCCATCACAATCTGGCTCATACAAAACCTTGCTTCCTTCACTCAACATTCACCTTCAGGTCCAGATGACATTCCAAGCCAGTTAGATCCTTTCCCACGCTTCATACGGTGTTTAAACCATGCAATACGGTCTGATTCCATAGTGGCTGAAGCATTAATGGTGCCCCCTAGTTAAGTAAAAGTCATCAAAACTTGCAGTCCACTGATCACAATCACCTCGCTTATCATCGTCTGCTCTCACTTGCTCGCAAGACCACTCTGCTAATCATTCCATGTGGGTACCTAACCAAGACACAAGGTTGTCCCATGCACTGTGACGCATGGTGGGGAGTCCCATGATCCCCATTATTCCAATGTAATCTGCATAATACCCGCCATTCCACAAAAAAAATATGGCTGGGTAATTCAAACTCCAAGATTTGGCCTTTCGTTTACTGCCATGTATCCTAAAATTACTGTGAAAGGATACAGGTGGGTTAGTAATATGCCTCTTCTCATCCGATGGCTTCCTTTCAACAATCCTAGCTACTCCATTAGCTTTCACCAGTAAAGTAGCATCTTCCTCAGTGGGAGAAGCACCAGAGGCCGTTGGGTCATTCAGTCATTCATCTGAATCATTTGGTAAATCATTGTTGTGTATCTACACTACCACTGGGTGGTTCATGTGGGTATAAGGTTGTGTTGTACGATGTTTGTCACATCTGCCAAAACAGTACTCGCACTTGATGAGAAAAAATTGACTGCTTTAAGACAAACAAAAATGAATGGCCACTGCACAATACATAACAACAATGCTTACCTTGTGAGAAATGCACGCAATCATCAGCATTTAAAAACACTCAGACACGTAGGACCTTCCGAAGTACTTTGCATGTATTTCTTCTTAGCAAAATCAGAATAGTATTTGCTACTCCTCAGAGTCTTCTTTCTCTTCCCCATGCTCTTTTATGCCCAAAAATGGTCTGGATATTCTGATATGCGTAAGATTACAACTAATGATGTAATAGCCGAATTTACTAATCACTTGAGCACTTGCACGGCTTCAAAACCCTTAACTACATTCCAGCTGCACAAATGCTAGTGTTGATACAGACCAGACCCTTGTTCGATGAGCTAGACTAGCATTGTCCCTACTCTAGTTTAAAATTCCTATTTTTTGCTTATACTTGTTTCTGAACTTTTTGTCAATTCATGACCACTATTAAATAGTTAGCTACCAATATAATTCTAGTTTTAATCATACTCATGAGTGAGGTCATGATCTGCAGCGATCATGAATCTAATAATCCCCCAATATATACACACCAAGCTCCAATGTCTGGCATAGCTGCCAGACTAATTCACTCACACCTGATAAGCCAGCCTAATTCACTTTCAGCAGTAGTCCACTTTCATACATAAGCGCTGTGTATACCATTCTACAATCAGTCCATCTCCTGGTGGCAAGTGACTAATATCTGCAATGTAGCACAGCTCACTGAACCACCTGCCTGTAACCAAGATGCATGTATTCCAATATGTTGGTGCTGAAATGTACACACCTGGATATCAAAGCCATACTGTGCTATGGCTGCTGTAGTATATGGAAGGATAAAAGTAAGACCATAGCGCACGTATTGTATGGCTATCAATGTGTCAAAGGTTTCTTCGTAAGTAAATGTGAATTATTTCTGTAAGAAGTAGGGCCATAGCTGTAGCCACTTTTCCGCTATGCTGCATCAGGTAGGCATTAGAAATTCATATAAATTCTGTAGCAGCTTTACAAAAACATTTCGAGTCAATCTGAAGGCATTATTGGGCTAGATTTTACCCAACCAATGCTGTCATGCCGTCATGAGGGAAATCGAGGCAGGTTTTTGGGTGATATTTTATCATGGGCCATGCCCACACATTCGTTATCCTTGCTATACAGTACTACAAGGCCAGAGAAAGCTATCTGGGAATGGTCCAGCCAAGAATCTCATAGTTACTTAGGAGCACTTGGAAGTAACTAACTTTAGGATTGTGAAACACTGAGTCACGAATCAGTGTGCAAAGCACACTGTGCAATGCATTGAGCCTTCTAGGGGGTCTGGGAGAATGCCACCCCCCCCCAGGAAATTTTTGAACATTAGATGCCTAGATGTGCAATTTTAGTGTATTTGCACTATAAAATATTGATTAATTTATGTACATTGTAGTAATACAGTGATTTTTTTTAAATGAAGTATATATTGTATTAAGGGTATATACAAATAATGTATCTTACTTTAAGGTATAAACATCATGCATTAGCACAAAGCATAAATGAGTAAGTACATGATGGGAATTTCAGAACTCCCTTACATCTTCCACAAAATCCAACTGGTAAATAATCTTCATTTGTGAACCTTCCAAAAATACTTAGCCTGTGACTTGACAATTTAACAAACTCATTTGCCACAGCCAGTAAGTCCAAAGAGTCTGTGATATCCTTGTGGCAGTGAAGTAAAGTAACATTATTTAATCTTTCCTGGGACATGGTGCTACGCAGATATGTCTTGATTCTTCTCATTGCACTAAAAGACCTTTCACTGGTGGCATTCATTGCAGGCATTACTAAGATTAAAGCAATGTGAGAACTTGTGAGATCAAGAGCTTTTCTGGAGATGACATGGCCTGGATGAATTTTCTAACATCCATGACAGTGGCAGTATTATGCAAGCCAACTGGGAAGGTGCTGACAAGGACATCAGGTAACTGGGTAGCATCAAAATCAGTAGTATAAAACTCTGTAACAGCAGTCAGGCATTCTTCATAACTTTCCTGCTTCACAGCTTTAATCAACAAATTTTCCAGATTCTTGTACATTTTATATCCAGACTGGTCAAACCCTTCCATAATGCCAGTGATCACCAAGTCCAAGGCATCGTAGTACTGCTGCCTATAGGAAAATTCAGGCTGAGCAGTTCCAGTCTCATAATCTTTTAGGTGCTTTTTATTTCCTTGGTAGTACTGGTGCTCCTACCTCCGGAAATTGATGAGCGTTTTCAATTTTCTGCCAAAAAATATCAAAAGACTCATCATTTCTGACTTTTTCAATGTGGCAACTGTCATAGCTGCTATTTTTTGACCAGCAATTGCATATAACATATCTGTTTGCAGTGTTTTACTGGGTGGTTCTATGTGTACCTTTTCCTTATATTACATCATTGTGATATCATAATACAATCACTAGTATTTCCTGGTAAAGTAGTGGTAATATAGGTAATAGTGGTAATATAGGTAATATGGGTAATAGGTAATAGGTAATAGTAGTAATATAGGTAATATGGGTAATAGGTAATAGTGGTAATATAGGAACTAGTTCATCCTTAAGATTTTCAAAATATACATCTGTCTTTGGGGAGAACTACACTAATTTTGATACTTTGAAGATAGGATCTAAACAATCCTTCATAATTTTACACAGTGTCACCGATTGCTAAGTTAAGAGAGTGGATATAAACAGCTCTTGGCTCATCATCAAGTAACTGTTTATTTCTCGGGCCTTTCATAGTGCTAGCCCCATCATAACATTGACCTCTGCATTTACTCATAGGCAACACTAGCCGTTGTAGCACATCTTTAATAGCGGACACAATGGTGTTGGCTTCTATATTGTCAAGCTTGTAAAACCCAATCAATTCTTCATGAGCTTCCAGGTACCCACCTAATGCACACCACCAACTGCTCCCTGTTGGCTGCATCGGTGCACTCATCACAATTTTTCACCACAAAGTCAAAACCATTGCCTTAAGTAGTTCATCTTGAATATCATGTGAAGTGTAACATCATTATTTCACCAACATCTCCATATTTATTTATAAGGCTTTTCAGCATGGGTACAACTACATACAGATACAGTGGTTATACATTCATGAAAACAATATTAGTCCATGCTGAGGGTCCACTAGCAACCTGTGCTAGTGGCCTGAGTATGTTACAAAAATTAATTACTTAACTACAGTAAGTTACTTATTTATTTAATTATAAATCAATTAGTATGTAACTACAAGAGATCAAAGTTCATGACAAGATGATTGCTGACACAGTTACCACACGGACAGAGATAGTGATATTTGTGTGGGTCAGTAGAATTAAAGTTTGTGATAAAATGATTCCAGAGAAAAGATTTGATGCGTCTTTTGATGGTTTCTATAGGCAAACTTATATCAATGATTGGTAGGGAATTCCAAAGGCGACAAATTCGGTTGAAATAAAAATGACGTTCTTTATTAGTAAAGGATATGTTGTGGTGTAGCTTGACTGAATTGGATCTTGTAGTACTATGGGAGAATGAAATGTAGAGGTTGATATTGAAGCTTGGAGTGGGATGTTTCAGAGAGTTGACAAAAAAGATTATGTCTGATATTTCAAAGATGTACATTAATGGAAGCAAATTGAGTTTTGTCAGCCGTGTAGGTGGTATATCAACAACCAACTGCAATGCTGTCTTGTGTGTTGCTGAAGATCAGTGCTCTTTAAATGCAACTGTAGCGTTTTTTTCAATTCTTGAACTAGTGATGTGCAATAATAAGTTTGCAACTATATCAATTAATCATGATAATTGCATCACGATACGATAGTTATCACAATAGTAAATCCAAATGATAAGATGCATAATGTAGCACCAATTTTACTTATTTTCTATGAATACAAGTAAAGGCACACCCTGTATACCCGAATGCATATATGTCATGCCAAAATACAGCAAAGTTCAATCTGAGAAAACAATTAGAATAAATAATTGAATAAACAAATGAATGCTTTAATTGTTCGAGTAATTCTGGCAAGATAAGAATGTCTAATATCGGTACTCACGCTAATCACAAGTTATTATCATGTTACGATAATGAACCACTGCGATACGATTATCACATTATCGATATTATTGCACATCACTATCTTGAACCCAGTAAACAGAAAAGAGGAATCGCTTTTACCCTTCTTCATCCCTTTAGTTTTCATTGCACTGATACAAACATGACACAGTACCACATCGTCACCTGAACGGTAGTGCAACCATGGCCATGTTGAAAACCATTCCACCCTGCAAGACCTCCATACTACATTCTTCTTCCAAACTCTCACTTAGGGAAATTAAAGGTTGAAGGAGGATGTACTGGCTCAACAGGAACTTCAGGTAAGGGAAACTGACTTGGTAACTTCGACAGTGCCATTGGGAAATGAATGTCTCAATTACAAGAAAGTTTTTTTTTGTTAGCATTAATTATAAAAATTTTTTTAATCTGAACTCATCAAAATCGGTGCTGCCAAAACCGGACAAAGTGGACCACTTCTGCCAGCCCTGTACTATCGTACTGTATGATAATGCCACAACAGCTGAGCTATGTATGAGAAAACATGTGACCTTTTTTAGTGTTAGGTTTTTGGGCTTGCTTCTATCCATCTTTTTTCTGCTCTGCAGGCACACTATTGAATAAAGAATGTTACAGTTGTAGCTGTATTGTAGGGGTAAGTTGAAAAGTTTTGCAACATTCAGTTAATTTTGGACTTCTAATGTAACCTGCATAGAATGTTCTGGCATTTCCATTGTTAGACTTTCATTCATGTAAGCAGAAGTTCATCCAGGTACGTGACTGTTGAAGCAAACCACCTCATCAGAAGTTTAATATAGACTTCATTTTGCTTTTACTTCTTATGTACAAGCTGCTTTTACCATTTAATGGCTTTGCTCACATGGGTGCATACGAATAAACATAGTGGGTAGGTAGATGGATAGGTACACACACACTTTTCAGAAAATAATTTCAGTAGTAATTGATTTTGTTAATTGTTATTAACAAAATTAAGTTAATTTCTTGAATTGACTTAATTTTGCTAATAAATGGCTCTAAAATTCAATTAATTTATTGATTGAATTTTAGATTTATATCTACGATATAAATGTAATACCCATTTATTAAATCAGAATGGCAAATTCAATTTTCAATTGCGCCCACACCTGGCTGAAGGTTGGCTGTAGATGTAATCTGGTTTAAGTCGTGCAGCTCTTACTACTGAAAATTTCTCCAATTTGAGAGAGTGGATAATGAAACTATATATGCCTATGTGTGAAAAAAGTCCTTTTTGTTGTTAATAACACACTGATGTAGCACATTGGCTGTCTTGACTACAAAGCACATTACCATGTGCCTATATACTCAAGCACCTACTAGTATGCTTAAGCATTATGTCCTTAGCACTCAAGCTGTGCATAGTCATTAGCAGTGCATGGAATTTGTGTAATATGGGATAGGGATAAATCAAATTGGCAGGATGCTTAGGTCAATTTTACAAAAAAGCTCCCCTGGGAAGTGCATAGCCTCATTAACAATTCTGTTTTGATTACAGTGTTTACACTTGATTTCAGATCCACGCAAGTGAAATTGTGTGCCTAAGATTTCAAGACAATCATAGTATTACTAGAGAAGCTGACAAGCACCACTATCCTCCATGTTTCAAGGTTAAGGTTAACCGTCGAAATCCTCAAGCTAAGCTGGATACAAATTTTGAAATATGTGTTCAAAGTGAAGAGGTACTTTCTACACTGAATCTCCTTGTACCAGGTAATGTGAATTTTGTGGTGACCAAATTGAGTATTGATTGCATATACAGGTACCACAACTCATATGGTTGTGCTGCAATTGGGTATATAGCTGACATACAAATGTGCCACGAAGCTACACAAAATGACTCTCACAAGTTTTGGTGTTGAATCATCTTTACCATGGTTTTACATTCAAAATTAAACTGGATCGATAACCAACTTGCTGTATCTCCATGCTTGTAAAAACTTTTAAGAGCAATGTAAATATATTAGATGAACAATACATTGGAACAAGAAAATAGTCAGTCAGTACATGCCTCTACTTCAGTCGTATATAGTTTTGCATGGTCTGACCGCTTTTTGTCATTGGTAGGGAAAACAAAGGATCTGGAACAGGTCACACTCACCTTGACACTACCTGTCTAATTGAGTAGTGTTAACCGAAAGGCTTACTTCCTACTTGCTTCCTAATTTAGTCATGCTGCAGCAGTTTGTTGCACATTATGTATAATGTAAGATGATAATCTCTGTACTAGCTTGTTTCAGCACCTTTTATTGGGGTATAACATCATTGCTGACCTGACAAATAAAATTTTTAATCTTTTCTCCCAGTTGTTATGTGCATATAGCATTTTGATTAAATGCAAAAACCTACATTACAGCTAATGTGGTATTAACTGTTATTTATTGTACTGTATCTTTTGCTGTTATTTAAGAAATATTAACTAGAAAATCATATTTTATAGCTGCCAATAGTCATGATCATGAACAACCACAATCAGAGCAATCATCCACTGCTTGTCACCCACCAGTACCGCATGTGTCATCTGAGCAGTCAAGTGGTGAGATATTAGAATTGACTCCAAGGACAGGTCAGGATATGTAACCCAAAATTTCCAGTGTTAAATGTTAGAATGTGTGTGCTATCAAGCTGGCAGCCATGGTTGAAGTGAAATTCTGAACCCATAAAATACAATGGCATGTCATTATCATGCAGATACAGTAGTACTGTATTAGAGATCGTGGAGGTTTCAGGGGTGGATTTAGGGGGAGGAGGGGTCAGTGCCCCCCCCCCCCCCCCCTTAGACATTTTTTATAGCGTTAACATAGCTAGGCAACGTAGACATAATGCAGACATTTTTGATGCAGTTTATGACTAAATAAATCTGTCTCTAGCAAATTGCTACCCATACAGGCATAATACAAGGGGAGGGCTAGAGCTCCCTCTACATTTAGAGATCAAGATACTCTAATAGAACAGTCATTTACTCTAATAAAACAGTCAAGAGTAGTATAATTATAGAACAACTAAAACACCTGTTCTAAATTGAGTTACTGACTCTGTCCACACCCTAGTAAATTGAAATTTTCTGGAGATGAAAAATCATCTACTTGCACACCACATGCCAGGAATATCTATGCCTAACCCTTAAACCCGCAGAGAACTTTTGGAGAATGTGTGTTTACACAATATGGGCATGCATGGTGACACTAGGTGGGGTAACATAATTCTTACAGCCTACAAATATACATCGATTAAAAGTCTGTTCACTTGGCTAAAGGTTAAATGAACACTGTAACTACAGTGGCTTACTTGTTATGAAGCAATGAACAGCAATGAGTGACGTTCCATGTTTCAAAATTCTTGCCACGTGTTTAATTTCAATTGTAGGTTTACTCATGTGCATCATATATGGCCTGATAGACAATTTAACAGCGAATTGAATGGAAGTTGTTGCAAGGTGACAGGTGCAACCACCATCGAGTTATCGACCATTTTATAAAGCTATGTAAAGAGTTTGCGTGTTTCCTTACTGAAAAGTTATTTTCATGGCTAGGTTTGCCCTCACCATTTAGCGTTAAGATAGAACCCTAAGTATCATTTTAATCCTTGTTACATCACAGGTAGAATGACGTAAATTGTGTAGCCATAGGATGGACACTTCAAAAGTTACAGCGCTTTGTGCAAGACATGTGTATTTATTAAGTTTAAATCTAGTTTTCTGGATTATGCGGGTTTAAGGGTTAAATATTTTGAGATGCTTGTGCATGGGACCTTATGCTAATACTGTTTTGTAGCTTGGTAATATTTGAACATTCAATAAAACTTTTCAACTTAAATTGCCACCAAAATCATTCTCAAGAGGTAAAATTTCCTTAAAGACTTTATAGTTACTACCAACTCAGTAACATTCATGCTTTCGGCATTGAATTTTCATAAACTACTACAAATTTTAGTCAAAATTGCCACCAAATTCAATGTTAATTTTTCGAAATTTCCTAGGGGGGCATGCCCCTAGACCCCCCTAGAAAGCTCATGCTTCACACTCCTTTACACACTGGGGAGTTACTTCTGCCATTGTCCGCCCCCCTCCCCCTTAACAAAATCCTGGATACGCCCCTGGGTTTACACATTCTCACAAAATATATTGACCAGAAACCAGCCCCACAATACCTTCAGGTGTAGGCGATCTCCTTTGTTTCACTACTTTTTATTTCTAATAAAATCAAAACTCAAAATACTTGTTATAGTATATTAGCTTCATAGAATTAATTTCTTGTCTGCCATCATTGAATTTATTAGGAGCTGCATCTTTTTTCACAGCTTTATCTGTGTTACAGAACCCTATATATGTGACTGGGTATGGTAAAACCAGTGTTATTGCCTATTTAAAAGTATATATATTGAGAAATGCTGGTTGTAAGTATTTAGAGTGATAATTATAGCTCATCAGTGGTTGAAGCAATGTATACAAAATTTTCACATGTTTTATACCAATTCCTTGCCTTCCAGAGCATCTACTGTACAAGTAGCCAACAGTTAAGTTTCCCATCATATTAAATAATTTTAATTCAAGGTTGACTGTATCAGGCAAGCTCCAGTAGGGGTGATGGGTGGAGGGGAGGACAAGAGAATGAAAGGAATGTGTAGGGGTGAATTGGGCCAAATTCAGGCCTCAAAACTGGCTAAAATGAAAAGAAGTTTAAGTACAGGACTTGATTCATTAGTGTAGAGCTGTACAGCCACATACAGCCATCCCCAGGTTGTCTCCATCAAGGACTTGTATGGTTCACCACTGGGCTTGGGAAAAGCATCCAGCAAATACAGACTACTCAAGACTGGCAGTGAAATTTGATTGTGTATAACATGTAGCTTTGTGTTTGTGGTGAAAAATCAAACTTGCTATCATGGGTAATATGACCAGTTTTCCCAGACAAAGTCACATACACAATGCACGCGCGCGCACACACACACACACACACACACACACACACACACACACACACACACACACACACACACACACACACACACACACACATGCACGCACACACGCATACACACACACGTACACTCACATGCACGCACACACACAAACACACACAAATGATGTGTTGAAACATGTGATTGAAATTGAATGTGGTACTGTATGTTGAGTTGATACAACTAGGGCTCAAACGAATATTCTATTATTCGAATATTCGGAGAATATTCGTTTCAAAGGAAATATATAACATCAGTGATAGAGTACATGGAAATTCTTGATCCTACATATAAGCATAAGTGATCAAATCATGTTGATTCTGAATTGTATTAAAGAGACATCTTGTACAACCACAAGATTATTGATATCTCATCCATACCAATACTGAAAAAGAGTATTCAAATATTCGGTAGTTGTGAACAAAGAATATTCGAATAGTAAAAATCACTATTCGTTTGAGCCCTAGATACAACATACTTTCCTACACCAAAATAATGAGGTTGGTTATGCAGCATGAAACACCTTATAATTTCAAAGGAAAGTTCAACACCAACACACCAGGTGTCGATTGCAAGGATATGCACTATATCATCCAAACACAACAAATTGTTCTCCAAATGTCCTTCATTATTCCTTACAAAAGGGCTTTCAGTATAAGCTACAGGCTATTATTGTGTGACACACACACACACACTATATTGTTTCAAGACTTGAAGTACTGCTATACTAAAGTCATTCCTTCCTATGCATAAATGTTTACAGCTTCTCTTTAACGTTTCACCCCAGTGTAATTTCGTGTGTAAATTTTCTGCATTATAGCTACTACTATTTTTTGTCAGGAGCTTATGAGCCGCCGAAGGAGCATGAAACTTACACTGCCTGCCAGGTGCTATCACAATCCAAATCAATCGCCAATTAGTTTCCATATAAGGAAAGTACAGTTGTTATTTGAAGCATTTTGTGTGACCAGTGACACATAGCGATGGTGAAGTTGGCAGAGATATCTTCCTCGAGGGCTTTCTTTTGCGTACTCGTCTCTACTTTGACTTCAATTAGTGCAGCTGGAGTGCCATTTGTGCTTGACATAAAGCAAATGCAGTGACGTAATTTGGATTGTCATGGAACTCAGTTTCATGCTCCTTCGCCACTTTCAACAGCTCATAAACTCCTGTTTTTATTTATAGATCATCGACGCTACATTGGACTACAAGAAAATCATAACTCTCGAGTGCCTGAGGAGGAAGAAACTTGATACAGTTATGCTTGTTAACATTTTAATAGGGGATTCATTTTTTTAGTGTTAGATTAATTGATCACATGCATGTAGTCATGCACACTGCATAATGTTATTCTATGTAAAATTTTGGCTATATATGACATGAATGTTCAAGTGTGTGGTTTCTTGTACTTATATATGTGCGATTCTATGTCATGTGTGAGAAGATAAACAATCATGGAAGCCAACTTGCATGTGTAGTGCAGAGGAGCCCAAAATTAATAGAAGTCATGCATTCTTTATTAGATGCATAGGAATGGATAATTTAGGATGACAGTTATACATTGTAATAACTGATATCTTTGCCTATGATTTTTTTGGTATTTGGTTGCTTTGATGCTGAAAATAACCTACCATCTTTGTGGTGAAGTTCAGCCAGTAAATTGCCAATGGAGTATCATTGTTTCATCTTTACCTGTTGAGTAGTCTTGAAGCTGTAGTGCTAGAAGATGGGAGGGAACAGCAAAAATAAATTTATCTGCACACAGTAGTCATACTGGATCTAAACTCTTTAAAATGATTGACAAGGTAAAGTTTCATACTGTGATGTGAACAAATGTGCTTAAGTCACATGCCCTTTGTGAAGAACAAAAATGGGTTATAAACAGGCAAATATAATGGTGTAATTATTTTAGATTAAATAACATTGAGCCTTACTTTCCTACTTAAAGCTTGTATAATTATATGTTTTTAAAACTGCATACCTGGTACACTTTTACCTTTATAATATTGTACTGTATTTTCAAAATGCATACAACTTGCAGTTTTTACTCAGCCAGCCGATCATTGATGTAATATTATTAACTATATATACTTTCTGAACATCAGCAATATGAATCCAGGATGAGGCATTTGGTGCCCTCCTCTGTGGAAGAGACATACTCGATTTATATAACTCATGAAAACTGCATTTATTGCTAACTCACCTGAATCCAAAGTTGAAAGAAGTTAAAAAGCAGCCAACTATATCACCCGGAATCTTCGTACTAAGCGCCTCTAAAAATAATCGTATTGCTGGAATAGCTTTTAAGACTTCACCACCATCTGCAAAGGCCATAATGACAAAAAAAAACAACCTACTAAGGAGTAATCATTGCTGCTTAAAAATATAGCAACTAAAAAGAGAATCTGCTCTCTCTTGGAGCAGGGGGTTCAAAGGGTTCCATGGAACCCCCTTTTGAAAGAGCCTCTCTTACTCGAGATACTCTAATAGAGCAGTCACCACTGTGAAAAAAAGCTCAGGTCTATAACAGTCTTATTATGTTAGTATTAGAATAGAATAGTACAGCATATATTATTAGATTAGAACTTTACTATAACAAGCTTATTGAATACATTTAAGACAGTCATATATTAGAGACATGATCCATTTACAGCTCTTTGTATTCTCTGTGTTTAAGATGACAGTTTGAGTAGTAAACAGCAATGGGGAACCATATCAAATGCTTTACAAAGGTCAAGGAATATAAGGTCGATCTGTTTCTGTTGGTCTAAGTTATGTGAAATGTTTTCTATTACTGATGCTAATTGGGCCTCACAGGAGTAACCCTGATAATATTCATTGAAGTTACAACAAAATTAAAATAATATCAAATTATAGTTTATCTAAAACACTTCAAGAGATTGAGATTCTATAGTGCCAATGGCTAGGTTATTCCAGTCACAGATAGGTCTGGGGTAGTAACTGAATTTATAGTGATTTGTTCTAGTAAAAGGGATCTCAAAATGGACAGGGTGGTGACAGTGGGTGGGATAAGTGGCATTTGAAAAATAGCCAGAAATTTAAGAAATGATGATGAGTGGACAATGTTGTAGAATAAGTTTAATCTTGTTATATATCGCCAATGTTGGAGAGAATGCCACTGTAAATCTGCTAACATAGTTGAAATGCTGCTGTTGTATCTGTAATCTGATTTGACCGGACATCATTGTACCATTTCAATATTTTGTATGTCTTTCTGTAAGTAGGGGTCCCACACTGCTGATCCATACTCTAAAAGTAGTCTCACTAGACTTGTATAAGCTACACATTTAGTTTCTGGAGAGCATTTATAAAGGTTACGTTTAACAAAGTTTAGTGTCCTAGAAGTAATATTAGTGATATGAGGTGAAAATCACATTTTAGAATCAAACAAGATTCCTAAACAGGGGGGGTTCAAAGGGTTCCATGGAACCCTCCTTTTGAAAGAGCCTCTCTTACTCGAGATACTCTAATAGAGCAGTCAAATCGAGATACTCTAATAGAGCATTCAAATCGAGATATTCTAATAGAGCAGTCACAGTAGTCTTTTGAGGAGCAGTGTAGGAAGCTTTGTATCTAGTTATAAATAAGGAAATATAGTTGGTGAGGACATCTATGGTGAGGGGCAGCTATTGTCAGCAGGTGATGACCTTTTTTTTTTTTGGTCTTCAACTTACAGCTAGGCTGAAGTTGCAATTCCAAAGCGGAACCCCCTTTATAAAAGTCTGGATCCGCCCCTGCTAAATAAGGGTGCTAGGTGGTATGATGTAAACAGTATCTCTAATTGAATAATTTGAAATAGAGGTATATATATATATATATATTATGTATAGCTACAATGTACCAATAAACTGTGGCAACAACATGGAGAACAAGAGTACAAGTGTAAAATCAGTTATCCATGCACCACCACAAAGCAATCTTCTCTATCACATGCCCTTCAAAGTTATTGGGCAGTATTCTACATATTTTGGCAGATCCTCAGTTAACTTAATCACATATATGCAACAAAGTAACTAGTCTAATTTCTGCAGTATACAACTAACAAAATTGCTCACATAATTATGCTCAAGGAGTTAAGCTTCAAACTATTTGATTTATCTAGTTGGATTAGGCAGCCTGGAACCCATACCATCTTAATAACATCAATACAGTGAAAATGATACAACCAATCAACTGACTTAATCATGATGCTAACTAACATAGCCATGACACCTTCCAGTAGTGTCACCCATTATTTCACAAGTTTTATAATCAAAAGTTCCTACATTTTCAAGCTTTTATAGATAGCTATAAATACTCATTATTCCTAATAGATTGCATCTACCCAAATTAAGACATTGCTTTTTCTGTACATTAGCACTTATTTCCAGGGTGGGCCCTGTAAGAAAACAATACGTTTTAGCTTCTTGAAATCACTGAATGTGCATAAAGCAAAGTCAGTCCCTAGCTTACTACATTATGTAGTACTCTATTATGCTATACATTATTGAAAGATATTTGCTTAGCCTTAGGTTCCCAGGCCTAACGGTTAACACCTTACACAAGCTCTGCCTTCTCCAGGGGCGGATCCAGGCTTATGAAAAGGGGGGGTCAAAATGAACTGAGGCACTACATTGTCTGGTTTGGTAAGGTGAGACAAAAAAGGTCACCACAGCCAGCTGACGATAGGTGTCCACCTCACCAACTACGCATTTGTCGCTGATAAAGTACATAAAAAATACATAACTCGCTACACACTGCTCTAGTACTGTGACTGCTTTATTAGAGTGACTGCTCTATTAGAGTATCTCGATCTTGGTATACTAAAAAAATTTGGAGAGGCCAAGAGGACCCCTTGATCATGACCCCCCGTATCCGCCCCTGTTCTCTATTCACCCTCCAATGCTTAACTGGTAAAGTGTAGATAGAACCAACCAATAATTTGTATGCTCTTTATATACTCCTTAAAAATGACCACAGCTTTTAAGTCAAGCCTTCCACCTAAGTGTGTATGGATCTGACATTTAATTATTCTGATGTTAGATTACAGAAATTCTGTTTACTTGTAACACACACTGCTGCATGTGCTGCATCTCCAAACTTCATATATTCTAAATTAAACACAGTAAAAACAAACTAGTGAACGTCACTACTAATGGCTGCCACAATACTCACTATTTTTGTGTAGTGACATTCACTACTAAGTTTGTAGTGAACGTCACTACATTGACCACCAAGTAGTGACGTTCACTACAAAAAGTAGTGAACGTCACTACTTAAAAGTAGTGAGTATTATGGAAGAGCAATTCACTGCTAATTTTTTACAGTGAAGGGAGTTAAGAGCATTCCCCCAATAATTTTTGGAAAATGGGATTGTATTAATGGTTGTTAAGCATGAAAAGTCTCTTTCTGCTAAATATTGAAATCAAGCATTAATTTTGAGAATTTTATGTGATAGAGTTCCATTCCATATACAACTTCACAACCTATTCACTCCCCTACAGGAACTTTTATAGCACTTTGAGACTCAATAAATTGACTATTACTATTGCTAGGTATGAATATCATGCAGAAATCAAACTTTTGAAAGGTAGAACAATCAATGTGGCTATAGCTGTAGTAGTTCAACTATAATTACTGCTTTAAATTTGAAGGAACATTTGTTGTGGTTAGAATGCAAATAGAAACAAAAGTTGCTTGCAACTCTTTTTAATGTAAAAGAGCCTGAATAGCACAGTGACCTTTCTGCATTGCTGACTACTCTATTAGAATATATCATGTTCAGTCTGCTGACTACATTATTACTACTCTCAAGTTTTCTACAGAATTCAAGTAGCTGAAATTTAGGACTAACCAAACTGGTTTGTATTTAAAACTGGTATCACTGGACAGAGCAAATTATCATGATGACAGCTAGAGTTAATTCTGTAAACATTAACACTTCTTACAATGTAACTTTACTAATTATGAATGTCCTTGACTATGTCAGTATATCTGCCCCAACTACACTTGAAGTATCTGGTCACCATACCATCGACATGCGTAATTAGAGGTGAGCAGGTAGCATGATGGATAATTATTGTTGGACTATAAATATGCTACACTGTTTGCAATAGGGAGATTTGAAAATATCCATAACCATACAACTGTACATAGCAACAATACATATATCCAGAAATATAGTTTAGCAAGATGTTGTTACCCATTACCTGTCTGACAACTTTACCATGGTACTTGGTAAATTACATGACAAATTATATACAAAACTTTAACAATTATACGTTCTCTATAGAGCATTTATACACTTTAAGAGAAAGATCTTCAATGTTCACTGTGTAACTTCCTGGCTTCAATATCTTGTTACCCTGTAAATAAATGAACATGACTAACTTTAATACAAAGCCAAGCGTAATATATACCCCTTTATCAACTGTCATGAAAGTTTCCACCCCAGCATCAAAAATGAGAGTCGTATTTTCTTTAGGGTTCAGCTCAACTCGTTGAAATCCAAACAATTGTTTCATTGGAGCATTAACATCCTGATCAATGACATTAACATGATGATGTAAAAGTTGAAGACAAGACATACACTTTCCAAACTCAATCTCAGTTACAAAATTTTTCTGTGAGGGAAAGCCCCCAGATCCCATACATAGATAAAACATGCTTGTCATGCTGTGTGTGTTTCTCATGCTGCACTACTAGTTGTATCAACCAGTTGCCACATTTTAGCCTCCACCATAAATGCCCCTAGCCTAGCCTAGCCCCCCACCCCCCCTTGGAAAATCCTGGATCTGCCCTTGTGCAGTAAATTATGCCTGCATGAGCATGATGATGCATAGGGTAAAAAAATCCAGCATTATAAGTCTGTATATACCTGTTATTCTTGATATGAATAATATACCTTTAACCTCTAATGGTAGCTACTCCAACATGCCTCAAGCATAATTAGGCAGCATTATTATTAATAAGGTATAGCATAGAGTTAATTCACTTGTATATTTTAAGGTACAATATAGTTGAAGGGGTCACCATACCATTTATAGCTACAATGTCCTTGCCTGTTGTGACAGTCGCACACCCTCCAGCATTTTTTTATCAGTATTATACAGCCATTCAGCCAATATACACAACAATGACAACGTACAGCCTACATTGTGCATGAACTTAAAAAGAGCTTCTTATGTCCAAATTAATAGTTACACCAATGTGATGGTATGAGTGAGATCTTCAATCTTCACTGTGTAACTTCCTGGCTTCAATACCTTGTTACCCTATAAAATACACATACACCACTTATCACAATACTGAATGATTGATATACATATCTGTACCCCTGTATCAACTGTCTTGAATGATTCCACCCCAGCATCAAAGAAAAAAAGAGTTGCATTTTCCTTAGGGTTCAGTTCAACTCGTTTAAATCCAAACAATTGTTTCATTGGAGCATTAACATCCTGATCAATGATATTAACATGATGATGTAAAAGTTAAAGACAAGACATACACTGTAAGTCATGTAAGCTAAAACTGCAACTGTCCCTGATCTGCTACCAGTGTTGGTGACAGTAACCTGATATTGTACTGTTGATAGTTCATCTAACACTTGAAGCTGTGGTGGCAACTTCTCTAATTCTGACCTAACATTGCTTATATGCATGTGTAATTCATGTGTTCAGCAAATGCCTTACCATGAGAAGCTAAATGTTGTGTAACTCAGTCCATAACCAAATGGGTAGACAGCATCACCAGTGTAGAACTTGTATGTACCACCAGGCTTGCTACGCATACCCATGTCAAAGAATGATATTTGGTTGACATAATCTTTTGGGTACTACCCAGTGAGACACAATGGTAAGACAACATAAAATAAATCATACAATACTCACAATAGTGTAGGGCAGTCTTCCAGAAGGATTCACGTCTCCATAAATTACTTGTTCTATTGCCTTACCACCTGATTGTCCAGGATAACCACACCAAAGAACTGCATCAGCATTGATCTGTGAAGGTAAGTTATAATTGATCAGAAATTGAACTAACTTAACTATTAGCCCAGCTAATGTCCACTGGTCCTCCAGACATAACTACCACAATCATAGGATTCTTGGTAGCGCTCCTGATGGCCATAAGGAAGTCTTCTTGTTTGCCAGGTAAAGTCAGTTCATCACAATCATGACCTTCACTACATCATCAAGTATAAAAACTAACTAAACAGCATGTGTATTGCATGTACCTTTCCTGAGAACGATCCAGACCAACAACTACTATAACAGCCTGAGTATTCTGAGCTGCTGTCACAGCCTCTTTAAATCCACTATCATCATTACATTTCACATCACATCCTTTTGCTGTTGTGACATTACTAGCCATTGACTTTATTCCATCAAGTGGAGAAATCAAGAAGGGAGTTGTACCCTGTACCCTGTACACAGTTGTAATGAAGTAGATCAAAAGTCAGTGTATATACCAGATTTTGGAAAATCAGTCATATTGAACATGAATTTTACAACCAAAACAGCATTTTAAACTATAAATTCTAATACTGTGGATTGTATGTAACATTCTAATTTTTATCCTATGACTGATTTTCCAACCAGAATTATCATTACATAATAGTTTCCTTGCATGGTTGTGGTTGCATCAGATTTGGGCCCCATCACAGCAACAGATAATTTAGGATAAAGTGGAAGAACACCTATACACAAAATGTAACGGTGCATAGAATTGTAATCTTGTGGACGCACTCTTATTGTTCTGAAGAAGTACAATACTTTCTTGTGCCAACTTCAATGTTAATTCCTGAATGGTAGCAGCTACATAAATGACACATTCTAATTAAGGTTCACTTTTACCTGACTCTTATTAGCATTAACATCAGCAGGACACAAGGTGTGATAAGAAGTGTAATTTGCAGGATCAAACAAACCAAGTCTCATCCTGTATGCACATAAATATAATATAGTATTACTGTACTACTGTACTAACCTGTATGTAAACAATCTAGTTAGTGTTACATCAACATCTTCCTCAGTGATGGTCTTATTGTTAACTGCTTCGTCCTAAAATTGTTATGCAATTATAACTATATAGTGTACTTATGACTCAATTGTACCATTCCATATGCTTGGTAGTATGAACCACAATTAAGGTCACATCCTCCTAGTAGGCCAGCAGCTACAGTATCAGCAGGATTTGATGTGTAGCTAGAATTAGTAGCATTACTGTTGTGAATAGTGGATAAATTGACCACTCACTGATGAGATTTTTCAATGCTATTGATTTCTCCACAATCACTGACCTATACCAACAAACAATATTAATAATAAAGAAGTTACAATGGAAACAGTTTAAACCAGTTATTTTAATCAACATTACAAATTGCATGGGTACAGAGCATGCATAGTTAAAACACCAATGTTGATATCTTTACACAGTTGATCTACCTAATAGTATTCTGACTGACTTACAATATAACCTTCAAATCCCCACTGCTCCCTGGCTATAGTGTTCCTTAGGAAACTGTTACCACAGCTGGGTATCCCATTAACAGCATTGTAGCTACACATGATACTAGCTACATTACCATCTCTGACGCATGCCTCAAGACCTGGTAGGTATGTCTGTAAGTAATCAGAGTATTTCTCTATAGGATAAGAAATTTACAAACCTCTACTAAATCTTGTGGTGAGAAAATGGCATTAAAACTGTGTCTGTCACTTTTATTCCAGTTTTCCAAATCTGTTAATAGTAAAATAATAGCATAATATCTTAACCCTCCATGTCAGTTGAGGTTGAGAACCTTAAAACAGGCTATTATACTGACACAAAGCTTACAGCTTTTCCACATATATCAAAAATGTGCTATTTGCTATACGATGTTATAATATGCTCATTGCAAGTATTATTGCTACAATGAAGTCTGCACATTAACACCACTATGCATTAAGTGTGTTGGAGAGTCCTAGGTCTTCTATATAGCTGTATTGAGAAAGTCAGATCTGTAGTTGCTTACTGTAGACTAATGCATGTGATCAACTTTAATTTACTGATAAAAGCAAACCTCTATGTAGAAAGTTTGCAAGATTGTCATTAAGTACCTCTGTAATGCAGCAGTCAATAAGTTCAAATGTATTTGAGCCAAACATATAGAGGCTATAATATTAGACAGGTTTAAATGCTGAATTAGTTTAATTTGTTATGCAATCTGAATAGAAACAACATTGTTATTATATAGCTGCACTGCTGCAGACAATGTTGTAAAATGTCAACAGATGCATATAGGCCTGTATCAAATATGATAGGCTGGAGTGCTATGCCAGAATAATGCTAGCATATTAGGTGGATATTTCAAACTATGGAGCTTATATTCTATGAAAATAGACGATACTCCTTAATAGAGCAGTCAGCATTGTACATAGCTCCTCACTAGTATCTAATAGAACAGTCACTTTGAAGGGAAATACTCTAATAGAACATTTACTGATTAAAATGTTTCAAGATAATTGTAAGAAATGTTATTAAAACTTAGGAGCTAATGCAAGCATAATGGGAACACTGAAGAGTATAATAGGTGAGAAATTGTGACCGGATTTGCGAAAAGGTACCTTTTTCACACACAAAATTTGACCCATTTTTTGAACTTTAAAGCTTCATAACTTTTTGATCATGGCATATAATTGCTTAAATTTTTCAATGAATCTAGCTACAGTATCTGGCTACATTGTGATGCTAAGAGCAAGTTAATCAGTATAAGGAGTCACATGTTATATCGTTTTGTTTGCTGCTATGTCAAATGTGTGGAAAAGGTACCTTTTCGCAAATCCGGTCACAATTTCTGATAGCATTTTGGATAAAATTTTGAGGATATTTGACTCAAGCCTACAGATGTACATTCAAAATCTAACATACCATATGCTGCCAAGCATTTACAAGTAGCTACTGTTTTCATATACCTGTAGTGATGACACAGTGTGCATGCATTCATGATACATTACTAATGCAGAATAATTTAAAAATTACACTAACTTGTTAGCATCATCTTCTTGCATGCCATGGACAAAGTTGAGAAATAACATAGGGATCTAATGTGGTGATGCAGTAGTTATAGTACGATCATTATTAAATGTAAGTTTAGGCTAACCTTCTCCAGGGTTTCTTGTCCTCTACCCCATCATGGATCCCTTCAATGTGTGAACGCTTAACTTCGTATCAAATTATTCACAATTGCTACCTGTATAAATTCATTTCAGGTGCAAAGATGGTTACTCCAGCTTGTCCTTGATTATACATGGCCCTTGCCTCAGTAGAAATCATTTTTCCCATTTCATAGATCAGTGGCCTTTAATGTGTGCCTGTTGTATAGCTGTTTAGCTTACTTATGTTTACATGTCAAATGTTGCTGCCAAGTTAATAACTTGTGGGAATTATGTGGCATGTGAATCTGTTGCAAACATGTAGATGCAATGCTTTATGACACAGACACACAACCAACCCAGGGCACCAGTATACACCGCGCTGCAAATCAATTTCAATAATAACTGCACCATGTCTCACCTGCTGTGCTTTCCATTAGAAAGCTAATACAGCTCCATACACAAGATAGGTAGGAGGCTTAAAGTGCTATACTTACAACAGTAGCATGCAAAGATATAGATCCAGAACCCAAACCACCTTTGTGATCATTAAGCAATAATTATTAAATAATCATGGTCATGACCTCATGACAAGCATTTATGAATGCATCCATCCATATGTACATACACACGCCCATGCATGTGTGCGCACACCCACCCCCACACACACACACACATACCCACACACACACACACACACACCACAGCCACGTGCACAAACACACACACCGCACAGCCAGGTACACACACACATGGTGCATGCTGCTTCTACATTAACTTTATTGTCCTATCAAAACTGAGGGATAATTCCTTGTAGCATTCATAACTGCAGCTATATCTGAGTGATTGAAGTGATCCGAGTTATCTGAGTGATCTAAGTAATCCCAAGTGATTGGTGTGATCCGAAACTCTGAGTGACTGGAGTAATTTAATTGATCCAAGTGATTGAAGTGATCTGAGTGAATGGGTGATCCAAGTGATTGAAGTGAAATCTAAGTGATCCAAGGTACTTGCAAAGCCGCTTGGATCACTCTAGTCACTCAGATCATGGCAATCACTTAGATCACTACATCAATCACTCAGATCATTTCAAATCCTTGAACCATAGATAGTACGCACTGTACTATACTATCTGTATGCTTGAACTGATCGCTACTCAGATCTCCCAGATCACTTGTCACTTAATCAATTGGATTGATTATTCTGAGTCACTCCAATCACTCATGTCACTCCAATCACTCATGTCACTCCAATCACTCATGTCACTCCAATCACCCAAACATAATTTGACTGAAAATGTGCATCATTAGAAAGTGCATTATTTAGAGTATTGTAGTATACAATAATATCCTATTTCCGTGTTATGGAAACATATAAACGACTACTCCCCTACCCGCTGTCATGGACTGACTGTATAGTTACAGCTAACAGTAATGCATAGTAGTAATATAAGTAACTTAGGCACTATTTAGAATGTGTGATGTAATTGTTGTCACGTGCGTACAATACAATAAGATGGAGTCGTAGCGTGTTCCTCGCGGTCTGGGCTGTATCCGACTGTATCGGCAGAAGACGAAGTAATCCTTCCTAGAAGCACTCCCGAACCTTCCCTACTATCACTCCGCCCCCTACATTGCTGGTGCTGTGACAGTGCTTCATTGCTGAGACGATCCTCCATTGCTGGTGCTACGACGATTCGCTACTTAGTCCAGAGACTGTCCGCCTCAACGACACTTCCAAGTTGTAACCCCATACGCAAACGCTGTTGTGCCGTGGCATTGGATGTTCTACTAACGGCACCCAGAGAGGCAAGCATCCGCGTAGCTAAGACAATTGTTTGCTGTTTGTGTTTTTTAGCGGACTGAATACTACGATGGAAGAACCTGCCCGTCTACGAACCTCGCGGAAAGCATACCGCGCGCACGTCACCAGAATCCTGAACAAAGTGGATGACACACTGGCCAATGACCTCGACGAACTAGCTCTGACTTATTTGAGAACTGCCATCACTCAGCTAGAGAAATAGAAAGAGCAAATCACTGCCCTTGATCAACGAATCATTGACCTTATACAGAACCCAGATGAACTGGAAATAGCCATCTTAGATGCAGAGGAACTACAAGATCTGATTATGGAGAAAATCAATGAACTGAATCAACGGGTGGAGATGCAATCAAGACCGACTCACGTTGTCCCTGCAGTGTCATCAAGCGGCAAAGTAACCCAAGAAGCCATCCATGAGAATGTGAGTAACACAAATAACACACCTCAGTCAATTAACACCATTATCAATGACACACCTGCAGTTAGTGCAGCTAGTGATACCGTTGCAACCACATCATTAACACTTGAGTCAACCATTTCTAGTACACCACCCGTGGTTACATCACTTGAATCAATCCCACATCCAATTTCAGTGACATCAGTTTCCCACCCACTTGTGAGCCATGTACATAATGCAGGACCGCCTCTACTGATACCAGCAAACATGACTCAACATGAACCATTGTCAACCTCTGCTTATAGCTCACTACCGTTACCACCCTTGTCAACCCTTAACTTTGGGAGCAGTACCTCATCCACCGCTGCAACAGTACCGGTAGTAACATCTAGAGTAAATCCAGATTTGATGGGTGTCAGGACCACAATCACTGCAGTAGATCACCGTGACCACTCTCAACAATTTGCTGCAAGTAGGCTACCCAAGTTGACCTTACCGACATTCTCTGGAAACCCCCTAGCCTGGCTTACTTTCTGGGATTCATTTCAGGCTGCCATTCACTTGAACCCCAATCTCAGTGGGGTCCAGAAGTTTAATTATCTGAAGGCTCAACTTCAAGGAGATGCAGCACGAACGATTGACGGAATACCTCTCTGTGATCAGAACTATCTTCACGCAGTCACCCTACTTCAAAACCGTTTTGGGCAAACTCACAAGTTGGTTTCTGCTCACATGCAAGCCTTGCTACAGGTGCCAAACCCAACGAACACGTTAAGTAGTTTGCGCACATTTCATGACACAATTGAGAGCCACTCCCGTGGCCTATCGTCCCTTGGGAAATCTGAACAAAGCTATGGTGACTTGTTGGTGCCAATTATTCTGGGCAAACTACCCAAGGATATCAAGCAGAACTTGGCAAGAAACTCCACAAGTACAGAGTGGAAATTTTCTCAACTCATGTTAGCCATTCTCAGGGAGATAGAAATCTTAGAAACTGGTAACGCCAACCCTCACAGTTCCCCATTTACAGCTGCGTTTATGGTGAATTCCAAGCCACCTCGAAGCACCAAACCTCAGGACAAGGGACCACCAGCTTGTGTGTTCTGCAAGGGACCTCATACAGCCAACCAGTGTACTACAACTGATCATCATAGAAGACTAGACATTGTCAAGCAGAATAACCTATGCTTTAACTGTTTAGGGAAACACAAGGTCAGCACTTGCTCATCAAAACATCGCTGCCGCAAGTGCCATCGTAAGCACCACACCAGTCTTTGCACTGAAGTGATCACTGCCAAGAAAGAGGAAAACACTGAGACAACTCCAGTTGCCAAGACAACCTCAGTCACCAAGGAAGGGTCCTTTAGTACAGTGGTCTCTCAACCAGTAACAACTTCACTTCACCTGGCTAGTAACCAGACCTGTTTACTGAAGACTGCAGTAGCCACTATTTCAACTGGAGGTGTTTGTGTGGAATCCAACATTCTCTTTGATGAGGGATCGCAACGCTCCTTCCTAGCCAAAGGACTGGCAGACTGCTTACAAGTGCAGCCACATGACACAGTGGAACTATCTCTCTCTACCTTTGGCACTGGTACCAGTCGCACGGGCAAGTTTGATGTCGCCACAATCAATCTGCATAGTATCTCCGGACATTTGATACCATTAACTGTCTTGATTGTGCCAACCATTGCAGCACCGATACACACAGTGAATCAGAAGTCAATTGCTAACCTTCCTTATCTCAATGGATTACGTCTGGCACATCCAATTTCTTCAGGGGAACAATTCTACATTACCCTGTTAATTGGAGCAGATCAGTACTGGAAGATAGTAGAGGATCATGTGATCAGAGGCAATGGTCCAACAGCTGTAGGATCCAAACTTGGTTACCTACTTTCAGGTCCACTAGACACAGCCGCTTCAGGACAGTTAGTCACCAATGCATTCCATGTGGCAACTCAACCCACTGCAACCCCTGATTTAGAACAGTTCTGGAATGTGGAGTCAGTAGGAATTTCACCCAAGGATGAGTCACCAAACAATTTTCTGGACTCTTATATCACCAATAGTGTCGAACGCTTGAATGATGGTTCTTACTGCGCCCGTTTTCCGTGGAAGGACAGTCATCCTCCCTTACCCACGAATTTCTCAACTTCTGCTCACCGCACTAGATCACTGGCTCGCAAACTGGCACTGAACCCTTCATTGTTGACCAAGTACAGTGACATCTTAACAGATCAGGAACGCCGTGGTTTCATTGAGAGAATGACAGATCCAACCAGTACCACAAGATGCCATTACATACCACACCATGCTGTACGCAAGGACTCATCCACTACTCCAGTACGTATAGTGTACGACTGCAGTTGTCACCAAACAAGGAACCAACCTAGTCTTAATGATTGTTTACTTACCGGCCAACCCAAGCTTAATGATCTCTGCTGTATCATTTTAAGATTCAGACTCCACCCTGTAGGAATTTGCACAGATATTGAGAAAGCTTTTCTACACATACAACTTCACAAAGATGATAGGGACTGGACTAGATTCCTTTGGCTAAGTGATCCACAAGATCCAGACAGTGAGTTTGTTACATATAGATTTAGAGTTGTCTTGTTTGGTGCAGTGTGTTCACCGTTCATGTTAAACGCTGTCCTACATTGTCATTTAACTCAGTACAAATCACCAACTGCAGAGAACATGCTTGATGACTTGTATGTAGACAATATTGTATCTGGATGCCCAACAGAATCAGAAGCTATCAGTTTTTACAACAAAGCTCGATCCATAATGAATGATGCTCACCTCAACCTTAGAAGTTGGGCCTCTAACAGCTCCCGACTTATGGACCAAGCAAATAGAGACAAGGTTGCGGACACCAACAATCCAGTCAATGTTTTAGGACTACAGTGGAACACCCAGACAGATACATTAGCACTCACATCCAAGTGTTCCATCCCCAGTATCAACTCACTTATCACCAAGAGAGATGTCTTGAAGGAATCATCCAAGGTGTTCGACCCCCTGGGTCTACTATCCCCAGTAACTGTTAGAGCAAAGATCTTCATGCAGTCATTATGGCAGAGAAACATAGACTGGGACGAACCACTATCTGATGAGGACCAGCAAAAATGGCTTACAATTGCAGGGAATATCCAGGAGGCTAGAAGTTTACAGATTCCAAGACGATACTTCCCAACAGTTAGGGTTTCAGAACAACCTGACAGGCTACACGTCTTTGCTGATGCCAGTCTCACTGCTTATGGAGCTGTAGCCTTCCTTTGCAGTGGCAACAGCACATCATTCGTTATGGCAAAGTCCAGAGTCGCACCCCTCAAACCACTGACCTTACCTAAACTGGAACTGATGGGTGCACTGACAGCAGCAAGGCTATGTGACTTCATTGTTCAAGCTCTACACCCTCTCAGTCTGTCTACTCACTTTTGGTCAGACAGCCAGATCACTCTTCATTGGATCAAAGGAGAGAAACATGTCAATACATTTGTCACTCATCGTGTTGTCGAAATCCTCAACCACTCAAAACCAGATCAATGGCGATACTGTCCAACACAGGACAACCCAGCGGACTTGCTCACTAGGGGCATCACTTCATCTCAACTGAAGTTGTCAACGTTGTGGAAGCATGGACCTCAATGGCTCCCATCCGAGAACAGTTGGCCCACTTGGAGCTTCTCACCGACTATCGAATTGCAGGCACTGGCTGTTACCGCAACCAGTTTTAGTCCTTCAACTACTCCACAGTATGCAGGTACTTTACATATTAACTGTATTATTGACATCTCCAATTATAGCACACTGTCCAGACTTCTGGCAGTTACTGCATACGTGTATAGATTCATCTCCAATTGTAAGAAGCCACAGCAGGAACGAGAAACTGGATCATTGACACCATCTGAGCAACACCACGCTTCAATAATTTGGGTGAAGCAGTGCCAAGAAGAGGTTTACTCCAGAGAACTCGTGAACCTTACCACTAATCCCGCCAAGAGACTACCACTTGTTCGCCAATTACGTTTATTTGTTGACAAAGACCACCTGCTCCGCTGTGGTGGAAGAATCCACAACGCCCCCCTAAGCGAGACAGCAAAGTTTCCGCTTCTGCTACCACCCAAACATTGGCTAACATCTCTGATCATCCATAGTATACATGTACAGTTATTTCATGCTGGAACCAATGCTACCCTAACAGCCATAAGACAGAAATTTTGGATACCAACTGCCAGACAACGTATAAAGTCACAACTACGCCGATGTGTTATTTGCCGTAAACATAGCGGAAAGCCATACCAGATACCTGACCCTCCACCACTGCCACAGATTCGCACTTGTGCTTCAGTTCCCTTCACCATCACAGGCATCGACTTTACTGGGGCACTCTATGTACGCAGTAATCACACTGAGGAGAAAGTCTACATCTGTTTGTTCACATGTGCCACGAGTCGTGCCATTCACCTAGAGATTGTTACAGATTTAACAGTGGAGACTTTCCTTCTAGCATTCAGGAGATTTGCCAGCCGCAGGTCACTCCCACAAATTCTCGTGTCAGATAATGCTTCTACCTATCTGGCAGCTGCAGATGAACTGCAACAGCTTCTACAATCAGAACGTCTCACAGAAACACTTGGGAGGAAAGGTGTACAGTGGAAGTTCATCCCAAAACGTGCCCCCTGGTATGGTGGGTGGTGGGAGCGCCTTATCGGCTTAACAAAGATGTGCTTGAAGAAGGTACTGGGGAGATCAAAGATCAGCTTAGTTGTGTTGCAGACACTAATAGTAGAAGTAGAGGCCACACTCAATGACAGACCTCTGACACACGTATCCTCAGACCTCAGTGATGCCGAGCCACTCACACCATCCCATCTTTTACATGGTCATCGCATAACACCACTTCCTCATGAAGTAGTGGAAGGGCAGGACTTGACTGATCCCACATATGGTAGTATAACTGATGTTTCCCAGAGAGCAAAACTGCAAGCCTTTCTCTTCAACCAGTTTCAGTCACGCTGGAAATTTGAATACTTGACCTCCCTCAGAGAGTATCATAGAACCACAGGAAGCAACAATCAGCAGATTAAGCAGGGAGATGTTGTCCTGATGTGGGATGAAGCTCCACGGAGCACTTGGAGATTGGCGATTGTTGAAAAACTGATGATTGGGAAAGACGGACTGGTGCGTGCTGCCTACATCAAGACATCACAAGGAAGAACAAACCGCCCCATTGCCAAGTTGATACCGTTGGAAGTCTCATCTCCAACAGTTACTGAAACTGAAGGATCTACCAATGGTTGCCAGAAGGATACAATCAACAAGCCCACAGTGAAGAACACAGCTGATAAACGACCGAGAAGGGCAGCCGCTCACAGGGGCAGAGAGAGAGTTGCGAATTGGGTGAAACAGCTTGGTGCCCCCCCGGAAGATGTCATGGACTGACTGTATAGTTACAGCTAACAGTAATGCATAGTAGTAATATAAGTAACTTAGGCACTATTTAGAATGTGTGATGTAATTGTTGTCACGTGCGTACAATACAATAAGATGGAGTCGTAGCGTGTTCCTCGCGGTCTGGGCTGTATCCGACTGTATCGGCAGAAGACGAAGTAATCCTTCCTAGAAGCACTCCCGAACCTTCCCTACTATCACTCCGCCCCCTACACCCGCATTGCCGTCATTGTTGATGATACGAAGTATATGGGAAACAAAAACACTAGAATACCACAAAGTACAAGCAGCCCCCCAACACGAAGCGGCCATGGTGAGTTTATACTGAAGAGATAGCTAGCTTTATAGGGTAAACAAGTATATTTCTTGCCTGATACTTTTTAATAAAATTATCCTATAACCTCATTCAAGGGGGTGACACTCAGGGACTCACTATAGGTAGATCTGCGACCACAGTGACCCGCCGAAATTTCGCTTTGACCTGTGACTAAGAGCCTTTTCAATCTTTGACCGGTGACTGAGTTAGCGCCGGACGATATACGATTTTAAGGTAGATGTGGGTATTGGGTAATTCCGGACACTCTTTGATAAAATCACTCTAACACTGCACTGTCACGGAAATATCGGTCCGGGTAAAATCGGTCCGGCCGGACCGATTTTGGATACCAAAACTGGTCCGGCCGGACCAAATTTGGTTGACCAAGTTTAGTCCGGCCGGACCAGTTTTGGCATCCAAAATTGGTCCGGCCTGACTAAAATTGGTCCGGCCCAAACTTTGTTGGCCACATGCACCCCCTGACCACTTGGACCAATTTTGGTTGGTCCGCGGGTGTACCCGGCATTGTGTGGACAGGTCGGTCCGTGCTAAGTATATTGTGATGGATCACTGCAGCCGACTTATAGCCTGGAAACTATATAAATGAGTAGCGTAGTTTAATTTCCCGAGTTCTGTGATTTACGGAAAATGCATATAGTAGCTAGCTAGAAACTAAATTCCATGATCTACACAGTTAAAAATAAAGAGTAACCACCACTCTAAAGAGTTCCCAGTGTAGGGAGGATTTAACACCCCATGGAGAGTAACCAACACTCTGAAGAGAATAGCTACCCATTACTCTGAAGAGTAAGTGACACCACCTTCAGAGCATGTGTTACTCCCCAGTTACTCCTTTAGAGTAATGGTTACTCTCCAGGGGTGTTAAATCCTCCCTACACTGGGAACTCCTTGAGAGTTGTTCATTTTAACAGTGTATATATGCAGCGATGAACACAGTCGCAAAATTAATGCTGTTTTAATTTAAAGCAGTGTGGTATGATAAAAGTCCTGTATTATTCTTCTCCATGTCAATAGCTAGCTGGGAAGTAGAGGTTTTCTTCCGGCATACATCAACTCAAATGCATGGTCAATGCTGGATTCATGCATGGTGGTCAATGTTGCATACAAAAACACAGGTAACAAAATATTCTTCCCAAGTACGTTTTTATATGTTCAACCATGTTTGAATGTGAAAACCTTTTCTTGTATTATTGATATAAATTACCAATTAAATTTAAAAAAAAAATATTCAATAAACTTCACAAGCATCATCAGCTCTGCAGTGTTTGGTTGAATCTTTCATCCAGCCTGTTTGTGTTGATTATGACAAACAACTATAGCAACATGATGGAAATCACCAGCCTATGCTGGATCACTTATACTTGAGGATGGTAGACAATATATAAAATCTACCACTAAAACATGTCTTATCTTCAACTTCTGCATAATTATATAGCTCAGAATTTAATTTGTTAATTCTGACCCTTGGTCAGTTTTTTATTAATCTGGGAATACCCATGCATGCACGCATTGTCATAAACAGATACACATATTATTTCAGGGACTGATCCAGAGGGGTGGATGAGGTGGCTAGCCACCCACCATGCATGGCCTTGCAGCCACTCAGACATGCATTATTTAATAATGAATATTACTGATCATGAACACTCTTTTGTTATATCAATATGAACTAAATCCCTACATTGCATCAGATTCCAATGCTAGCTGGCTATAACCTTACAGTAGATGGTAGCAGTATACATGAATTTATCTATGATCATGGGCAGTATATTAACTATTACCAGGCAGAGAACTTCTTGAAGGAAGATATGGGGTCTGCTTTAGGATTGAGTCGATTTTACTTTTATGTCTGCAACAACTCACCCTAAGGCTGTGGAATAATGTGACTGCATGCCTCAAAATTTTAAGTTGGCTAAGTAGTAAAAACATACTGAGAATATTATAGCTATAACCTTTATAAGGTGATGTTTCTTCCTGTGGGGCATGTCATTAGTAGGAGATGATAGTTCACATTTAGTTATTAGTTATTCAATGGAGTAAACCTAAACTATCATCTCCTACATATAATCACATATGACAGAGAGGAATGTGCAGTATGTGCACAGGTGTTACATAGCAGGTGTATTACAATTTGTTTTAACCACTGGTGTTAACTCATGATCAGCCTGTATACTGGGATTACAAAATACATTAGGCCAGGAAACTTGATTACTAGTTTCTCATCCACAAAAATTCAGATTTCCATGCAGGCGGGAGGTCATTTTTCATTATTCATTAGTAAAGAAAATACTCCAAATCAGGCAAGTCTGTTATAAAGGTTAACTATAAAACCTTTTAAGAACTATTACTTACTTATTAGCTACCACCGTTTCTGAGGTGCAAGTGACATTTGCTGTGCTGTAAAATGATAACCAGCCTTCCTAACATCAAAATACGTGTGCACATGATTGATAACAGCAATAATGAAATTAGAGGCGGTGGGGTAAAAAGGGATGTGGGCAGGGATGCGAATCAATTAATCAACTTTGTCCGGCCTTATTATGTTCACAAGGGCATGCTACTATAGCTATGTGCTACAAGCTAGATGATAATATTTCAGCCCTTCTTCCCTGATGTAACTATCAAGACATTCAAGACTCTCATCTTAAAATCTGGGCCAACCACCCACCTTGGTTTATTTCTGGATCAGTGCTTGCATCTCCTACTGGTATATGTGCACAGGTGAAAATTAGTAAAATTTTAAAAGTTGGTTAAGTAGTGAAAAGTATACAGGGAATATTATATAGCTATAACTTTTAAGGAAATGTTTATACCAGTATATAGGAACATGTGATCAGTAGGAGATGATAGTTCACATTTAATAATTTAATGGAGCAAACCTAAGCTATCATCTCCTACATATCACATACAAGAGAGGAATGTGCAGTATGTACACATTCAGGTGTTACAGATGTATTGTTCTAACCATTAGTGTTAACTCATGGTCAGACATTATATGTGCATAAGAGCACAGTACACATGCTACTGTGTATGCACTTCACTGTACAAGCCAAACAATAACAGCGTCAGCTTTTCCTGATGTATATATAAATATTAAGACATTTAGGACTCTCAACTTAAAATCTGGGCTAGGCTGGGTAGCCACCTACCTTCATTTATTTCTGGATCAGTGCCTAGTGATGAATGTTATAGGTGACTGCTCTATTAGAGTATCTCGATCTTAAGCACCTCCAATGCGGCTAGCTGATCCCGTGCATGCAATGATCCGTGCCCTTGTTGGATAACCTTTTAAGCACAAATCCATGCAGTGATAATGCCTGCAATGGTCATTATTCGAGATTGATAAATGAGAATAGCTATAGCTAAGTCGGCTACAGTGTTCCGTCACAAACAACTTATAGCTATGCATGCATCATTGGCTGCATGCGTTAGTGGTCCACCCGGACCCATTTTGGTCGACCAATATTGGTCCGAGTGGTCAGGAGTGCATGTGGCCAACTAGGTTTGGGCCGGACCAATTTTGGTCAGGTCGGACCAATTTCGGATGCTAAAGATGGTCCGGGCGGACTAAATTTGGTCGACTGAAAATGGTCCGGCCGGACCGATTTTTGCCCCGGACCAAAATTTTCGTTACAGCACTCACAACGAGTTGGCACAAACTCTAGGAATCTTTTTAAAGCCTATCTTATGGTGCATCTGCAGTACAAATTTTCGTTTCAATACAATCAACTGCTGAGGAGTTATGAGTGGAAATTTAACTCAGTAACATCGTGTAAAAATACAACATGCGAGTAATTCCGGACACTTCGAATAACAAACAAGTAGCGTTTTCTACAGGTTACCAATCCTCTTTAAAAGTATAGGGACTAAAGTACCATTCATCTGAAGCTTATACATCAAGTAGAAAGTTCGTACCTTTTGGGAGGAAGCAACAGTGCGTATTTTTAAAACTTTAGTCTATGTAATTCGCGAATATTTTCTTTGTATTTCAATAGAACAGCTGCTGAAAAATCGACTGCCACTCGGCCTGTGCTGCATGGATTCTTATGATTTTTGCTATGCAATTACCCGAGGGTATGATCTTCTTTAAATCATTGAAAGTATGAACTTGGGCTGCCTAACGTTTTCAAAGTTTTTGAACAAAAGTACCCGTGAATACGCTACAAATTCGTGTCAAACTTTTCAATGGAATAACGGATTTGCTTCAATTTTGGTTTGTAGATAGGCCATAGGACACAGCATTAGCATACCAAATTATAGGCCCAGGGATTCTACCATTGTTGAGAATGATGTAAGTGTCCGGAATTACCTGCACATACCTTACTTGTTTAACTGATGTCTCTCACTTATTATTACTTTTTGTATAGTTGTTTTGTTTGCTCGTTTGTTATTTTTGTTTACTTGTAGCTAGTCAATGTTTCTGTATTGCTTTTTTTTTACTGTGTATGTGTTTTGGGGACCACCTTGTACAGGCTATAAGCCTTTTGTGTACCCTTTCTTTAGATAAAATTGATAATAATAATAATTATGATATTTCAGTACTTTTCGATTGTGGGTTGAAGATTTTCACCTTTGACCATTGAATTGGCCCAAATTTGGTGGCCTTGACCTTTGACTTAGACTTTGACCGCGGTCGCAGACCTACCTACAGTGAGTGCCAGTGTGTCACCACCCCCTTGTCATTTGTATTAAGTCTTGCCAGAGCTCCTGTACTGACCACCCTGTGTCAGCACAATAATGAGCACATGGTAACCCTGTGTCTAGGCCCCTGTACATATGTTATATACTGACTTAATCAAATAAGACGTCTTTCATCTCAACTGACGAGTTAACGCAAACTCTAGTTATCATTATTTTTATGGTGCATGTCAGCATTGAAACTGGGTTGTGTGAACCGGGTCACAGTTTCTCCGGGTAATCCGGTTATCCAGGTCTGACCCGGATTGGACCATGCGAGAAACGAATTTGTTCGTTTGACGATGTGGAAACTTATAAAGGCTAGTCTGCATAGCTCTTTTGTGAGCCATGCCCACTTATCGCATTACAAACATACACTCAGCCACGTCCATTTATTAGTAAGTGCAGTCTGTAGCACGAAACTATGTCCGTTGCTATCTGCAAGCCTACGTGGAGCCACACCCACTAATCAGTTATTGTACGAGTTGTATATAGTCTAGTCTTGCAGCAGGATAAGTACTTTTGTGAGCCACACCCACTTCAATATATCGGGAAATTGTAATACTAAGTATGCACGAAGCCACACCCAATTGCTATCTGTAAATTCACAGTAGCTACGTAGAGCCAAAACCCACTGGCTGATTTTAAATTATAAACTTTCCGGCTTAGTTATCACTTAACTGCTCATTTACTCAACATGACTCGAATGCTCAAAACGTAGTCTCGCTAGCTCGAGACTACCCGAAACATAGCTCTTACTCAAGCTCTTATTGCACGCCTCGGCTTTAATTAATCCAGGTCAAATCCAGATCTGACCCTGATTACTATCCAGATCAGTGGGTCATCCGGGTCAGCAGTAGTGACTCAATTTCAATGCTGGTGCATGTGCACTGAGTACTAATTTCATCATGTCAAAAATAGCCATTGAAATAGTCTAACAAAATATGTGACCAAGTCTGGGAAAACTGGGCTTATCGCCTATTTAAAAGTATTGAGAAACGCCGGTTTTAAGTATTTAGTGTGCTGTAGCTCACCAATGGTTGAAGCTATGTGTACCAAACTTTCACACGTTTTACACCAATTCCTTACCTTCCAGAACATCCACCGTGCAAGTAGCCAACAACTAAGTTTCCCGCCATTTTAGTTTGTTTTTAAACCGACGTTGACTTTATCAGGTGAGCTGCAAATTGGGTGGGAGGCGGGGTCCTGGAAGGTGGGCAAGATGGTGTTCAAAAATTGAAAAGGAAGGCCAAGGGATGAATTAAGCCAAGTTTTGGGGCATTGAGGTCTCAAAACTGGCTAAAATGAAAGGAAATTCACAGCAGAGGTACTTATTCAATACCACAAAGCTGTACAGCCACAAACAGTCATCCCCAGGCTCACCAGAGCTCCATTGAGGCCCCACACCACACGTACAGGTCGCCACTGGGCTTGGGAAAAGCAGCCAGCAAAATCAGACCACTCAAGTCTAGCTGATTTTGATTGTGGAATTAGATAGTTTATTCATGTAGCTTTGTGTCCTGAGTGAAAAATAAAATCTGCTGACATGGGTGATAAGACCGGTTTTCTCATACTGGGTCACATATATAGGTTGTTGCTAATCATGCGGCAGTCACAAGATTAAAAGTAAACTTAGGGTCAGTAGTAGAGCAGCTTAGCTAGCAAAAATGAACAAATTGTGCACTTTGTGCAGAAAGTATGAAACTTTGCACATAGTACCTACCTACCTACCATGAAGTGTATCATGAGATGTAGGACCATCACAGATTTGACCTTTGGTATCCTCTACAGTTCATTTTATGCTCAAAAATAGTGATCTTTGTCTATATATCATCCATACAACACTACATTTTTTCAAACTAGGTGCCAAATTGAAGATCTTTATCCCAGAAACAAGTTGATACTTGTTGCAAGCTCATAGCATATTCCATTTCAAAGTTATGGTAATTTTTACCAGCAGCAAATTCATATAAATCCAACCGCCCACGTGATCACACTCTTCATCAACATTCTTGTTAGCCACTCAATTTTTGCATATATTTTTAGCTAATCATGAGCACTGCAGGTTGCATATACAACCAAAAAGTGGAGATATCCAGGGGTGGGGCATGTACCCTCCTCTCTTGAGGTAGTTAAGCAATAGTTCATAATTATACGTATTCTGTTGCTCTACACTGTAAAAACGATTTTGTCATAGTAACAAGTTTATGTTATTTCAAATGCAAAACCAAGCAAACACAGTACGAAAACGGTATTTTGCATTTCAAATAACATATAATTTGTTATAATGACATAACTGTTTTTACTGTGTATCAACAGTTTTAACTACAATGGGGGTTCTGTAATAGTTCATCTTTAGTCATTTCTTAGATGAAAGTCTGACTGATAGTACTGTTTCTAAAACCTATATGCTAAATTTTTATTGCCGTGAAGCTTTGGAAAATCCTTTTTTTGAAGTCGTTAGCTTTTTAGCTGTACTTACAAACATGGAACACATTTTGCTATATAGAACCAGATTATGAAACACAAATTGTCTAGATGGTTATTCCCTCAGACTCCACCACATCCTGGGTGTGTATCTCTCTAAAGGCAAATATATCAGGGATAAAAGATGTAGGTATAGTTCATAATCCCTTAGTCAGTTCACAAAATTAACTGACTAAGGGATTAGAAAGAGATTTCTAAGGTTTTTGAAAGAGATTTCTGTACATGGTTAGGTGTGTCAAGTACAACAGTGGAGACGTTGAATTCCTTGTAACAAGAGCTGGCTGGTTATTATTATGAGCTTCACTGTACAAGGTGAAGAGTCACCTCTGTTAACACTTGACCCTATACAAGTATTTAAATGTGAATAAGTGAATTCAAAAGCTAGCTATCTTACACCCTCTGTTCAGTTGGCACATCTCAATCAGGAGGGGCTGTGACTGTATTATCAGTCATCAGCCATTTCAATTGTGACTAAGTGCGTGCAGACCAGTTCCCAACAATGGGATGAACCAAATGTGACAGCCAATATTAACATTTATCCTGCAGGACCTGCCCACATGGATGAGACCTGTGTGGTTGATGTTGGGTTATCATGTTATGATGAGTGATAATTATTGGTCCTGATTATATGGAAGGTTGAAAGTTATAACTACCCTGAATCAGAATTACTGCATTAAATGGGTAACCACCACATTTCCAGAACCCTGATACCAGATTTATCTGTTGTGAAAAGGCTGTTGAAATTAAATTTGGTTACAACAGATCCTGGATAAAACAATCATCCATTGCAACTTCAGAGGAGAAAAACGCAACAATTAAAGGGCTGGGCTTGGGGGCTTGATGGGTGGCATGAGGGGGGAAGTATAGTACTATCACACCCTTCTCATGCGCAATTTGAACAAGCTCATGATTGTAGTGGGTACTATGCCCATCCAACAAAAGGGAAGTAAAGGACGTGCTGATACAGCATGTTCCAAAAAATGTTAGTTAGGTAACTCAAAGGCTGCAGCACACAAGTTGCTGTTGGGCCTTCAGTGCTGGCCACTGTAAAGCAGTAAATAATCTCACCAATATGAACATGTAAGATGCACCTGCTTCTTCTGTGAAACTAAAAGGACTTGAAGTGCTTGCAACGTCATCACATTGAATGTTAATGTTGTGTGACGTACGTAGTGTCCAAAACGCTTAAAAGGTGCACAGGCGATACTGAATGTATTACTATAAAAGAAAAAATGTGAGCACTGGTACATGTATATCTCATGGGCAATGTACTTCATCTGAGATATGAGTGCAGGGTACTTATATGGTTTATACCTGTTCTCATTTTATATTACTCAAGAGTTTCTGCAAGTAGCAGTGATGCTCCATTGTAGCTGCCTATTCAAGTAATTGTAAAAAGCAGTGGCCATATAGATGATAGCACAAGGAGGGAGCCTAAAGGTTGCTGTTTACCTGTTAGGTGGCTTGTTTATCAAACAGTACAGTAGTACTGTTTAAGTAAGGTTTGCATCAAAAGTGACGCGTGCCGCCAAAAATACCGCCCTTAAAAACCAGCTTAGAAACTTCTTACATGACGAAAATCACTTTTACAGGATAATATTAGTCCATCTAACATCAAATGTAGCGTTAAAAACAAGAAAACACTGGTGGCTGGATATAGAATTCTTTACAAATCATCAAAACTCGAAATTTCGTCTCACTCACTCACTCACTCACTCACTCACTCACTCACTCACTCACTCACTCACTCACTCACTCACTCACTCACTCACTCACTCACTCACTCACTCACTCACTCACTCACTCACTCACTCACTCACTCACTCACCACAGTCGCAAGCCTAGAGCTCAAACCACAACCTAACTGAAATACCTAACAGCTACTTACCAACATTATCACCTGTCACCATTACAAGATCTAATCATGAACAAAAGTTCCTACACTATCATACATCAATAGACAACTATAAGTACTCATTTTTTCCAAGAACAATACCAGAATGGAATGGACTACCACAAGACATCATCAACCAACAAACTATTGACAGCTTCAAACAATTATTATACAATCACTTTTAATTTTAATGTACATTAGCACTTATGCCCCAGGCGGGCTCTGCTAATTAAACAATATAATTATACAACCAAGTAATAAAGATAATACGAAATGCGGTTAAAATTATGTCATAAATAAATAAATAATTAATAAATAAATAATGTTCTCGAAAACTACAAGGTCTAAAGACATGAACTAACCAGGGATAGATTCGCCTGTGAATGAAGGCACAAACGTATAATCGTCGCTCCTGTTCGCGCTGATGATCTATATAACGCCCAAGAACCACATCCTTGTTTAATTATTTACAGATTGTGCGAAGGAGATTAGCGATGCCCGTGCAGGAGAGCCAGAGGCCACTTTACATGTAAAGAAGATCATAAGTAAGTTTTTATGTTTGTAACATCTCAAGTCTCCATCCCAGCTGCCAGTGGATTCATTCATGTAAATAAACAATACAAGAAAACATTAAAACATTAAAACATAGGCCACCGCTCTTTACAATACAGTTACATATAAAATACAAGTAAACAATTTTGTCTTGTGCAGCTGGCATGGCGAACTTCCTTTGTGTTGGTGTCAGGCAATTCAATACGTGCTTAATCTTTTTTTGCCTTCACCTGGAGTAGCCTACTAGGCTCTGGCTGGCTTGGCTGTCTTCCTCTATCTGGTTTATCTGCGGGTTTGCATACTCCTACAGTATTGTGTAGCTATCTCCTGCAAGTTGTGTATGTATAATTATAGTGTGTCACCCATCACTGTGCCATTGCTACACCACTGATAAACCCTATGTAGCCGAGTTGAAGTTGATATACTGTGCTGTATATTGGCCAATAATTTTTATCTGGTGATGTTGTCTATAATGTATTGCTGCATACAATACTACAATAATGTATAGTTCTCTCCTGTATGTTTTGTATACATATACTGTGTACACATCACTGTGCCATTACCACACCAATGATGTACTGGCACTTAGCTACTGGTGGCCTTTAGTTACGATGCCACTATTGTATAATATCTGTCACTATTGTGACATATTGAGATGATTTGGGGATCGTGCCTTTACCACCTAATACCCTCACCGGGGGGCTGTCACGTTGGTGCAAGTACTTGGTTGTATGTGACGTGGTCCTAGTAATAATAATAATAATAACGAAGCAGCGCACAGTCACCATTTTACGCCACAACAACAAACTCACCGGTCGGATGTGCCTTTTGGGGTTCCGACAAGTGTATGCCCTGTGCACCTTGTCTTTTCTTTTATCTTCAATCAGGCTGCTTGTCTTCTTCATCCAACAAAACCATACCGAGGCGTTAATTTTCCATATCAACACTTTCAGCATAATAGACGCCACGAAATTATTTAAGGCACTTAGGCTACACTACTGTAAGGAAGTACCAGTACTCCACGATAGATCACAAGGTCACACCCATTCTTTATTCTACGTATTATCGATCTATCGATCGAGACCACAATGACCACGCCCCTTTTATGCTAGCTGTATTTTTGACCACACACCTTCAAGTTGGTAGGCTGATTTGAGATACTCTAGTCTAATAATCGATCGAAACCACGATGACCACACCCCTTTTTGGGGCAAGCACACATCTTCACAGGCTGACTAGAGATACTCTAATACAGCAGTCACCCTAATAAAACGGTCACATTTTATAGCTAGCTGTATGCTTTAACAAAAAAAATTAAACAAACTAGTATATTAAAAATTATAAATTTAAAAATGAAGTAGGGTTTCAAGCTATAAAAAGTAGTGAAACAAGATATGAACAATGGTAGCTATTACAGCATAGCTCAGTGTTAAATCCCTATATAACAATTATTTTGTGTTCAATGCCAAAGTAGGGATTTAACACTGAGCTATGCTGTAATAGCTACCATTGTTCATATCTTGTTTCACTACTTTTTATAGCTTGAAACCCTACTTCATTTTTAAATTTATAATTTTTAATATACTATTCTACTAGTAACTACTACTTAATTGGTAGGTGATATTTTTACAGCCTAGGGGAGTGACCATGAATGCTCTGTATTGATTCCCCTCTACCCACTAAACTACAGAGTATAAACTAATAACAATAGCTTTAAAACAATTACTTCAGCGTAATATTAGCATACTTTTCTTAGTTATGGACATTTCTGAAATACAGACAGTAGTATGTACCAGACTGTCTGGATAAGAGAGGTTCCATTGCAAAGCCTTTCTGACTACACCTTTCCCGCTACTACTGGAAAGGGTAGCTAAATGACTAACCAATCAGAATTAAGAAGGATGCAGCAAAACTGAACGTAGAACACAAATAGAGCTACACTGATTCTAAAAATTAGTATCAGGATGATGTTGCTGCAGATATCAGTTATAAAATGGTCTCTGTTTAAAACTGCATATTATGCTGGGTACCAAGTATACTAGTACAACAGACACAAGATATTGCAGAGCAAGCTCATTATAAGATTTGTAGCTTAGTTTGTTATTAAATAGCTTATCTATGAGCATCATCATCTCCATTCCAGTAGTAGAGCACAGAGGAATACTTGACAGATCTGCACTTTAGTGACTTCCTTATAGTTAACTGAATTTTGTATTGGCTAACTCATTTTGTCCTTATAGGTATATATTTTGAACGTTACTTTAAAATGTACAAGTGACCTTCTTGTTTCACTACTTTCAATTTTATTATTTGATCCCCTACCCACAAGGAACCTGTTTAGCAAAGTTCATGCAAGCAGATATAGAAATATTGGCATCTAAGCAGTTATTGAAGCACCAAGTCCCCATAAAACTCATCCTATATGTTGTCATATATACATGTGTATAGGATTATAGCCATTTCCACACTCTAGTGTAACATTCCTCATCCATTATATACAGATGATGACACTAGTCTTCAGTATGAAACTGCTGAAGAATCACTTGATAGTGATGAGCAGGAAATGTGTGTGGAGGATGTGACTGAGCCTGCAAGACCTTTACACCAGCATACTGTAGCAAGTGAAGGTAACAGTAATGTATTATGTGAATGTTTATCTGCAAATTATGTATACCATCAGCTTCTACAATACTTCTTATTCATACTGATATGTTATTTTTTTGTATTATCACTTTCCTACATGATATAAAGATTGGCACCACAGACATATGCATCTGTACCAAAGCATCCAAGCTGTGAAAAAGGGTGCATCATCAAAAAAGTCAGATATGTGAAATCCAAGGCGGTGGCAAAGAAATGGCTGTGGTGATAGGTTAATGGCAAAAATTTTAATAACAACAATTCAGGTGAATTTTGAAGGCAACACAAACTTCTCCTGGATTGTCTTTATTAAAATTTTTACATATAGCTAACCTACCATCATAGCCATTTCTTGGCTGCCACCTTGGATATCACATTTTTTCATCCTGGCTTTTTTGGGACCACACCCTATTTTCACAGCTTGGATGTTTTGGTATAGATATCACTTCTTTTTGTCATTATATACTCTGAAGCCAGCCAACTTCTTTTAGTTGTGTTCTTTTCTTTACTGCAGAAAAAAAGAATAGATCAAGAGCAGAATTGTTTTGTATTATAATGATGTAATTTTTTTATAAATTAATAACATGAATTTTATCCTACAAGTTGGCTGGCTTGTAGCAGACATCCCTACAAGGTAACTTGCTTGTAGCTCAACTCTCTACAGAGTGACTTCCAATGTAGCTAGATTCTCTATAGAGGGTGATTTGTTGGAGCTGAACTCTCTACAGGATGACTTGTTTGTAGCTGAACTCTCTACAGGGTGACTTGTAACTGAACTCTCCACAGGGTGACTTGTTTATAGCCGAACTCTCTACAGGGTGACTTGTTTATAGCCGAACTCTCTACAGGAAACTTGTTGTGGCTGAACTCTCTACAGGGTGACTTGTTTGTAGCCGAACTCTCTACAGGATGACTTGCTGTAGCTGAACTCGGTGAATTGTTTGTAGTTGAGGGTGACTTGTTGTAGCTAATCTCTACAGGGAGACTTCTAATGTAGTTGAGCTCTCCATAGGGTGACTTATTTATAGCTGAATTCTGTGCAGGGTGATTGAATTGTAGCTGAACTCTCTACAGGGTGACTTGTTGTAGCTGAACTCTATACATGATGGCTCATAACAGACTAAAATTCTCAACGAGGTAATTTTCAATAAAGCTGGACGTTTTAATAGAGTATTTTATTTCTTAGCTGAATGCTCTATTAGGGTTACTGCACTATTAGAATATCTTGGTCTCGCACTTGCTAAACATAGTTGGACTTCATATTAAAGCTCAAATCTAAACCATTGAAGGTCCTTTCCAAGATGATTAAACCATTTATATACTATTTTCAACTTGTTCTCCTGACCAGTTTATCCAGTAGGTGTGCCAAGTGATAGTTTTTATTAGCAAATCTTAATTGCATAATTGCTGCTGTATCTTTACAGTCTCACCTCAAACCATAGAAGGTTTAATCATGAGGTTCAATAGTTAACCTAATAGCTTCTCAACTGTTATCATAAATGTGATACTAAGATGTGCCCTTATACCCCCCCGTCTGTGTGCCGAATTTCAAAGCAATCAGATAAGTAACCCATTCATGTTTTATGGCAGCTTTTGTAAGTGCACGAAAAGATGAAGAAAAGGAAAAAAAAAGGAATTAAACCAATGTTGGAAGGTTCAAATTTGGTATGTAGACAGACTACTGATGGTGGCAGGCATTTCCACAGTAAAATTGTTTTGTTTTGTAAAGGCAGTATGGAGCTATGAATGCATGAAAATCACATTTTCTTTCTTATATTCCTGTCAATATACTCTTCTTGGGCCACATGACGCACTATTGTTTGTCTTGATTGATTAAGTACCTCTATAAAAGACAAGATATCTTAACTCAGTTTTCAATATTACCTAATATTGTGATTACACCCCTTGGTTATTTATTGTGTAGGGTAGAGACCCAGTTATTGTACTATACATGATCAAGATACTTGTAAGCATTATACTCACTACTAGTATTTTAAAAAATTTGTTAATTTAAAAATGAAGCAGGGATCTATGCAATAAAAAGTAGTGAAACAAGAGATGAATGATGGTTAGCTCAGTGGGAAGTCACTACTTTGGCATTAAACAAAATAATTGTTATAGCTAATGTACCAAAGTAGGGACTTTCCCACCGAGCTAACCATCATTCATCTGTTGTTTCACTACTTTTTATTGCATAGATCCCTGCTTCATTTTTAAATTAATGTTTTTAAATACTAGCTTGTTTAGCTTTTTGTTGTAGCACAGCTAGCTACAGTGTAATGTGTAACTGTTCTACACATGACTGTTGTATTTGAATGACTGTTGTATTTGGAGTATCGCAGGTCAGCCAAGGGGTATGCAACTAGCTAGACCAATAAGGGGTGAGGTCTTCTTGTTTACTGTTAAGCAAATAGCTAAATTGTTAAGAGGTGTGTACGGTCTCCGTACTCCATTGCTACTAGTCCACTTAGATCTTTATTATTCAATTGGTGTGATTGTGAACCTATCGTGAACGACATCCCAATCACGAAGTTGCAAATATCTAGAATGTGTTGATATGGAAAATTAATGTCACAATATGGTTTCATTGGATGTAGAAGACAAATAGCCTGATTGAAGATAAAAGAAAAGACTAGGCGCTGAGGGCCTAAACTCATCAGAACCCCAAAAGACATATCCCACTGGTCAGTTTGATAGTGTGGCATAAAATGGTGGCCATGCGCTGCTTCATTTGGCCTCTAGGCTTGCGAATGTGTTGAGGCAGTGTGGTCTCTACTCTAGTTGAAAATTCCAAAAAAATTTATGTACTTATATAAGGTAAAGAGAAACCAAAGCTGAACCTCACCCTAACCCTGATGCTAAAGCCTGCTAAGCAAGTTCCCTCCAGCTCTAGCTCATCTTAAACTCATTGACAATAAACATCAGTAAGTGTTAGTTTAGTTTAGGGTTTGATTCTGTACAGCACTTGCTGCAATGTATTAACCTATAGTAGCTCTAAACTAAAGTAAGGACCTGAGACCTGCAAATAGGAGACATTATTATGTACCATAGCTATACATAGGAATATTCTTGTAGCTGTAACATTCTCACCGCCAGAACAGTTCTCCTATACATATAGCTATATATAGTGTACAATACAACTTCCCTTGCTTTACTACTTATTAGCATGTCAAAAAGGATCCCCTATTTGTAACTGGAAAAATGATCCAAATCGCATGTTAGAAGTTTCGAGATAAACGGTTTTAAAGAATTCAAGTTAGCATAACTTGCCAAGGATAGCAAGCACGCATATGAAATTCACACAATTTTAGGCCAATTCCAGTACTTGTAGTTGCTTGTAGAGTTTCCTGCCAAATAAGATAGAAAATCTGAGCAGTTGGACATGCAAGGTAGTATCACGAGTTCTCACAAAGGGGTGGAGGGTGGGGAGTGGCAGGAAGGGCAAGAGATAGACCTCAAAATGGAGGCAGACCATGATTTGGAGTCCAGACATTAGATTACAGGGCTGTGCTGGCTCCTTAGTGGCTGATATGTAGCAAAATCAACAGAGAAAATGTCTGCCCAACATTATAAGGCTGTCCACCACTAAACCAGTGATTCTTGCCAAGCCAGGTCCTTCACAAGGCCTGAAACCACCATTTGAGCACTCCACACCACCCAGAAAAGACGTGTGTTATAACCAGCCTCGAGTAGTTTGAGTAGTACTGAGGGTCAAAACTAGTAGTACGATAGTGTAGCTATCCACTGGTGGTGTTAGTTTGATTTTGTCTGATGTGCAATTTGAATCGGTTTTGTATAATTTGGTCACATTTTTAAAATTAAGTTTTATTTTAAATGGTTTACTTTTCATTGTCAAACAGTATGGTAGTATTGTTTAAGTAGGGACCACCCATAAGTGACGTGCGCTGCCAACATTGCCACCTTTAAAAATCATCTTAGAGAAATATTACACGACAAAAATCACATTTGCGGAATAATATTAGTCCATCTAACATGAAATACAGTATTGAAAACAGGAAAACACGTGCTGGTGACTGGATAAATTTTTTAATCGCCAAAACTCGAAATTTAGTCTGCCTCACTACCTAAACAAGCTGGAGTAGTGCACAGTATTAAATCACAGTAAAACAATAAGAAGTGTTATATCCCTACTGTGTTCTTCCTTATGGTATCTTGAGCACAGTAGGGATATAACACTTCATATTGTTTTACTGTGATTTGATATTGTGCACTACTCCAGTTTGTTTCACTACTTTTTATCAATGTGCTATGGTCCCTACTCCAGTTGAAATTTGTGTACTTGTTTGTTAATTTTTTTGTACAATGAAATACGACTGGTGAATCCACACATACCACATCAAAAAAAAAATGGCACTGCATGCCCCAGCTACTAATTATCATCTGAATAGTGAAGTATCCATTATGCTTTATTGTCAGCTATGTTCAACCTGTTACACAACAGTACGGATCAAGAACTGTTCGAAAAGCTCCTCTGCAATCAAAGTAGCCACTATGAAAAATACGGACTATTTCCATTATGAAGGGAAGCCATCACATGCTACCGCCAAATTGACACCTTTCACTGTCAGCCAAGATAAATCGGACACAAAAGAGGTCCATGAAGAATGCATTGTGCATACTGCAGTATGCCAAAAGGCACATGTCCGCCTGAAACAATGTCAAACAGTGAAAAAATCAAGCCTGTAGGCGTAGCCATTATTGAGTTACGCTTGTCTGACGGCATCAGTTACTCAGTCAGTCAGTAGAAAGTTATGTTTAAAATTTTTTTTGTAAAATTCTGTAACAACTTGTTGAAAGTGTTTCGGGTCGATCTGAAGGCTTGTTTGGGTTTAGTTTTACCTTACCAATACTGCCTCATCATCGTCAGGGAAAACTGAGGCTGGTTTTTGGCTGATGTTTTTCATGAGCCATGCCAAAACCTTTGTGGTCCCTATTATATACTACTATCATGCTGTATGATATAGAGGTAACTTCAGTTTCACATTCATAAGGTAGTGATTAGTTGGCAGTGTTGTAGCCTCCAATCTGCTAGAAAAATAACCAAGGCATCTTAACCTGCCTAAAAAGAAATTCAGCAGTTGAATTATTTTCTGCTGAGATGGTTACATTTGGGAATAGTCTACTATGTACAAATCCTTCTTGACCAAAGTTGTTGTGTCCTTTAATGGCAGTTCAAAAATGATCATATTTCTGTTTGTATGTATGCCGTAGTATAATAGTAATGTATATGTGTATTGACATAGTTTGTCTACTGTAGCAACAACAGTGGAAAGTGCAGTGGTTATTGATCAAATTAAAAATAGTGAGTGATCTGTATTGTGTATTATTATCATTGCCAGTATCAAGGGTGTCTGAGCACGTGCAACCAGAGCCTTACCACTAGCTGAAATTAAAGAAAAGCTTTCAAACTTGATAAAGCGAAAATTAAACATGCAGTACTGTTTAATGGCAATAACTGATAGATTAACAACACCTTTGTTTGACCCAGAACAATTTATGTCTACTCCATTTGTATTAAGTACCTCTAAAAATAACTTTGGTCTCTTTTGGAAAATTCCTTACAGTTTATCTCTTTCTAATAGTAAGGAGTTAAACAGTGTTATAGAGGTGCTTTTTAGTCAGTGTCCAATTTTATCTGAACACTTGTCAGTCAGATAGCTAGGTAGCACCTTTAGGCCTGAGCCTATTTTGCTTATGAAATTGTCTATTATGCTTTTGAGCAATGCTCCAAAACTTTTCCTATTATGCTCCAATTATGCTCATGTAAAATTGTGTCTTGATTGCTCTATTAGAGTACCTAATGCATATGTGAATATTCTATTAGGATGTTTCAACATGTAGTGGTCGTTCTATTAGAGTATAACTATTGATTTTTCCTTCACAAGTAGCTGTACTTTGTAAATGTGATTTTTACTGTGTTTGCACACTATCCCATTCTGCATCATGCAAAATATGTGGAGTTCGAGCTTCTTTGACAAAAATTGTTGATATTATGCTGGCATTATGCTCAATGCTTTAGTTACCCAAATTATGCTGGCATAATTGGTGCAGGCCTAAGCACCTTATCTGTGCACAGTATTACAGCCCAAAATTGCTTCCAGATAATAGTATCTCAAAATGTGAAATTCTTGGGGGAACATGCCCACAGACCCCATAAATTAGCTTCCTTTGGCAGCATTAGGACTAAGCCTTACCACTTTCACTTTACTCTGACACCCCTGACCAGTATCATGTGTGACCTGTAGAGGATGATACTCCAACAATGAAAGACCTCAACAGATATGTTATCAGTATTTATGCTGTTGACTGGTACAACATTGGAATAGAATTGGGGATAGAGCACCATGTACTCAATGTGACTGAGAAAGACCATCCTCAACAAAGTGTGATTTGTTTTCGTAAAGTCTTAGACAAGTGGTTGAAGTTAATTCCTAATGCTACATGGAGAATGCTGGAGGTTGCTCTTACTAATGTAAGAAGACAACAACTTGGTCTATATCCAGTTGATGATGTGTATGATGGTAAGGTATTATATAGGCATTGTGTATAGGTCAAGTCAACTTAGTTATTTACAAGCCCACTCAACATGCCTATTTTGTTGATTGAAATGCTATAATAAATTTTTATCAGTAAAAATCAAGCTAAAATGGTACTATGAGCCCTTGTATCTCTCAAATATATTAACTACTGTTCACCTGTAACTGTAGCAAAGTCAACCATATGGGTGCAAAATTCTAAACTGTGAGATAATTCCAGCATGAAATTGCTGGATAACACCAACATGAACTTGTTGCACTATCAGGCTAATAATTTCCACATCACCTTCCATTTGTTGGGTCTGCTTTTGGTAGATAATTTTCTGGTGACCTGTATAACCACACCAGATATCTGTACAGGTCTGTAAACACCAGGAGCTTAGACTACTGAAAATGTTTACCACATATTAAAGCACTATTCGCAGGACAGCTGTGGGTGCATGTCTGGTTACCTGAATTGTTTTCTGAAAAACATTTGTGTATATATATCTAATCCAAAACAGCCAAGCTGTAAAAAAAGAGTGCAGCCCTCAAAAAGGCTATGGTGAAAAATGATGTGAAATCCAAGGTGGCGGCCAAGAAATGGCTGTGATGGTAGGTTAATGGTAAAAAATTTAATAACGACAATTCAGGTAAATTTTGGTGCCACTTGGTCTTGGCACAAAATTCACCTGAATTGTCGTTATTAAATTTTTTACCATTAACCTACAATCACAGCCAATTCTTGGCCGCCACCTTGCATTTCACATCATTTTTCACCATAGCCTTTTTGAGGGCCGCACTCTTTTTTTACAGCTTGGCTGTTTTGGATTAGACTTAATTAACAGTGAAAAAAAAAGCAACGTATAGCAAGTATCATAAGCTATCAGGAATAGCTTTATAGTTTCAAGTTGAAAAGGGCATACTTTCTTACAAGAATAAAAAGCAGCCTTGAGGCTTTGTCTATCAAAAATTGTATAAGAAAGCATGATAGGAAAACTATTTTAAAAAAGGCTTCAAAAGATACTTCAGTAAAATAGTGCAGCCTTTAATTTTAAATTTAGAATATCTCTATGTGACGGTCACCACCCTTTTGCACTATCATATTCTTTTTACTAAACACAGTAATTTATCAAGAGAACTTGGTTCAGTTCAAATCTGCCACCCTCATTGGTTGATCTTCTCGAAGACTACCTGTTATGAGTTTATCAACCCCAGATACGTACTCTTATATGTGGGTTTTCCATATAAATTCTAAGGTGGCAGCCTAGAAATGGCTGGAATAATGCTTATTCCAATCAGTTGAATGGCATGGCTATACTGTCATCATAATATTGATTGGCTTTAGTATCATTGTAACAATTTCTTTGTATCCGCCTTTAATTTTACAACTTTTAATTAATTTGAAGGCAATTTTCCCCTTTTTCACAAACTTGTCAGCTTTGGCATGAACATCACTTGATTTTGTACAGGAATTTGCAAGCAGGTTTCAGGCTTGCATGCTTTTACGTGACTGTATTTTATTTGCTACATAGGATGTGTGTTATTAAAGATGGCTGCTTTATTATTGAAATGTAGTTTTTATAATAAGGCTCTCTAATAGAACAGTTTTGCACTCTAAAAGAACATTCATAGAACCTCTAACAACTTTTATAAGTTTCTGGAGCATTCATTATCAAGATGTACAGTAGTGTGTTGTGCGGCCCAAGAAGCCAGCGCGCCACACCACGAGTATATTTACTGGAAGAAAGAAAATGCGATTTTCACACCTTTGTAGCTCCATGATCCCTTATCCGATTGGAACTAGTTTCACTACAGAGGTGTCCACCAGGTAGGCCACACCACATACCAAATTTCCATAGCTGTTTCTGAGATATGAGTGGCCAAAGTTTTACTTTAATTTCTTCGTTTTTTTTTCTTCGTCATAGGGGGCTACGGCTTCGATTTCTATTCACACACTTCACAAAAATTGCTATAAAACACAAACTTGTAACTCCATTGTATCAATACTTGGCACAAGTATAAAGGTACATTTGCATACCAAGTTTGCTATGAATCTGATAAATATCCAAGGAGTTATGAACGTTTATTCATGTTAAAAAAATGAAACTTTTGTCACGGCTACAAGGTAAACCGAGTAGAGGAATAACTTGAAAATTTGTTTGTACATAGGCTAATCATCGTAGGAGTGCCTTTTGGTGGTTAGAACAGCAACAGACTTACAGCTACAAAGTTATAAAGCAAAAACCAAGCAGGTGTAAAATCGTGGGATCAAGATACTCTAATAGAGCAGTCACTGGGGGGGGGGGGGGGGGGGGGGGGGGCAAAAAAGGTGCATAAAAATGTCAAAAAAAATGAACTGATCATGACCAGAGTTTGAACCAAGGACCTCCATACCTAATGCCTGCATCCTTAATCACTGAACCATTGCTATCTCGGCTGATCATTTCACTTAATTTATACCTTATAAATGAAACTTCTAGCTTAATAAGTAAAACTGATCTACCAAAATAAGTAAAACTGATCTACCAATAAAAAATCTAGATTGTTTCAGAACATTCTATGTGTGTTCTATTAGATGATTTCAGTGAAAGCAAAAATGTGCGCTCTATTAGAGTATTAGCACTAATGTTGCACCGATATGAGATTTTGCCGATATTCCAATAACCGATATTGAATAATGTTTTCAAGCTGATGAATGTAGCCAATCCGATATAGCAGATCACATCTATTTTGTAGCAATTTTTACTAGAAATTCGATTGTGAAGTACCAATTTAGCTTGTTTACAGCAGCAATGTTGCTACAATAACAGCTGACAGTACACTGAAGCAGTAATGACACATCATGTGGTGTACATGATCATATATTTCTAAACACATACACATATCTGTATCTAATCAAAAACAGCCAAGCTGTAGAAAACGGTGCGGCCCCCAAAAAGGCCATGGTGAAAAAAGATGTGAAATCCAAGGTGGCGGCCAAGAAATGGCTGTGATGGTAGGTTAATGGTAAAAATTTTAATAATGACAATTCAGGTGAATTTGGTGCCAAGACCAAGCGGCACAAAATTCACCTGAATTGTCGTTATTAAAAATTTTTACCATTAACCTACCATCACAGCCATTTCTTGACCGCCACCTTGGATTTCACATCTGTTTTCACCATGGCCTTTTTGGGGGCTGCACCTTTTTTACAGCTTGGCTGTTTTTGATTAGATATCACTTCTTTTTGTATTTGTATACTGCAAAGCCAGCCTATGGCTGGCTTTGGGGCTTTTTTAACCCATGTGTTTTTTTCTTTACCACAGGAAGAAGAAAAGCTCTCTACAGGGTGATTTGTTTCTAGCTGAACTCTCTACAGGTGATTTATTTGCAGCTTAACTCTCAGAGTCTACATGATGGTTTCTTTGTAGCTGAACTCTCTACAAGGTTACTTCTTCTAGCTGAACTCTCTACAGGGTGATTTGTTTGCAGCTGAACTCTCTACATGATGGTTTCTTTGTAGCTGAACTTTCTACAAGGTGACCTCTTCTAGCTGATCTCTCTACAGGGTGATTTGTTTCTAGCTGAACTCTCTACTGGTGATTTGTTACAGTTAAACTCTCTACATGGTGGTTTCTTTGTAGCTGAATTCTTTACATGATGGTTTCTTTGTAGCTGAACCCTTTACAAGGTGACTTCTTCTGGCTGAACTCTCTACGGGGTAATTTCTTTGTAGCTGAACTCTTTACATGATGGTTTCTTTGTAGCTGAACTCTCTACAAGGTGACTTCTTCTAGCTGATCCCTCTACAGGGTGATTTGTTTGTAGCTGAACTCTCTACAAGGTGACTTCTTCTAGCTGAACTCTCTACAGAGTAATTTCTTTGTAGCTGAACTCTCTACATGGTGGTTTCTTTGTAGCTGAACTCTCTACAAGGTGACTTCTTCTAGCTGATTCCTCTACAGGGTGATTTGTTTGTAGCTAAACTCTTTATGTGATGGTTTCTTTGTAGCTGAACTTTCTACAAGGTGACCTCTTCTAGCTGATCTCTCTACAGGGTGATCTGTTTCTAGCTGAACTCTCTACTGGTGATTTGTTGCAGTTAAACTCTCTACATGGTGGTTTCTTTGTAGCTAAACTCTCTACATGATGGTTTCTTTGTAGCTGAATCTTTACAAGGTGACTTCTTCTAGCTGAACTCTCTACGGGGTAATTTCTTTGTAGCTGAACTCTGTACAAGACGGTTTCTTTGTAGCTGAACTCTCTACAAGGTGACTTCTTCTAGCCAATTCCTCTACAGGGTGATTTGTTTGTAGCTAAACTCTTTATGTGGTGGTGTCTTTGTAGCTGAATTTTCTACAAAGTGTACTCTTCTAGCTGATCTCTCTTTACAGGGTGATTTGTTTCTAGCTGAACTCTCCACTGGTGATTTGTTGCAGTTAAATTCTCTACATGGTGGTTTCTTTGTAGCTGAACTCTCTACATGATGGTTTCTTTGTAGCTGAATCTTTACAAGGTGACTTCTTCTAGCTGAACTCTCTACGGGGTAATTTCTTTGTAGCTGAACTCTCTACATGACGGTTTCTTTGTAGCTGAACTCTCTACAAGGTGACTTCTTCTAGCTGATCCCTCTACAGGGTGATTTGTATGTAGCTGAACTCTCTACAAGGTGACTTCTTCTAGCTGAACTCTCTACAGAGTGATTTCTTTGTAACTGAACTCTCTACATGATGGTTTCTTTGTAGCTGAACTCTTTACAAGGTGACTTCTTCTAGCTGAACTCTCTACGGGGTAATTTCTTTGTAGCTGAACTCTCTACAAGGTGACTTCTTCTAGCTGAGCTCTCTACAGGGTGATTTCTTTGTAGCTGAACTCTCTACATGATGGTTTCTTTCCAGCTGAACTCTCTACAAGGTGACTTCTTCTAGCTGATCCCTCTACAGGGTGATTTGTTTGCAGCTGAACTCTTTATGTGGTGGTTTCTTTGTAGCTAAACTTTCTACAAGGTGACCTCTTCTAGCTGATCTCTCTACAGGGTGATTTGTTTGTAGCTGAACTCTCTACAGGCGACTTGTTTGCAGCTAAACTCTCTACATGATGGTTTCTTTGTACCTGAACTCTCTACAAGGTAACTTCTTCTGGCTGATCACTCTACAGGGCGATTTGTTTGTAGTTGAATTCTCTACACGATGATTTGTTTGAGGCTGAACTCTCTACATGGCGGTTTCTTTGTAGCTGAACTCTCTACAAGGTGACTTTTTCTAGCTGAACTCTCTACAGAGTAATTTGTTTGCAGCTAAACTCTCTACATGATGGTTTCTTTGTAGCTGAATTCTCTACAAGGTAACCTCTTCTAGCTGATCTCTCTACAGGGTGATTTGTTTTTAGCTGAACTCTGTACAGGTGATTTGTTTGCAGCTAAACTCTCTACATGGTGGTTTCTTTGTAGCTGAACTCTCTACATGATGGTTTCTTTGTAGCTGAACTCTCTACAAGGTGACTTCTTCTAGCTGAACTCTCTACAGGGTGATCTTTTTGTAGCTGAACTCTGTACAGGTGATTTGTTCACAGCTGAACTCTCTACATGATGGTTTCTTTGTAGCTGAACTCTCTACAGGATGACCTCTTCTAGCTGATCTCTCTAGAGGATGATTTGTTTCTAGCCTCTACAGGTGATTTGTTTCTAGCCTCTACAGGTGATTTGTTTGCAGCTGAACTCTCTACATGATGGTTTCTTTGTACCTGAACTCTCTACAAGGTAACTTCTTCTAGCTAATCCCTCTACAGTGCGATTTGTTTGTAGCTGAATTATCTACAGGGTGATTTGTTTGCAGCTGAACTCTCTACATGGTGCTTTCTTTGTAGCTGAACTCTCTACAAGGTGATCTTTTCGTAGCTGAACTCTCTACAGGGTGATTTGTTTGTAGCTGAACTCTCCACAGGATGGTTTCTTTGTAGCTGAACTCTTTGCAAGGTGACTTGATTGTAGCTGAACTTTCTAAAGTATTAACTGGTTGCTGCTGCTACTCCCTACAGCGTAACGTGCAGTGTAATAGAAATCTATAATGGAGTAAATTATGAACTAGGTGAATGCTCTATTAGGGTGACTGTTCTATTAGAGTATCTCGATCTCGCATTTGCTACATGGAGTTGGCTTTGGAATCATAAGTCAGTAGTTTGTAAACCAATTGTTCTGTACTACTGCAAGCAGTGCGCAAAATAACGGTCGGTCACCGGACAATATCCGGAAATTATTAGCACCTGTCCGGACGAAAATTAGAATGCACGGAAACTATGTCTGGACATTCTGATTCGAGCAAGAAACGAGTGCTAACACGTAGAACAGTTGAAAAGTGGATTGTAGAGAATGATAAGGAGTTGGATACAACGATATGGCTGAAATATGAGATGGTACCTGGCGACCGCAAGCACGTGTCTGCTCTTAAGTGTGGGGTTTGTATACAGTTTAACGACCGACTAATTTCGCTGCGAAATTATAACCCGGCTTTTGTCAATGGATCAAAGAATACAAGAACATCGGCATTTAAGGAACACGCCGATATGGACATGCACGCGCGTGCTATGCTGCTGTACAAGAAACAACACTCTACAAATGTGTGCGAGTACGCACCAATAGCTAAAGCTATTCTACAGCCATCGATGGATGAATCAACTAGGCTGAAACTGAAGCGTAAGTTCGAGATCGCTTACATGATGGTGAAGGAAAATCTAGCTTTCAAGAAAATGAAGCCTTTGTGTGACATGGAGGAGCGGCATGGAGTGGAAATTGGTGCAAGCTATCGAAATGATATTGGCTGTGCTTCATTTGTAGAATCCATCGCTACAGACCTCAAAGGAGATTTAAAATATAAAATAGCAAAAGCCAAGTTTTTTTCTCTGTTGATAGATAGCAGCACTGATTGTGCTAATGTAGATGAGGAGCTTTTTTTAGTTCTGTATTTTGATCCCTACTCTGGTTCAGAAGATGGCACGGTTCATGTGAGGGATAAATTCTTTGCAGTTCGTCATCTTGCACGGGGGACTGGAGAAGGTCTTTATATTTGTGTCAAAAAAACTCTGGCCTACATGGGTGTGACTCCATTAGAATGGCAGTGCAAGATGATTGGGCTGGGGTGTGATGGTACTAATGCCAATATAGGAAGTAGGAATGGTCTTAAAGGATATCTCACGGAAGACATTCCATGGCTTATTGTATCTTGGTGTCTTGCTCATAGGCTGGAGCTTTCTGTTAAGGATGCTTTAAAAGACACATTTTTTAAGGAGATCGATGAGTTGCTTTTACAAGTATACTATGTATACGAAAAATCACCCAAAAAGTGTCACGAACTAAAGGAAATTGTGGACAATCTCAAACAGTGTTTAACAGACACAGAAATGCCAACTAAGGGGGGTACCCGACCACTTCGGGCAAGTGGGACAAGATTTATAGCACACAAGGTGTCTGCTCTGGCAAGATTGGTTGACAGGTATGGGGCTTACCTTAGTCACTTAATCACGCTATCACAAGATACAGCAGTTAAATCATTAGATAGACAGAAATTGAAAGGCTATGTCTTGAAGTGGAGGAAGTCAAAAGTCTTATTAGGTTGTGCTCTTTTTCATGATGTGTTAAAGCCTTTAGGAATACTTAGCAAAGTGCTACAGGAAGATGAGTTGTGTATTGTAAGGGCAATAGAAGCGATGGTTAAAACAACAAAAATGTTTGGATGAGCTAAAAACAAAGAATTTTGAGGACGTCCTAACTGTTAAAAAAATTTTGACCAGAATTCAACAAAATGAAATACCCACTGATACAGGCACTAAAACAGTCTACTGTTATCAAGGTGCTGATTTGCGCTATCATTCTGAGGCTCTATCTACTTTGAAGAAAAATTACAAGGTTTGGATCACTGCTATTGATGAGTGTCTTGTGCATCGACTGAAAGCACAAGAGGAAGAGCTTGCACTGTTCACACATGCTGTGACACTGCTTGCAACTCATGGTTGGGAGAGGACTGCTACTCCTTGTTTTGGGCATGCTGCATTAGACGTCGTCAGTCATATGTTTGCCATTCCTTTAGAGAAAGCTGGCATAGATACGTGTGCTGTACAGGAGGAATGGGATGATATGGTGGAGTATAGCAAACGGTATCTTAATCTGGTGCAAGATTATAAGAATGTTTGGTGGAAATTGTTCAATTGTGTGGACTCCAAGCGTTGGTCCAATGTATTAGGGCTAATAGAGCTTTTGTTTAGTCTCCCACTGTCTAATGGTCACTTGGAAAGAGTCTTTTCTCAGCTAAAACTGATCAAGACTGATCACCACACCAACTTGTCCGAGAATAGGCTAGACCAGCTAGTGAGGATTAATGTTGAAGGTCCACCATTGGAGAAGTGGGATGCCTCCAGTGCTATAGATACATGGTATAATGACAAATCTAGACGGTTGACTGCGAGCAGTAGAGCTACCAGTACCACAGGTCATGGGTACAAGGATACTCCTACTGAAAAAGGTGACAAACATGCTTTTTCCTTGGATGAATGGAAGGATTGGGTACAAGTTAGCATTGATGAAGAGCCTAATGATGATGATGATGATGATGACGACGAGGAGCCTTTAAGTTTTGTTGATGATGAGCCTTGTGAATCTGGTGATGACGAGCCTTGTGAACCTGGTGATGATGAGCCTTGTGAATCTGGTGATGATGAGCCTTGTGAATCTGGTGATGACTGTGTGATTATAGAGTAAGTGTAATCCACACCAGAATATACAACACCTTACCTAATTGCATATCATAAGTTTGTGATTTGCATTTTGTGATCTTGTAATATTGTTGTGCAGCTGTATTAGACAAGTATGTAGCCTTTTGCTTTTTGTAGTAGTGTAAAACTGTCAGTCTCTGTGATGTGTGTGTGTGTGTGTCTCAATATCAGATACTTAGTTGTAATTCATTACATTGTATTTTAATTTACACCATGAATTTTATAACCACTGTGCATACATGAACTTTTTAATGATATAATATAAATTTATTATGAAATAGTGATGATGATCATTCAAAGTATATGTCCGGACAACTTTGAAAATGTCCTTCCAACTTTTATTTTGTCCTGACAGTAAGTCAGGTGGGGTCCCAAAAGTTATTTTGCACACTGGCAAGGACTTTCTATGATGACTATTCCAGCTACATACCAATTTTCAGCTCACTGCTCTAAGCGGTTTGCCTGGTAGGCATGAAAATTATTGTTATTTTTATTCACGAATCTCGATCGTGCAATTCTTACACACCTTCGGTTTCATGTCATATCTCCATAATCTTAATTTCGATTGTTTTCAAACCACCAAAAGGCACTCCTACAATGGTTGATCTATCCACAAACTTTTTATTCCCGCCTACCACCCCCAGCACAAAAGACATGTGTGCTGGACACAACTGAAACAACAATAATGTAAAAGTCCCTAGGGCCACTTACAAGGCCCAGTTCCGGGGAAGCATTAGATGATCTGTAAGAGATGGAACGGCTTCCCCGGATGCACATAGTTGCAGATCTTAAAAGAGAAAAGGACAACAAACAACGAAGCCATGCAAGAGTGCTGCTGTGTTACGCCTGGAAAGTAATTCGGCTAAACGGCGATAAAAAGTGACTGCTTCCTTGTCCATACCCCCCCCCCCCCCGGTTGTTGAGAAAACTAAAGGAGTGAAAGATGCCAACTCCACCTCACGGACATGATCACCATACTCCCTCTTCTTCTGTTGCTCATGACGTCTATATACAGATGGAATAGAAGTATTGCGGTAGCTCTGTGCATTTGGATGAAACACCCTTATGTCAAAAACGTCACATTGCCGCCGCCCCCAAAATCCACGAGCATGAATATCAGCTCTGGCATCATCTTGTCGGTTGGCAGACTGAGGAGTAATTACTTCTCCACTGAGAGATTGAAGATGTGGTTCGATGGCAACCTCATTACATACTTTAGACAGTAACTCAGCTGTGATGTCACGTAAATCATTATGACGCACGAATGTTAAGCACCATGCCGACATATCATGGCATGATCAGTAGAAATTGGCACCACAAACACAGTGACTAGGAGTATTCAGTAAATTCCAATCATAACGCAGGTGGAGTGCATCCCAGAATTCCTGTTTAGTTAGATGGAAACCTTGATCTTGTAGTGGCAGGGCTAACAACCACGAAGAGGCTCCAGGTTCGCTATTTAAATCAACAGTTCTTTGAAGTTGTGTAGAGAAACTGTTCCTAATCTCCAGGGCATGTTCCTTAGTTGCCATACACCTGCTCTGATGGACCTGAGCCTTGATGGATCGAGTATCAGGGGGATGAGCACAAACAGACTGTTTAATGATTAGTTCTTTCAAAGGAGCAGTAATTTGTTGAGAAGCAGCAAACTGTGAATCACAAATGCTAGTGGGATTGACTACACCCAAGCCACCAAAACAACAGGGAAGAGAAAACAAGGTACGTTCAGTATTGGAACCTGCAGGACGTCCACTGAGTGAAGGAAGAAGCCGCAAACTGATAACATCTTCCAATGGCTGATAAAAGGAGCTAATACCAGGAATAGTTCTCATCAAGTAGACCCAACGACCAATCAACCCATGGGTGAATGCACAATAAGCAGCATGTGGCCTACTAGTAGCAATCTCTGCTAAAGCAGAAACTTCGATTCTGCAGTCCAAGACTCAACCTTAGTTGTGACATACTCTTCAGCAAACTCCCTTGAACCCAGGGCAGCACCAAGATGTCGCTGACCATGTGCAGTAATCCTTATATTTGTATTAGCGAACATGGTCTGTGCAGAAGAGAGATGTTCTGGCTTCACAATCAAAACTGTTTTGGTAGCATTCGTAAAGTAGCCATAGTCTGGTCCAACCGATGAAAGATGCTGCCACCAGGTTGATAGCGTCGACAGTGATCCAACTGCAGTGGCGTCATCTGCAAACCAAGCTTGAGAAGCACCACGGACAGCCATTCAGAGATGCCTAATCAAGGGAACCACTGCCAACGCATACATAGCCATTGCAAAGGGGTCGCCCTGTGTTGTTCCCTCAGTCGAAGGAATTTCCCCCTCACCAACAACAAACAAACGAACTGGGGCACCATAAGTATTTTGCAGGATCAATGAAAAAGATGGACAGAGCATTGAAATGTTATGTAGTGCAGCTTGACGATTGATACAGTTAAAAGTATTTGAAGCATCAACAAGGAGAGCAGCTTCACATTCATTATCACCAAACATCTCCTTCTATCCACAAACTGATTTTCAACTCATTCCATGAAGCGGTTTACCCTGTAAACGTGACAACAAATCAATCTTGTTTTACGCGAATAATCAATCATAACTCCTGACCCATTCACCGAATTTGCACCAAATTTGACAATAGGATTCCTCGTTGGACTCCCTTTATGTGTGCCAAATTTCAAGGCGATCGGATTACGCGTTTGTGTTTTATAGCAATTTTTCAAAGTGTGCGAAAAGACGAAGAAAAATAAGAAGAAATAAATGAAGAAATAAAAACGAACTTTTGGGCACTCGTATCTCGGAAATGGCTAAGGCGATTTTCTTCAAATTTGGTATGTGGGGTGGCTTACCTGGCGGGCACCTCTGCAGCAAAACTGATTCCAATTGGATGAAGGATCATGGAGCTACAAAGGTGTGAAAATCGAGTTTTCTTTCTTCCTGTCAATATACTCACGGTGTGGCGTGCCGGCTTCTTGGGCCGCACGACACACTATTGTGTGTCTTGATCTGCTGCTTTTTTCAGGGTGCCGATCCGATACCGATATACAAAACACAAGCCGATATATGGTTTTTCCGAAATCTGATCCAATTATCAGTGCAACACTAATTAGCACCATACTATTGTTGCAACACTTTGAAGTTCAATCTAGTAGCTATTTCATCAAATCAGAGCCATTTTCGTATCGATCAGTGGTGTATTTGTAGTATTAACTTAGTTTTTCCCCCAGGTGGTCTGCGAGCAGGCTAGTATGACTGACTCGCACCAATCATCATCATAATCATCTTAATAAGTGCTACTAGTGAATTTAAAAATTGTTAATTTAGAAATGGAAGTAGGGATCAAGCGATAAAAACTACTGAAACAAGTGATTTGAATGATGGCAACTATTACAACATAGCTTTGTGGGGAAATCCTTACATTGGTATCTCACCACGTCACCATATATGTTCAATGCCAAAGTAGGGATTTCCCCACAAAGCTATGTTGTAATAGTTGCCATCATTCAAATCACTTGTTTCAGTAGTTTTTATCGCTTGATCCCTACTTCCATTTCTAAATTAACAATTTTTAAATTCACTAGTTTGTTAACTTTTTTTGGTATAGGTATATAGCTATTATTGATCTTTGGCACTGACTGCTCTATTAGAGTATCTCGATCTTGCTGCTTGCTTTATGCAAGCTGATCAATTACTAAATTGAAAGGCATGCAGGGTTTCTATCTCCTGTTTTCTACAATTAGTTACAGCTGGACCATTAATAATGGGCGTGGTCCACTGATCGTTAAGTACGAGCGCACGCTCTGATTGATAAGGGCGTGGCAGTGTGTTCTTACTTCACTAGGCTGTTTGATCGCTTTGCAAGTGTTGCTATACAGGCATCTACTTGCCCTTACAGTACGGAATCCGTTATTAGTTTTGTGGCGTCCGAATACGGCTGCTCTAAGGAAAGTGTCGATACGAATTATTAACGCCTCCGTGACTGGAAAAGAAGAAGACGATCCGTAATTGAAGATAAAAGGAAAGGCAAAGCGCAGAAGGCAGACACTCGTCGGAACCCGAAAAGGCACATCCCAGCAGCGAGTTAAATATTGTGGCAAAGAATGGTGATCCTTCGCTGCTTCGTTTGGCCTGTAGCCTTGCGAATGTGGTCAGGCTGGCAGGCAGGCAGGCTGGCAGGCAGGCAGGCTGGCAGGCAGACGAAAATTTCTGTTTTAGCGATTTTTTAGAAATAAAATTCCAGCACTTTTCTAGTCGTTTCCTGATATATAACGCTAGAAATAAAGTTAGAAACTTGAAGACTCTTTAGTAAAAGGTTTATTTGCTGTGTGAGATATTTCTAGGATGATTTTTGAGGGATCGAAATTTGAGGTGCGCGCCAAATCCATCCCGATCCCTACTTAAACAGTACTATCGTACTGTTTGATATGCTAGCAAACTTGTGATACAACAGCCTGGAAATCATTTCCCAGTAAAAAGGTGTAGGATTTGGTTTTTGAAAATACAATATAGTAAAATCCACTCAAAAACAGCCAAGCTGTAAAAAAAAAGAGTGGGGCCCTCAAAATCCTGGGTGAAAAAGTTGTGAAATCAAAGGTGGCAGCCAAGAAATGACTGCAATGATGTTAATGCTAAAAAATTTTAATAATGGCTGTGTGCATTGTTAAAATTTATTAGCATTAATAAGTAAAACTGATCTACCAAATAAGTAAAACTGATCTACCAATAGAAAATCTAGATTGTTTCAGAACATTCTATGTGTGTTCTATTAGATGATTTCAGTGAAAGCAAAAATGTGCGCTCTATTAGAGCATTAGCACTAGTGTTGCACCAATATGAGATTTTGCCGATATTCCAATAACCGATATTGAATAATGTTTCCAAGCCGATGAATGTAGCCAATCTGATATATACTTATTAGATATATATAACACTTCTTATTGTTTTACTATCATGCACTACTCCAGTTTGTTTCAGTACTTTTTATCAATGTGTTATGGTAAAGGAAAAGTGAGATATGGTGATAATTGTCAGCAGGAAAGTCCTAACTTCCACAAGCAATAGAAATGATCCAACTTGATCAAGGATCATAGAAATAAAGAGTAATGAAACTCAAGAGGTTGCCTATACCTTGTAAACATATGTACTTCAGTCACGCAATATTAAACTTTGGCAGACTATTACTATGGAATGGCTTGATCCATTTTGATATAATTTAGTGTGTGGCCTGTCCTTCCTGGTGGGCAGCTGTAGTGCAAAAAATGGTGCTATATTTGGAGACAGAACCATTGAAAATTGCATTTTCTTTCTTCCCGTTAAATATACCCACGTTTGATATGCCAACTTACCATGTATTTTGGTGGCATGACACACCCATCATTTATCTTGATCTATAACTATAATAATTATGTATATGTATTACTTTTCTAGCATATACACCTGTAGCAGTACAACAAAACATACTTGAAGGATTGAATATTAACAACTGCAGAATTGACATTGCCTTTACTCGTATCAGTTGTAAATTATTGTATTTATTAAAAGGCATCATTTCTGTTGATGATATATGTTTTGCTTGCTTTACAAATGCCAATACTGAGTTAGGAATTGGATATCCTGAAGATCTTAAGCAAAACTTAAATGGAGCAAAATCAGTTACAGAATTCTTCAACATTTTGAGCAATTATCCCACCCACTGGAGTTGGATTAACATTCAAGTTATGGAAAAAATAGCATCTCTTAATGATCAAGCTATAAAACTAGTTGAACATTACAAGACTGTAATGTATGGTAAAAAGCTTGTAGATATATTATCTGAAGTGAAACATCCTGATTTCAAAATAGATAAAGAATTTTACTCAGAAATTAAAGAAAAATGGAATAAACCACTCAGTGACATCACCTTCAAAGACATTCAAGATCATAAATTGTGTGTTGGAGAAATTTTTGGTGTAAACAGATCAGCAATTGTACTCATACAAATTGCTAAAGGATGTGTGGAGAATCACTGGTTGATCCCAAGATCATTAGTACATTATGCTTATGGTGAATACCAAAAGAACATAAACAAACTGGCAAATTTTGATATCATTTCAATTGAATTTATAAGCACTACTACTTTGCTGCAGATAGCTGCTTCTCAAGGTATAGCTGTGTGTTGTATATAAATTCACAAGGTTGTGCATGTCATTGGTACTATAAAAACCATGGCCTAGTGTGAAACTTTCAACCCCAGTATCCACTATCTAGGAGGAATATTACTTTTGCAAGCTGTTATCTAACTATTATAAACTTTTACACAATTATACATACTATTAATCTTTTATAGCTTTCTATAGTTCATTTTTAACATGTCTATTACTGGAGGGGGTGTGGTCCATCACTGAAACTGCTTTATGAGGGCTTGATGTGACAGGCATTTAATTAACAGTGAAAAAAGTAATGTATAGCAGACCTCATAAGTTATCAGGATTAGTTTTATACTTTAAAGTTGAAAAAGACATACATTCTTACAAGAATAAAAAGCAACCTTGAGGCTTTGTCGATAGAAAATTGTTTAAGAAAGCATGATAGGCAAACTATTTAAAAAAGACAGTTCAGAAGATACTTCTGTAAAACAGTGCAGCCTTTAATTTTAAATTTAGAATGTCTCAATGTGACGGTCACCACCCTTTTTGCACTATCATATTATTTTACTAAACACAGTAATTTATCAAGAGAACTTGGTTCAGTCCAAATCTGCCACCCTCATTGGTTGATATTCTCAAAGACTACATGTTATGAGTTCCTCAATCCCAGATACGTACTCTTGTATGTGGGTTGTCCACATAAATTCTAAGGTGGCAGCCTAGAAATGGCTGGAATAATCCTTATTCCAATCAGTTAAATGGCATGGCTAAGCTGTCATCATAATATTGATTAGCTTTAGCATCATTGTAACAATTTCTTTGTATCCGCCTTTAATTTTACAACTTTAAATTAATTTGAAGGACATTCCCCTTTTTCACAAACCTGTCAGCTTTGGCATGAACATCACTTGATTTTGTACAGGAATTTGCAAGCACCAAAGTCAGGATTCAGGCTTGCATGCTTTTACGTGACTGTATTTTATTTGCTACATAGGATGTGTGTTGTTAAAGATGGCTGCTTTATTATTGATATATAGTTTTTATAATAAGTTTCTCTAATAGAACAGTTGTGCACTCTAAAAGAACAATCATAGAACCTCTAACAGCTTTTATAAGTTTCTGGAGCATTCATTGTCGTATTGACTATAACTTTCATTTACATACATAAAGTAAAACTCTAATTTATTAGGTAGGAATTTAAAGTGGTGAATAACTGGCAGCAGTGAAAGAGTGGTAAGAGATTTAGTGTTTAGGTTTAGAAGTACTTGGTTCAATTCTATGCCAAATTTTTTGTGCACATCTGTTCGTCCTGTGTGGCTGTTCTATTAGAGTATTTGATTATGCTTTGTTATACATGTCTGGTTTTTGGTTTTTAACTCTGAAGTTAATATTCCTATCTATCTACAATGGTTGACTAACTGTATATTGGGGATCATGGAGGTTTGGAATTTTTCTGGCCAAAATATCACCCAAAGAACCAGCTTTACAATACCATCCTGGTGCTTTGACAGTATTGGTTACAGTAGGTATAACCAAGCCCAAAAGTGCCTTCAGTATGACCTTAAATGCTTCCAATAGATTGCTACTTTTTTTTTAAATTTAATGGAATGTTCTACTGACTGACTGACTGCCTGCCTGCCTGCCTGCCTGCCTGCCTGTCTGCCTGCCTGCCTGCCTGCCTGCCTGCCTGCCTGCCTGCCTGCCTGCCTGCCTGCCTGCCTGCCTGCCTGCCTGCCTGCCTGCCTGCCTGCCTGCCTGCCTGCCTGCCTGCCTGCCTGCCTGCCTGCCTGCCTGCCTGCCTGCCTGCCTGCCTGCCTGCCTGCCTGCCTGCCTGCCTGCCTGCCTGCCTGCGTGATGCCTTCAGACAAGTTTAACCGAATAACGGCTAAGGCTATGGACTTGATTTTTTCACTGTTTGATGTTGCTTCAGTCTGACAGGTGCCTTTTGACATACTACAGTACATACTATAGTACATACAATGCATGCATCATGGACTTACAGCCTGTTTATACTACAGGTCACTCTGGATGAGATCGATCCGGAACAATTTTTTAGCACTGTTTGTACTACGAAGGCCAAACCTGCTCCGATCACCAAAATAACTTAAACCCACAATCATAATTTTCATTGAAGTAGAGATTGTTGATGGAGTTAAAGGATTTGTGTGCTCTGTTATCGTAACGTTAGTAAGCACGATAAAGTTTTCAGTGTTGGCGACAACCTCTCAATTCTATGGAGTTGGTTAAGTGTTCATTCGCACGCATACCTGTTTGTTTTTTAGTCCTTTTGTTGTTCTTGAGGCTGTCCTTCCGTATCGTTCCCTAAATACTTTGCTGTTGCTTCATTTCATCTTTACAGTTGCCATTTTGGCTGTAGTTCTCCGTATCTTTATCCCGCTTATTAGAACCAAATCGAACTACAGGTTCTCACCTGTTTATACAGGGTGAGTAGAGCGAACTAGTTCGTACCAGACCCACCTCCCTAGCAGGTCCATTTCAGAGTGGTTTGACATGGTTCGGTTCGATACGGTATGCGTTTCCACTGACTTGGAAATCGCTCTGATTTGAGTTAGTTCGAACTAAATGGCTAGTGTAAACGGGCTGTTACAGTACTTTTGTTAGGCTTCAGCCAAATATGCTTTGAAAATTGCCTATTATGCTTTTGAGCAGTGCTCAAATATCCAGCCTATTGTGCTCAAACTTATACTCTCAAAATCAAGATTATGCTCTAGAGCTGACTGTTTTATTAGAGTATATTTGCATTTCCTGACTGCTGTATTAGAGTAAGTGACTGCTCTATAAGAGTATCTACATCTTATTTTTGTAAAGTGTGAATAATCAGTCAAGAATTAGTAAAAATAGTAACACTGCAAGGTTATTTGATGTGAAATGCAGTAATAATGTGCAGTATGTTCATGTTGTGCAGTATTTTTGGCACACGTGTTGCGCGTTTTAATTAAAATTCTTGAAAATTGTCCTATTATGCTGGTATAATGCTTGATGCTTTTGCTAGCCTATTATGCTCAAAATTATGTCAGCATAATTGGCACAAGCCTAACTTTTGTGCCCCATTTCTTTTTGCTGACAGCCCAAGGTGTCAATTCACTATAGCACAATGGCTTCTGTAGGTTTATAAACAGGTTTTTTCCATGGTGACTGGATTGATTGCAGAAGCACTTTTTCATTTGTAATGCTGTGAATAGCCCTAGCTGTGAAATGGGCTGAACATGATTAGGATCATAGAAAAACATAGGAAAACAAGGCAGGTCACCTATATCTGAAGATATACTAGTGGAGATTTTAATCCCTAATTTATTCATGGGTATAGGCTGAATCAGGGATTAAATTTCCACTGGTATGTATATCTAATCAAAAACAGCCCAAGCTGTAAAAAAAGGTGCGGCCCCTATAAAGGCCATGGTGAAAAAAGATGTGAAATGCAATGTGGCAGCCAAGAAATGTCTGTGATGGTAGATTAATGGTAAAAATTTTAATAACAACAATTAATGTGAATTTGTGTTTCAGCACCAAATTCACCTGAATTGTCGTTATTAAAATTTTTACAATTAACCTACCATCACAGACATTTCTTGGCCACCACCTTGGATTTCACATCTTTTTTCACCATGTCCTTTTTAGGGGCCACACCTTTTTTTACAGCTTGGCTGTTTTTGATTAGATATCACTCCTTTTTGTATTTGTGTACTCCAAAGCCAGCCATAGGTCGACTATGGGGCTTTTTTAACCTATCCTTTTTCTTTACCACAGGAAGAATAAAAAGACAAAGCAGATTTTTAATACTTCAACTGTTTTGATTTTATCAGTAATTATATACATATATTTATTACATGTGTATTATTCCCTACTGGATAACTTGTTCGCAGCTGATCTCTCTACTATGGGACTTGAAATGTAGCTGAACTCTCTACATGTTGATTTGTTTGTAGCTGAACTCTCTACAGGGTGATTGTTTGTAGCTAAACTCTCTACAGGATAGTTTCTTTTGTCACTGAACTCTTTACAAGGTAACTTGTTTCTAGCTGATCTCTCTACAAGGTGATTTGTTTCTAGCTGATCTCTCTACAGGATGGTTTCTTTGTCACTGAACTCTCTACAAGGTGACTTGCTTCTAGCTGATCTTTCTACAAGATGGCTTCCTCTAGCTGATCTCACTACAGGTTAATTTGTTTGTAGTTGAACTCTCTACAGGGTGATTTGTTTGCAGCTGAACTCTCTGCAGGTATTTATCTGTAGCTGAACTCTCTACAGGATGGTTTCTTTGTAGCTGATCCAGGTATGAGCTGATCTCTCTACAAAGTGACTTCTACTACAGGGTGACTTGTATCAGCTGAACTATCTACAGGATGATCTGTTTGTAGCTGAAATCTCTACAGGATGATTTATTTGTAGCAGATTTCTCTACAGGGTGATTTGCTTGTAGCTGAACTCCCTACATTGTGTCTAGTTTCTAGCTGATCTCTCTACAGCGTGATTTTTTTTTGTAGCTGAACTCTCTACAGGGTGATTTGTTTGCAGCTGTACTCTCTGCAGGGTGATTAGTTCCTGGCTGAACTCTCTACAAGACAGTGTGTTTGTAGCTGAACTTTCTACAAGGTGACTTCTTCTAGCTTAACTCCCTACAGGTTGATCTGTTTGTAGCTGAAATATCTACAGGGTAATTTGTTTGTAGCTGAACTCTCTACAATGAGACGTGTTTCTAGCTGATCTCTCTACAAGGTGACTCATATCTAACTGAACTCTCTACAGGGTGATCTGTTCGTAGTATAGGGTGATTTGTTCTTATCTGAAGCCTTTACAGGATGACATGTTTCTGGCTGATGTCTCTGTAGAATAACTTTTTTGTAGCTGAACTCTCTATAGGATGGTTTCTTTGTAACTGAACTCGCTACAAGGAGACTTGTTTCTAGCTGATCTCTCTACAGGGTGAATTGTTTGTAGCTGAACTCTCTACAAAGTGACTTCTTGTTGCTAATCTCTCTAAACGGTGACCTGATCTCTCTGCAGAGTGACTTTTGTCTAGCTGAAATCTCTAGAGGGTGATTTGTTTGTAGCTCAACTATTTACAGGGTGATTTGTTTGTAACTAAACTCTCTGCAGGGTGATTTGTTTGTGGTTGAATTCTTTACGGGATGTTTTCTTTGTAGCTAAACTCTCTACAAGGTGACTTGTTTCTAGCTGATCTCTCTACAAGGTGACTTCTTCTAGCTGATCTCTCTACAGGGTGACTTGTGTCTAGCTAAACTCTCTACAGGGTGATTTGTTTATAGCTGAACTCTCTACAGGGTGATTTATCTGTAACTGAATTCTCTACACAGTGACTTGTTTCTAGCTGATCACTCTACAGGGTAATTTTTTGTAGCTGAACTCTCTGCAGGGTGATTTGTTTATAGCTGAACACTCTACAAAGTGATTTGTTTGTAGCTGAACACTCTACAGGGTGATTTGTTTATAGCTGAACACTCTACAGGGTGATTTGTTTGTAGCTGAACTCTCTGCAGGGTGATTTGGTCATAGCTGAACTCTCTACAGGGTGATTTGTTTGTAGCTGAACATTCTACAGGGTGACTTGTTTCTAGCTGAACTCTCTACAGGGTGACTTGTGTCTAGCTGAACTCTCTGCAGGGTGATTTGTTTGTAGCTGAAATCTCTACAAAGTGATGTCTTCTAACTGAACTCTCTCTTGTTTCTAGATGATCTCTCTACAGAGTAACTTGTCAGTAAAGCTGAACTCTTTACAGGGTGGGTTTTGGTTGTTAAATTCTCTACACGATGACTTGTTTGTAGCAGAATTCTCTACAGAGTGAATTGTTTGTAGCTGAACTCTCTACTGAGTGACTTACTTGTAGCTGAACATTGTATAAAGTGACGCATTTTATAGCAATTTTTTGCCAGTGTGCGAAAAGACGAAGAAGAAAAAAACGAAGAAAAAAACCAAAACTTTGGTTGCTTGTATCTCAGAAATGGCTTGAGTGATTTCCTCAAATTTGGAATGTGGACTCCCCTAGCTGGCAGACAACTCTGCAGCAAATTTCGTTCCAATCAGATAAGGTATCACCGAGATATAAAGGTGACATTTTCTTTCTTCCTACCAATATACCCAAGGTGTGGCGCGCCGACTTCTTGGGCCGCATGCTAGATATGTATCTGCAGGTGTAGGTGACCTCCCTTATTTCCCTTAATTTTTTCTAGTTCTTAATTTTCCTTGTACTTGTATATTATGTTATTTGTACCCTGTAAATTTACAATGAATTGAATGCTCAAAACCATACAGACTAATTTAGCTCAAATTTGAAAAAGAAGGTGTCCTATCCAAAATCAATTTTCATTGCAAAAGTAGTGTTGTATTATAAGTAACCTGCACTTATGTGAAAATCACATTTTCCTGGTTCCTGTATAATTAGACATTTGTCTGTCACACATACCTAAGCTTTTTTGTCTGCATTACACACTATAATGTTTCTTGGTTTAAAAGTTTGTTGCTTGGTTTCTTTCAAAGATATTGGACCAGCTGGTGTAAAATTATCTGAAGTTAAAGTAGAATTTGCAAATATGACTGAAAGAATTAAGGACGTATTACATAAAACTGAAGTATCTGTGGATTTATTGGTTAAACAGTTATGCACCATGTCAGCTGTAAAGATGAAAGAAGTGCCTATGTTTGATGAAGACATGTTTGGAAAAATAAAAACTGTAGATGAATTGTGGAGAAAATTAATGAATTATTGGGATATTTTTGATTATGATATACTAACTTTTGTCATTGACATTACTGATTGTGCAGAAGCCCAAGAAATACTGGACAACTTTCTAGCCAAAATAGATATTTCTGCATTTGAAGATACAGATCTTGCGCTCCACAGTGAAGTGTATGAAGAAGAGGATTTAATGCAACCTTTGTTGAGGATAAAGGTTGATGCAGAAAAATACACACTTAACATAAAAAGACAGATCAAGGATATTGTATCCAAAATATTTCATCTAGAAGAATATTCACTTTGTTTTAGTAATATCAAGCACGATTGTTTCGTTTACCATATTTCAAAAGCAACAATGTTGTACTTGTTAGACTTTAAAATCACTGGTAGAATGATGGCTGATTTTGCTACATATTGTATCATCTTCCTTCAAATTAATGATATGAAAGTGAATGTCCCATCAGATATTACTGACATGGTAAGTGATAGCTTTTGTATTTATGCATTCATTATCAAGAGTGCAGAAACTTCTTTACAGAAGATAGTATAGTACCTCTGAAAAGTACATGTTTTTCCAACACAGTTGCCCAATACTAAAGTATAACTCTTAAAGATTCTAAAGTGCATGCTTGCGAATGCACATAACTTGCATTACAAACAGTGGCATAACCATTGACACATCCAGGGTACTCAAAAAGCATCAAGAAATTGAATACAGTTTAGTACTGCAATAAATTAAGACACTCTAATAGAGCAATCACCTACTGCTATCTGTCTTAGCTAGTCATGTTTGCGTAATCTTTTTAAATGGCTACACTCTTGGGAAAATATTTGAAATGTGATGACAAAATAAAATTGTACAATGCAGTTTTTCATGATCACAACTATCGATCCCTATTCTTCTTGTTCAAATTTATTTCCCTGGCTTCTGAAATTTTCCATATCTATGGACAAATATACAGTAAGGCAGTATATTAGGAAAGAACTGGGTTTTTCCATCCAAAATTATTACCCTAAAACCAGCCTCAAATTCCCTTCATGACAGCTTGGCAGCATCGGTTAGGCACAACCAAGCCCAAAATGTCTTCAGACCAACCCCAAACCCTTCCAAAATGTTTTTATGGGATTTTATGTAACAGAATTTTACACTAACTGATTCCTCTAGCCAAGCATAACTCAACAATGGATAAGGCTACAAGCTTGATCATTTCACTGTTTGATGTTGCTTCGTCCCAAAATGTGTGCCAACCACATGCAATACATACAATACATGCATCATGGACTTGCCTTTGTGTTCTGGTTCTTTTTGCTGACAACGCAAAGTGTTGATTTGCCACAGCATGATGTGGCTTCCCTGTGACTGTGTTGACTATTTTTCTGTAATGACTGGATTGATTACAGAGATGTTTCTTGTTCTGTTCTTTGTTTGTAATGCTGTGTAACAGGCAAATCATAGAAAGCATAATGGCTACCTTCCTTTCTGTTACATAATTGATTGCTAGTTCACACGTTCTGATGCAAATTACTTCTATGGCATTTCTGGTGCCATTCTTGTAGTATGTGCTGGTTCATTTGCCATAATTATGTTATTAAAAGGTAAACTAACAAGTAGAAGGAAGAATTAGGAATTTTAATTTGGAGTTGGGATCAAAGGAAAAGTAGCATAGCTAAAAGTGTCATGGTGAAACAAGGAAGGTTGTCTATGTCTGCAGATATACTAGTGGACTTTTAATCCCTAATTCAGTCATGGTTATAGACTGAAGTGTAGGAATGTAATGTCCACTAGTATGTATATATCTACAGATATAGGCAACCTTCCTTGTTTCACCACTTTTTAGCTATGTATTCCCTTGTTTCACTACTTTTTTTTTCTTTGATCCTTAATCCAACTTAAAATTTCTCTTCTACTTGTAGTTTGTAGTATGTAGATCTATAGCCCACGAGATGCGGAATTTAGCAGTAAAATTTTAAAATATTCCTTCCCAAGTATGTGCTGTATGTATTAAGTTTGTTTCCTAAAGCATTTGTGAGATACAGAGGAGCAGATACTGCATTATAAGAAAGAATGGCACCAGGAATGCCACCTGTTTTAAAGATGTTAACGAGTATTGTATGTTTCAATGACTTACACTTTGAAATAGCATGGTCCTAACACATTGAGCATCCAATTTTGGATGGCAATGAAATTAATACATTCCAATATTGGAAGACAAGGAATATCTAATTTGTGGATGAATGGCAACAAATGCATTCCAGTTTCAGAAGACAAAGAACATCCACTTTTGGATGAAGTTTGCACAATTCTTCACTACATAGAGAGATGAACAATAATCATCCAAATATGGATAATTTAAATATTGGATGAAAGTGTGAGGTCAAAAGCATCCAATTTTGAAATTTGACTATACCTGGAGCAATGCCATAAAAGTAATTTTTGCATCAGTACACGTGCACCAAAAATCAATTACATAACAGAAAGGGAGGTAGCCATCACACTTTGTTTTCAGCTATGCTTCGCCCATTACGCAGTGTTACAAATGAAGAACAGTATGAGAAGCGTCTCTGCAATCAATTCAGTCGCTATGGAAAACACAGGTGATTAGCCAACACAGCCACAGGGTAGCCACATTGCGCTAATGTGAATCGACACCCTGTGTTGTCAGTAAAAAGAACTGGAATACAAAGGAGGACAAAGGCAAGTTCATGATGCATGTATTGTATGTACTACGGTGGCAAAAAGGCACATCTCAGGACAAAGCAACATCAAACAGTGAATAAATCAAGCCTGTAGTCTTATCCATTGTGTTGAGTTATGCTTGACTGGAGACATCAGTTAGTTAGTTAGTTAGTCAGTCAGTCAGCATAAAATTCTGTTAAATAGAAATTCCACAGAAACTTTTTGGAAGGGTTTGGGTTTGGTCTGAAGACATTTTTGGGTTTAGTTATGCCTAACCAATACCGCCAAGCTGTCATGAAGGAAAATTGAGGCTGGTTTTAGGGTGATATATTTGGCTGGAAAAGCCCAATTCTTATAATCTCTAAGTAGTAACTTTAATAGTGTTATGCTATTGGCAATTTGTACTGTAGTTGTAATTAAATATATATTGTACATATGTGTATTTTTGCTGTGGGTACAGTTTACCCACAGAACTTTAATGCAGATTTGTCTGCATTAAAAAGCCTGTAATATAATTTAAAAATAAATAAAAATAATGGCTATGCTTTATGTTAAATATAGGACAGAGTATTTCTATGGTCGGGAGATTCAATAGGGCCAGATGGAAACAGGAACATAGGTAAGCATGGTGACCACTGTGCATTTGTGTGTATATGTACACATGTTTGTTGTAATTCACTCGTTTGCAGTAGTTTTGGAGATAACTCTGCATACCTATAATTACAACAGTTGCACATATACATACTGTACCACTCAAATGTATCGTCATCTCGCAAGAGTGCAAACAATTTAAAAACTCACGAGTATTCATCCCAAACGAAATGAGATGAATACTTGTGAGCAAAATGGATCCCACACCTATTAATTAGCGAGTTCTGTAATTGCTTGCACCCTCGCAAGACGGAGTTACATTTGAGCAGTGCTGTATGTACATGTATGCACCATCCAAATGATGACAATATGTCATCGCCCATAGCAAGGTATTTGTTGGGATTGATTACCAGTTCAAACAAAGCAACCAACTGTTAACAAACAGTAAAGAACTTGTACAAAGCACAAAAGAACAATTCACAAAATAAGTTATATTGAAATTTTACACCTAAAGCTGTACAAAGAAAAGAATGACCTAATGCATGAAGACTTACTAAACCAAGAAGTGCAATAACTGTACAGCTACTAAAAGTGTGCCCTAAATAAATACAATACAGTATGTCACACATTAAAAAAACCAACATTAGCTTAGAATGGTTGGCTGTGGATGATTATTTTTGTGTTAAAGGTCCAAAATACACTTCAGCTATGTATCATCAATCCTTGCAACCAGTGGGATAGGTTGGTGCATGTGGTTTAGTAGCACATTTTAGTATATTGTGATTTGTCAATAGACTCCTTCCAAAAATACATCATCACTTAGCACCATCTTTCCAACATTTTGATTGGGGCCACTATCAATAATCACGATTGTGTTACATTGAGATACGGTAGTGAAAATGGCTTGAGCAGAGTGGTATTGTTGAACAACTGGCCATGTAAGTCTTTGTGGTTGTAAATGGTTGGTTAATGTTGGTCACTTACTTGTTATTCTCCCACTTGGTTAATTATTGGTCTCCGTTGCCTTCTCCTCCCACAAACTGATGATTGTGGGGGTGGTTTGGTATGTGTACAGGGTCTTGACTGTCTTTTGGCTCCTTGAGGAATGGGCTTTACTTTTGATACAACACATACTTGGGTACAAGGAAGAATTTGGTGTCGGGATTTGTACCAAGTTCTTTGTACTCAAACATGACTATGGGGCTACAACCTGATATGCAGCAGCCATCCTAGGTGAGACCCCATTCCCTCTATCAGGAATTGAGGTGCTGCATAGCAGCCAGAGCTAGTATTGCTTTATTTGTGAATGGCACAGAAAGGGGCACAAGCCTGCAATAAGGTTGGGCAGTATATCAACAAATCTTCAATTTTGCCTAAACAAGTGCTCGCAATACCATTTTCCCATGTATTATGCCTTTGCAGTATTATCACCTAGGCAATATTGTATTTCACAATAATTTTCACATTTACGTATCATTTATTTTGTGTCTCTTCTAGGCCTCATATTTGATACATTTCATGCATATTATTGCTAACTATATCAATTGGTTAACTTGTTAGCTACGAAGTTGTGTTTGTAAACTAATTCTGAGTGAAAACAAGCAGTCATATGGACTTTTCTAACTATGTGGTTGTGCTTCAATTTTCACATGCAATATTGCAATAATCACATTAAATGACTCATGCAATAAATGCATATCACAGATTCGATATCACCCAACCCTAGCCTGCAATGACAACGGTGTGGCAGAATGCAGGTGCACCTCTTTTTGTCTTGCAACATCTACCAATAAAGCAGGCAGCATGTTGGTACTCCATACATGTGCCCATCAAGTGTTGTTACTCCCTGTGTGGGAGGGACAGCATTTGCCGGCTTTTATAGTGTGCTGACTTCTGGTAGCATTCATGTCCCTTTAAAGGGGATAGCATTAGCTACGTGTTTGATATGGTGGCTGTGACTTTGGTGGTGAACCAACAATTTCAATGATGTGGTCTGCAGAGTGGATGTCTAACAGCACCATCTGCATTGGTAGAGAATAATGCACAGCACACATAACTGTAGGTAGTGTAGTGAGCTATGTGACCTGCCATTATGCAGTGCAGTATTTATACACACATACAGGTCATGCATGCCCACTTCTTTATACAAAAAAAAGTTAACGCTCACTTATACCTACATATACTTATCCTCCACAAATAAAAACCATGTACATACACACACAAAATATATTATAATATAAATTTGTATGTGCAGTATCGGCACATATCAGGGGTCCTAATAATTTTTTTTTTAAACACTGCCAAACTGATTGTACAACATAAATTGGTCCTGAAAATGTACTGATAGCAACTAGTTTGAGTTTTTCATGTTCAAAATGTAGTCATGCCAAGTAGTGGAACCATGTTCTAACACAACATATGTACAGTTTCTTGGTCAAGTATGGCAGTGTAAAAGGTGCTCCAAGCCATCAACATGAAGTTTCATGCATTCTGCATAGGTAATTGACACTGGATGACGTGGTTTTAAATACATTTAGCACTTCCATAGCCAACAAGTACAAGTAGAACCACAAAGTTGGCATAAAGCTTGTGGCTACTAGCTAATAAGTACAAGTAGGCTGGTGACCAAACCTCAAAGTTAGATTTGAGGTACAGTAGGTTGTCTTGTACATGTGTGAGCAATTTAAAAATGAGCGAATTAAAGGGCATGGCATCCATTTCGCTAGCAAGTGTTCACCACAAACAAAACAGGATGAATACTCATGAGTGAAACGAGTGCCACGCCCTTTAATTGCCCGCACTCTCGCAAGATGACATTACATTTGAGTGGTACCGTAAAGCTTGCATGTAGCCACAAACTGCTTAATATAATATTACTGCTGCTCTCTCCAGCAGTAATATTATATTAAGCAGTTTACATACATACATATTCACCAGAAATTGTCTGATCATCAAACATTCCCCACATACAGTTTACACATTCAGTATATTCACACACATGTACATACAAGGGTATGTGATTCAATGTATCATTGGCTATGCGATTGAATATTTGGCATGTGAGATAATCTGCAGGGTGAATCTATACAGGTATGCAAATCTGCCTGCCTGAGGCAACCCGTAGGCCACTGAAACAAATTGTGTGTTTGCGGCTACACATGTGCCCACACCTTTACAGCCATAGGTAGTGAAGTGGTGGGAGCGGGTATGGGTAACACTCTTGGGTAGGTGATGGACTGACCACATGTTACTTGCTGTGCATTTGTTGTTACTCCAAATAATGCTCTCCTTCAGCTAGCAAAGGTGTATGTTGTGTTTGCTCCCACTATTAACTATGCTTAAAATTCATGGTTACTCACTTGTTATTTCCTGCCTGGTTGATAATTGGTCTCTGTTGCCTTAACTACACTTCTCCCACAAGCTGATGATTGTGGGGGTGGTTTAGTGTATGTACAGGGTCTTGACTACCTTTTGGGATAAATCTCCAACTCTACTTGAGGCCAATGTGAAAAATTGGCTTTAACTTTGAGATGCCAGATGCTTGGGTATAAGGAAGAATTTGGTGTCAGGAATTGTTTCCACTCCACCAAGTTCTCCGTACTCAAGCCACAGAAAGAGGGACTACCAAAGGAGGGTGGAACCTTTCACCAATTAAGCTGTTGTAGGAAGAGGAGGTACGTGATCCTTGTTGTAGTATCTGATTACCCCATTTATGATTACTCTATACTCATGGATTAAGTCTCCTTAATGTGACCATATTATTGCTGTATGGAAACTTTGTACACACACACAAACACACACCATTGCTAAGTTTGTAATCTATGTGGTCGGAATGATATGGTTATAATCATAAATAATAAGCAAGTACTATTCTGGCAAAAGAAGACATGCTAGACTGTGGTTACCCTGCAATAGAAAGGTACAATTATGCATATATACATACATGCAAGTATATTGTCAGTAAATTCTTTATCATGTGCTTAGTGGACATACCACCAGCAACTGTACTCTGTTTGGCACATCATTGCATTAGTTATGCACCAATAAGAGATTTTGTCACTTATCCAATTAGCTGATATTGAGATTCATATAATATATTATGGCCGATACTGATAACTGATCCAATGTTTCTTTTACCAAAATTTCACATGTATTTTTCCAAAAACTTTATTTTGTCTTATTTTTATAAACACTAGCATCAAGGTCAGTAAAATAGTCGGCTAAATAATCTGCTAATAATTACCGATACCGATATTGCTGAAGTTTGGCAGATAAACCATTTCTGGTTGTTTACCGATTAATCGGTGCATCACTACATTGCATGCCTATTTGGGATAGGTATCATTGTCAGCTGATCAAGGACTGACCATGTGTTACTTGCTGCGCATGTGTTGTTACTCCAAATAATGCTCTCTTTCTAGCTAATGCTCTTCTTCAGCTAGCAAAGGTGTACGTGGTGTTTGCTGCCACCACTAATGCCTTGTTGCACTATATTAGCATAAAACTTCAAACGTCCATAACTTTTTTCCTCAAAGAGAATTTTAGAAGATTTTGGATATGATGTTCTCCTGCATCTAATGATACCAAATTTATCTTGGTACCTTTTTTTCCAAGTGTCACCCTTCAACAGTCAGACTAGTCCAATTGTCAAAGGTACAAAAATGACATTACCCGGGAAAATGGTACCAAGATCATTAGATGCAGAATTTTCTGGAGAACAACATATCCAAAATCCTCTAGGAGTGTATATAAGTGCAATACACTGAAGTGCGCCATGATATATACCATGTTTCTAAATTAACCCGTACTACATTACTTACTAACAACCCATATGCACACAAACCAACTTAAAGTATATACTTAAACTTAATTCACCATAGTTTGGCATGGTAGACACACTGGTAGCGTTCCTCTCGCAATTCAGCTTGCGCACAATGAAATCGAATTGATTGTGGGACTTAGTAAACATATCTCCGTATATCCCCAGGACTTGTCCGTTCATATCAACAAACATAGGAGCAATGTTACTTGCTGCCACCCATCATCGAAATTGTGAGATATGGTTATAAAATGAATCCAGTGGTTGGATTCTTACTGGCTGGGGTGATTGATTACCTAGCACGACGAGGGCTATTAGCCTGAGTCATCTGGGTGATTAGTCATGCTAGCGTGGGCATCGTTTGCCTGCCCATCGTTTGCCTGCCCATTATGGGCTATCAGCCCATAATCGTGACACAGTAATGTGTGTCACATGACTTCCCAGGTAGGTATATATATATATATATATACTCACCTGTGGGTTTGGGGTATATATGCAACCAGCGGCGCCCTTGAAGTTTCATGCAATCATGGTGTGTGTGTGTGTGTGTGTGGGTGCATGCGTGCGTGCGTGCGTGCGTGCGTGCGTGCGTGCGTGCGTGCGTGCGTGCGTGCGTGCGTGCGTGCGTGCGTGCGTGGGTGCATGTGTGTGCGACTGGATTTGTGAAAAGGTACCTTTTCACACACAAAATTTGACTTGTTTTTTGAACTTTGAAACTTCATAACTTTTTGAGCATTGCTTATAATTGCCTGAAATTTTCGGTGACTACAGCTAAATTATCTGGATGCATTTTGAAACTAAGTGCAAGTTAATCAGTATAAGGAGTCAAGTGTTACATCATTTTGTTTGATGGCATACAAAATGTGTGAAAAAAGTACATTTTCGCAAATCCAGTCACACACACACACACACACACACACACACACACACACACACACACACACACACACACACACACACACACACGCACACGCACACACACACACATCTAAGAGTGAATCATTCCTTGTCCATTATACCCTAATAGCAAAACATTTTCCTAAAGTCTCTGCATTAAGTCTAAAAAATAGTTTATACACCCAGGCACCCACGCATTTATTCTATATACAATACTTCATTCATTATGCTTTGATGTGGTGCACAGCCCATAAGTATTGCATAATTTACTGCTTTACTGTGGATACACATTTGCAGTGTTAGAGCACACTTTTATACATAAATTGTGGTTCAACAAATTTCACTGAAAAATCTCTAACGTAAGTTACAATGTCATTCAACATATACTAAAAAGAAATTTACAAAACACTAATACAAACTTAGCAATGTCTATCTTCTTCCAGAAACATAAGCAAAAAGTTTTTTTAAGTATGTGAAACTAGAAATATTTTTATGAAACCTTAAGCAAATCACAAAAATGGCCATATGTAACTTACTTTTAAAACAATAGTTTGAAAATGGGCTAGTGGCTATGAATTGTTGGGCTTAATGAGAGTTTTCATCTACCACAATTTGCAAGCAGATCTTAATTCTCTCGAACAGTGGGTTAAACAATGGAATATGTCCTTTAATCCAGCAAAATGTGAATTTCTCAGAGTATCCAATTATTACCAAACTCAAAAGTAGCTATTTTATGTAAAACTAGATATGAAAAAACGAAAAACCGTAATTAATATACAAATCACAAGATAATTGTGGCTGTTGTCATGGCAACCTGTGTACAAATAAGTGCCAATACATGAGCATAACCATGTACAAAAAAAAACAGAATTAAGATATGGGGTGTACATCTCGAGTTATAATCAGAAACATGAAATTAAAATTTTTAGAGGTTAACTATGTTTGAAGTTATGGGACAGTGGACAGTGAGCGACTTAGGAATTTAAATTTTTAGGGATTAACTATGTTTAAGGTTACACGACTGTTGAACAAAACTTTTATTAAGCTGGGCTTGTTGTTGTGTTGTGTATCAGCTGGTAACAGGCTTAAATTGTTGGAAGAATACTAGTGTGCTGACTGGACAGGTACAAGAAGACAAGATAGTATAGAAATAACACACTTAGCAACTGGCACACACATTTTCTTGAACCAAAAATTAGGGTTGTCAAACAAGTTGTTAACATTTATATAAATAAACGACTAGTTTGGCTTCTTGTCTAAGTCCTGACAGAGCCATTTGTAAGAAATAATGTTTCTAGTGCCTGTGATATGAATTTAAAATTTAATGTTGTGACCACAGTGTCTTGTTTTTTAGGCCATATTATTGCCACATTTCAGCAACTATACACATTATTCACTAATCCTCTTGTCAGTCCCTCACAAGTGATGTTCTTCAAACCTTAGAATTGTTAGTAAGTTCTCATGGTTCTTCATTGGTCTGATTTTTGGTTCATAGTTTTCACTAATTGGCATGGGGATAACTCATATTTCCATGACAACATTTGAGTTCCATGTAGAAGTTAAGAATGCGTAAATATTTGGTAACACTGAATTAAGAAAATCAAAACCCTGAATCACGAAAAATGATTAATTTTATAGTGTACATGTTGGGTTTGTGGTATAACTTCATTTGTCAGGGTGCAAAAAAATTGACAACGCTAATTTCCTTGTGTACTTGTACAAGAAGCTGTTAAATAGCATGTGGGTGGTCAGCTGCGGATACAGACGCTATCATCAATACAGTACTAGACTAAAATGCTATATGACAAGGAAATAGTGTTGTTGCACCCTGCCTCTAACCAGAACACTAATTTGCAACCGAAATGGCTCCCATGGGCTGTTGTTCAGCAATACCACTCTGCTTGAGTTATTTTCAAAATCATATTTCAATTTAACACAGTTGTGATTATTGATAGTAGCCCCAATCAAAATATTGGAAAATGTTACTAAGAGATGACATGTTTTTTCTATGTATTACATCATAATGCATCATACTAAGAAACTTCAGTATGTACACGATACACAGAAGTTAATTGATCCATATACAGCCAATTTCAAGTTAGTTTCGACTCAGACCATGCAGCCATAGAAACTATAAATACAGTACTGCAGTCAGTTTCAGGCCTACAGAAGTGGGTTAGTGAATTTATGTTGTGTGATGGTGAAGAATGTTTGAGAACACCTGTGAAAGCGGCTGTAAATCAACAGTACAGTGGTGGTAGCAAACCGCAGTTTGTTTCTTGACTGTTTTGAATGTGTTTAAGGGCATATCCTTCCCAATTCAGCAGGTAGAGAAATGATCTGATGGCACCACTCTCCCAGGATTATAGGCCATAATTGTAGATGAGGATATTGAATGTGATGAACAAGTCTGACAAGGGTACCATGGTTTGAGCACATGGTACTGCTAACCCATTTTTTTAAACAAACCAAATCAAAGCCTGAGAAAAGCTGAGGAGGTATGGCATAATAAGCAATTATGTATTATGGATCCATAATTCCTCCTGTATTAAGGAAGATGCGTAATAACTATGGGCATCGTCTATAGCATCATGATGGGATTCGTAATGATCCATCATGGGATCACTTTTCAAGATGTACAAACATACCTTTCTTTCCTATTACAGCATATCTACCCTGTAATAATGTGCATCACGGAAAGTATTGCTACATTTTGCAGGTGATCCTAATCTATACCTGTGTATGAAAATCAGACATTAATTTAAATACAAGAATTGTTAGTACTGGCTTTCATATTCGTTAGTCATTATTCACTACTATTATCAGTGCTTCCATAAGCATCGTCCTGGAATCAGGCAAAACTCAGCTTTCCCAATTCTACAGTTTGTGTTGATTGAAACTGTTACAATACAACAACTTTCAACGTACCACTTTCTGTAAATTTTGTAAACCCTTTCATTCCCTGTTCTTGAAGTTTTAAAACATGATATGAAACTGATCATTCAAGAATGTTGCACACACCATCCACTGGTGGTATGTCTTGCTTCGGTACAATCATCTGCTTCCACTATCTTCACAATTTCCAACAGCTGTTTCACTGTACACACAAAGATTACTTGTAAACTGATCATATAAGAATGCTGACACTGTTTTGATAGCACTATTGTCAATTTTTCTTCCTCTAACCACTAGAGTTACAACAACTGTTTTCACTCTAAACACAAAGCCTTACGTACTTATAAACTGATAATTCAAGAATATTGTGTGTACCATCAGTAGGTCTTTCTCTTTTACTATAATACGTAGTATCAAGATGGATCCATACGTAGTATCAAGATGGATCCTGAAAGACAGCTTAAAATAAGAAGTATATTTTTCTCTAAGAGAATTAATTAGTGGTGACAGTAAAAGTGTCAACAACAGACATGTATAGTTTGGCTCCATTACAAGTTTAGACAAGCGTTGTAATGGATAGTGTACTTTCATGGCTTCTCAATACACTTCTCCATAGAAAATGTAACATGGAAACTTTGATTGACCATAAATATTGTGTCAGGCATTTGAAAGAAAGATCTTGAAATAGCAGTGTTACAATTCAGCCAGATTTCAAGATCATGTGTAATTGCATCCATGAGTTTTTTTAAGATACAGCCAAACGCATACATAACATAGTACAATAATCTTTTGTCCTATTCACAATGGATAACCACGGAACGAGAGAGAAATCAATGTAGTTTCTTTCCATGTACAGAAAATTAGTAACATACTGTATACTTTGTAAGTACCCAATGTTTTACTGTAGGTTATTGTCATTTCCCAACTGCTTCAATACATTTTATGGGCATCCACAGCATCCAGTAGTTGCAAAATGGGAAATTAACACTGATTGCATTCCTAAAACCTCTGGACTGTTATAATTATTTCTTTCAAACCAACAAAGGCACTTCTATGGTGGTTTTTCCATTAGCAGACCAATTTTCAACTTATTCCTTTAAGCAGTTTACCCTGTGAGTGTAACAAATAATTATTGGTTTTTGTACCTAAACTGTGACTGCATGAATTTGCTAAATCCTGACATGTGTACATAATAGTGCATTTTCCAAATTCTGTAATATTTACTAGGACTGGGTCACATACAACGAAGTACATACACCAACATGACAACCTACCAGTGGCTCACATACAAACAGTGTCCTAGCCAGCACTAGCAGTGTGTGTGCCAGTGCAAATGATACACACAGGAGAAGGGTTGAACTGGTAGCTGAGCTGAAATCACATCTGAATAATTTTTTAAAAAATACTACAACAAAAAAAAAAAGTAAGCTAGTACATTGTAGGTGCAGGAACGCAAGCACACGTATGAAATTTACACAAGAAATGCATCAATTTATTACCTTTCAGACCACTTCCAGTACTTGTAGCTGCTTGTAGAATTTCCCGCCAAATAATAGGGAGTGGTGGGGCAAACCACAATTGAAGTCCAGACACGAGATTACAGGGCTGTACTGGCTTCTTAGTGACTAATATGCTGCAAAATCAACAGAAAAAATGTTTGGCCATCCTTATCAGGCCATCCACCAGTAAACCACTGATTCTTACCGAGCCAGGCTTTCTACACCACCCAGAAATGACGTCTGTTACAACCAGCCTCAAGTAGTTTGAGTAGTACTGAGGGTCCAAACTAGTATATAGTACGATAGTGTACGTGGCTATCCACTGGTGGTGTTAGTTTGATTTTGCCTGGTGTGCAATTTGGATCGGCTTTGAAAAATCTGGTCACATATGACTCCAAATTAAGCCAATAAGACACAATACATATTAGCAGATACTGTAGTAACTAGAGGCCTCCAATAACTAAGTGCTGGTACGTAATTGGTGTGACAAGGTGTAAAGTAACGCTATCCACACAAAAGCAGCCAAGCTGAGTGCAGCCTTCAAAAAGCTTGGGTGTACAAAGTTGTGAAATCAAAGGTGGCAGCCATGAAATGGTGCAATGATGTCAATGATAAAAATTTTAATAATTGGTTTGTGCATTATTAAAATTTATTATCTTTAACATCATTGCAGCCGTTTCATGGCCTCCCACCTTTGATTTTACGATTTTTTTCACCCAGGCTTTTTCACCCTTTTATACAGCTTAGCTGTTTTGTGTGGATTTCACTTCTTTTTGTATTTTAAATGTATACCCCTAAAGCCAACCATAAACTGGCTTTGAGGTTTGTTTTTACACAAATCATTGTTGTGTTTATCTACAAATGCAATGAAGATGAAACAACTGCTTTACCAATCACACCCCTACCAGTCCAATACCAAAGCCAATTTGATATAATGTTGTGGTTGCTTGTTCATGGCTATATAAAGTTGTATTATAGGGCCTGTATTTTTTGCAGTGCAATAGTGCTTTATAACACCTTCTAAGTTACATATATTATACATGATTGTGCTATTTGTCTATTAGGATTTTTCAGTGACTGTTCTATTAGAGTATCTTGTTTATAAGTTGCAGTTGCTCAATTTTTACAAAGCAAATCCTGTACCTTTTATGCTAGAATACAATTTCCAGCCTTTTGTCACAAGTTTTACTAGCATAGGGCCATGGTGCATTTAGAATGTACCATAACCAGCCATAGTTAACTATGTACCATGACCAGCCAGGGTTTATAAGATATGTACCCTGAAATTTGCCTTTGAAGTTAGGTGTCTTCGTAATGAATTTATTAATATAAGAAAAAATTAGGAATTTTAAATTAGAGTAGGGACAGTGTATAGTGTTGCAATAAAAAGTACTGAAACAAGCTGGATTGGAGTAGTACGTAATGTCCAAATACTGTAAAAAAATAAGAAGTGAATATCCCTACTGTGCTACACTCAATGCGCAGTAGGGATATATTCACTTTTTATTGTTTACAGTATTTGGACAGTACGTACTACTTCGATCCAGCTTGTTTCAGGACGTTTTTATTGCAGCACTAGATACTGTCCCTACTCTAATTTAAAACTCCTAATTTTTTCTTATACTTGTTTGTGAAGTTTTTTTGCAAGCTCATGACCACTAAATAGCCTGCTTTTCACAAAACCAGTCACAATATTTTAAGAGTTGATCACAGCATTATTATACTACATTATGACTCATACAGTAACAACTGATCAGTGGGTGTAACTCTAAATAAGCCTGCAGGCAATAATGAACGTGGATTCGTGCATACCTACAGACTAATGAATGGGCATGGCTACCATATGTCTACAGACAGTAATTTACGTAAGTGGCCATGGCTCACTAAAGAAGCAGGGCTACGCTATGACGTGTAGTAACACGTCCACATTTAAATTAGCACGTGGGGTCAGACCCGAATAATCTGTAAAGCGGGACCTGGATGACCCGACTCAGTTTAACATTGTTACTAAATAAACTATATTCATTGACTTACACATTGCTATATAGTTCACTGCAAGTTGCTCTCACTGATCGATATCAACATAACAGCGAGTCACGTACACGTGTGTTCAAATAGTTTGGTGCAACCGGCAACCACATGTATTCCAATAGTTTGATGCAATATACACTGGTAGATGGAAGCCGTACTGTAGTCTATTAACACTCAGCGGTAGAACCTTGACTGATGGCCATGGTAAAGAGGGGTAATAAAAGGTAAGACAATAGCACAAGCATTGTATGTTTATCAATATACCAAAGGTTTTTTCTTAAGCAAACTAGAAACATTTCTGTGAAAGAATTAGGGTTGTAGCTGTAGCCAGGTTTCCACTACGCTTGACTGAAGGCATCGGGCAGTAGAAAATTCCGTTGAATTTTTTTTTTTAATTCTGTAGCAACTTGACGGAAACGTTTTGGGTCGATCTGAAGACACTTTTGGGCTTGGTTTTACCCAACCAATACAGTCATGTCGTTGTGAGGAAAAATCGTGGCAGGTTTTTGGGTTATATTATATCATGGATCGCCCCCACACCTTCGATGTCCCTACTATACCTGTATGATATCAAATGGGCCAAAGCCAAAACCTGATTAATCTATCAAAGCTAAGGTGTACTTTTGTAGATACATATAACAAACGGTTGATAATGCTAACATAAATTTTTTTTGTAGGTGATGTGATAGAATGGTTTGCCAGTAACATGAAACAACAATACTATCTCATGAAACAAAAGAAGGAAAATTCTCCATTTAATGTTTATTTGCATCCATCCTTAGCACTAGCTTATGGAAAGTATAATAGAAATAGATCAAGAACAACAATAGGAACAATTCACTTGTACTCAGCAGATATGCATGAAACTATTGCACAGATATTTGACCCTGTATCGGAGGCGAATCCTAGAATTATTCTAATCGAAGGAGATCCTGGAGTTGGAAAGACAACCCTTATCAAAGAGATATGTTTTAAATGGGCTGAGGATAAACTGCTTACTTCTAAAAAGTTGGTTCTCTTACTGTCACTAAGTGATCTAAATGTTCAGAAAATGGCCAGCTTGGAACAGCTAGTTCAATATTTCACAAAGTCAACAAGTCAAATAAAGCAACTGTGTAGTTATTTAGAAGATACACAAGGAGCTTATGTCACCTTCATCATTGACGAACTTGATAAATTGAGAAACAAATTTCAGTCTAGAGTGTTCTTTACCAAGCTAATCAGAGGTGAGGTGCTGCAGTGTGCTACAGTAGTGATAACATCACGTCCTTTTGCTTTGGGTTATTTTGATGATGACGTAAATAGAATGATAGTGGAAAGGACGCAACAATTAGAGGCCTTTTGTGCAAAATATGATCAAAGTAAGGGAATTAAAAGTCAAAGTGAAACTGATCAAAGTAAGGGAATTGAAACTCAAAGTGAGACTGATCAAAGTAAGGGAATTGAAACTCAAAGTGAAACTGATCAAAGTAAGGGAATTGAAACTCAAAGTGAAACTGATCAAAGTAAGGGAATTAAAACTCAAAGTGAGACTTTACAAGAGGTTACTTTTGAGCATAGAAGCTTTAGGCATCATAAAGGTATTTCTTTCCCTTATTATTGTTTTGACAAAACAATTGAAATTCTTGGTTTTGAACAGTTCAGCACAAATCAATATGCTGCTGCAGCCTTAAAGGACTCTCCTTTAAAACTTGAAAGTTTACAAAAGCATATTGAACAATATCCGCACATCAATGCCATGTGTCATAATCCTGCAATAATGTCATTAATGCTGTTTATTTGCATGTGCCAATCAATTGATTTGCCATCAACTACAACAAAACTGTATGCAGCCTTCATTACATGTAAAATTGTTGACTATCTAAAGAAGTCGGGAAAAGTTTCTGAAGTTGCCACTATCAGTAAGCTGGAAGATATACCTGAACAGTCAGTCCATAAAACTCTACAATATTTAGAGAAAGTGTCATTTGATGCTCTTATGAGAGATACAGTTATGTTTACAACTGAGGAACTAGGAGAGAATGACCCAAATTGCTATGGATTATTGAAATATTCTGAATCCAGTATTTCAGGAAATGATGACATTTCAAATCGATTAGTAACATTCATCTACTATGGAATACAAGAATATTTTGCTGCCAGGTATGTCTCCAAATTACCTGATGATGAAGTTCGCAAACTTTTAAATGAATCATTCCTTGTTGAGGATTTTGGAACACACGATCATTACGATGGTTATTATAAAGGCATAGATGATCCTAATAGTAAGAGTGTCCACCTATACAACATGTGGGTCTTGTACTGCGGCATAGCTGGTGAACAGCTCAATCATAAAATTCCTTTTGTAATGCAAGACTTTCTGTCAATCTTCATTTCAAGCGATGAATATTTACGGTATAGATTACACAGCTTAAAACAACTCTTATCAGCTGCCTCATCTATACCACAGTCATCAAAACACTCTCATTGGGTAGAGCAGAAAATGCCAGTAGAATACAAGTATGATAGATATTTGCATCATGAAATAAATGCACCTCTTTATGTTCTTTATTTATTCCAATGTTTCCAAGAAGCACAAGATGAAAGATTAATTAAAGCTCTTTCCACATCATTTTATGGTCATATTATGAAAGGGCTCCTCTCACATCAGGTCACTTCACTAGGACTTTTTCTATCAAATTCAACATTCATGAAGTGGCACTTACATTTAAATGGCTGCCACATTGGTGATCGTGGTATTCACATACTTCATCGATATATTTGTCATAAAGCAAGAAAATATGAAATTAAAACAGTTCACCTTAGTGGTAATGACCTCACAGAATTATCATCATCATTAATTGTTGACATTGTAAGAAACATTCAACCACATGAACTAGACCTAAGTCACAACAAGATTTACAAGTTAGAAGACATTTCAACAGCAATGGCAGCTACAAATACAGTTAAAGTATTTAAAGTACAACATAGTAATATTACAGCACAAAGGATTAATGCAATAACTGATGTTTTAATTTCTCTGGAACATTTATATATCAGCTCTAATGATCTTGGTGATGATGGAGCAATATTGTTGTCAAAAGGAATTGCCATCACCAACACACTGAAAGTGTTGAACATTGGTAGTAACAACATTGGCTCAGCAGGGTTTGTAGCAATATTGAATGCTTTAGTAAACAATGCCTCATTGGAGGAACTGGAATTGTCATACAATATTATAGGTAAAGGCGATACCCAAACAGTTGTTACAGTGACTGCAAACAACCAAAATCTCAAGAAATTTTATGGTGATTGCAATAAATTTGGAGTGTTAGAAATCGAGGCTATTGCAAAAGTTTGTACCTCACTGGAAGAACTTCACTTGAATCATAATGTTGTTGGTCAAGCTGGAGCCACTGCAATTGTTTCGATAATTAATAGCAATAGTGCACTTAAAAAGCTTTATCTAGATGGAAATAAATTTGGACCATCAGGGAGTGCAATTATTGCACAAGCATTAACAAATAATGTCTCATTGGAAATCCTCTCCATGAATGACAATGCCATTGACCAAGATGGAGCCACTGCAATTGCTTCTATCATTGCTAACAACAGTACACTTCAGGAACTTTCAGTTTCTAATAATAATTTTGGACCTTCAGGAGCCACAATGATTGCAAATGCTCTAACAAGTAATACATCAATGAAAAGGCTGTACATGAATAAAAACAGTATAGGTCAAGGTGGAGCAGAAGCATTTGCCTCAGCTATTGCCAGCAACAAGTCTTTACAGTATCTGTCACTAAGTTATGATAATACAATAAATGAGAATGTAGCCGTGGTAATCATAAGTAGCCTACATAATAATAATACTATCACCAGTTTGGACCTTTACAATAAGAATCGCTATACTAAGAATGTGAAAGATGAAATAGACAAAATTAACTCTGCAAGAAAAAAACTCAATGACGTTCAACAAGCTTCTGTGTATTATAACAAGCTGGAAAAGCAAGAGTAAATGTGAAAGTAATGAGCACCTCTTAACTCTAAAATATAATAATTTAACTTAAAACAGTTATAGCCCATTATTACAAAGTGTACTAATGTAATCTTTATTTTATAGCTAATTGTATCATAGTTGTAGCTACAGCACTCTATCATGCAGTAACAACACTTAAACCTGCACTGGAAATTTATTTTAATCCCTTACTTCTCTGTTATATACTGTCTAACATTAGAACTAAAGCAAAGTAAAGATGAAATCAAAATTGACGAGAACTTAACCGGATTTCTCAAGTTTTTGCAGTTGATATCCAATTGTACAATGCTGTCAAGGCTCTGTATACTGTTGATAGCTATAGGATATTACAATCTGCATTGCATTGCACTGCATTGTAATCAAGACTCACGGTAGTGAGTCACACGGCCAAGATAGTAAAAGATGTATGCCCCCCCCCCCCCCCCCCCCCAAAAAAAAAAAGTGCAGCTACTATACAGTGAGCTTTTTAAGTGTAGCAATGGTTTCACAATCCTCACCATAAATGATGATCTGTACTATTTTAAATACCTCAGCTCATGGACCCATAGCAAGCTTTCAACTTCATACTTGAAATAAACAATCTTTGTATCCATACTAATTCACTCACCTACAAGACAAATCAGCACCAAGGAACTTTGTTGATTGAATGCTGTCACGCACACCTTGATTAGTTGGAATCATTTTCTTCACAAGATTTGAAATTATGTAGCCATTTTCCACTACATTTAATTTCTCAACCTCTCCTATAATTATTGCGACATAATTGCAATAAACCTTTTATTTATGTTATAAAGTAGTAACTAGAATTTTGGTGGATTTTTTGTGTAGATGCCAACTGGATCTCATGAAGTTGGCATGCAATATTGTTTTTGAAAGAAAACACCTGAACACAACTTAAAACAGATGATTTAACATACTGTATGTATATTCCAACTAAATTAGAACAACATGTACTGTATAATACATCAGATGTATCCTATGTACGTAGTTCCAAAAAAATCATTGCATGAATACCTACATGGAACATGGAGTAACAACCAAATACAACCCTGGAAGATGTGTTGCCACTTCTATACCAGCTTCTTAAGCAGTCCTCCTATACATCGTTTATTATAGTAATTTGATGTGCCCTGTACATTAACTGTATAACAGCTAGGTTGAAATATTTTTCATTAACCTTGCAGAGTGCCGGTAACTATCATACTAGTCCCAATATCCTGCATCCCAATATATACACCAAGTACAGTACCAGTGTAAAACAGCCAGGGTCATAATATGTTTATCACTAACCTGGCACAAGTGCTGGAAATCTCCCAACATTCTGTATCCCAGTAATAAAAGCATCCAGTACATTCAACAGCGTAATCACCAGGTTCAAATATCTGACATTTTATAATAATCTGGTACATGTACCAGCCTCTTTGATATGTGTGTAAGAAGTCACCAGGCTCTTCATTAATCTCACCTGTGTGCAAGGAAGTAGAATCAATTGTCCTGTATACTTACTGTGTGATCACCAAGTTCAAATACTCTAGTCTGGCAAAACCTGACACTGTGCTAACCTATAATTACGTAGAATACAGTGGAACTCTCTTAAAGGACACCCATCTCTAGGTCCCAAATCACAGTACTAGTAGTTTATACACCCTTCAACTAAGGACAAAAATAAATTCCCCCAATGGTGTCTGTTAATCAGACTTATACATCATGGGGTCTATGATAAAGAAACCTCCAAAGTTAAGGGTATAGTGACAGGCTTCTTTAAGACATGATGCAATCAATACAGTAATTTTTGAAACAAACTATCATCACATTTTATGTTCACCAAGCCCTTAATTACTTTCTCGGGTGGCATCAGACTAACCTGCTACATATGCCAGTCTCTTCTTAATCGATCCCCTAACATGTTTGAAACACCTTGCACATAATTAGCAGTGTGACAACAAGGATCAAATATTTCACAACCTCATCAAACCTGATACATAAGTGCTGGTTATTCCAACCAACCTCTTCGCTAATCAAATTTTTCCAAGTTCTCTGTACAATGATAGTGTAAGCCACGTGCAACAAGTTCAGTGCGATTAAAAGGCTGATACAAGTGTCAAGACAAATGCCAATACCCCTGAGTCTCTTGAACAATCTTCTAAATCATGCAGCTGATAAATTTAAGCGCCGTGTAGTATACTAGTGTTGAAGGCAGTTGAATTCGAGATTGAATGTCTGCAACCCTGGTCAATTATTATCACATGACAGTATAAGTGGACAATCCCTTGGAAATCCCCAAAGTTTGGAATGTGGACGTCACATGAACCTCGATTGTGCAAAGTAGTGGGAAACTTGATTGTGCATGCAAAGCAGTGGGAATCGTAGGTTAAGATGATTGTGATTTAGCCTTCTAGCTACTTTCTTTTGTTAAAGTGCTTAATATTTTTCTAGGTAAATCCATGCCTAAAAGACAATACCCCAATTTCGTGGGTTTAGCACTGCATGCATGGTGACATTATGGAGAATATGCAATATTAATGACTTCCACTATGAAGAAGCAAATGAACGGAATCACTTTCTGGTGGCTGCAGCTTATAGTAGGTCAGCTTTGCCATGACTTTTCATATATACCATATGCATATATAGACAGATCTGAGGGGGCACCTTTCTCTTGCCTCCCTTGGACTTACAGGACTATACTGGCACCACAAATAGGAATGATGCATTCACATGTACACTGTGTTCAGAAGTACAGAAAGCGAACAGGCAAATAGAAGACAACAGTTATAATGCATTTTAGAGTTATAAACTGTATACTGGGAAGAAAATGAGGCAAATAAGTTTAAATATTTGTGCTAAAGATCAAGATACTCTAATAGAGCAGTCACTACTCTAATAGAACAGTCACAATTCTAATGTCATTAACAATTTTTTTGTGAATTATAACAACACTACCTTATTTTGTTTAGTACACTTTACCATCAAACAGGTTTTACCTAACTGATATATGCTTTGCAGAGTATGCATTTTGTTAGCTAATAGCTATCGAAAATGCTCCCAAATTCAAACCTAGGATGTCTAATTTATCAGAAATCCAACTATAGAGTCTTAGAAGTGTATGCCCTCATTCATTCAGCTAGCTATATGCCAAACAAGGTTATGCAATTGAATATAACTTGATTTTTATCCTCTTAGTGGAATAAACACTGTTTTATCCTATAACTTCTTGCCCCCCTCAGCCCCCCTAGCAGTGTCTTCTGGATCCACCTATGACAATAAGCATTTAAATCTGAGCAAAGTAGTTGGCATTAGCACAATGTGTGATGTGTAATTGCACAAGTAAAAACATCAGTTGGATTGTAAATGCATGGGAATGTGGACAGTACCAATAAGATAATAGATAATTTAGTCCTCATATGTATAGTGCTAGTGTGTCTGATAGTTTAAATAACAACATGCAGTACAACGCTACACTTTCTTCAGTTAGATACAGGATACTCTAACAGAAAATTTGTAGGAGTTGAACTGTTGGGGACTGTAAATTTCAGGTGTTACATTTACTAGTGCTTACATACACTAAACACTTGAGCTTTATAAAATAGCCCCTGAGTACAGTGTAAGCTTCAAGATTGTAAGTTGTTCCATTTCTGTCAGTGCAAAACTATACTTAATCCACACTAACTAACTAAAACAACTGTTGAATCCATTCCATAACGAAATGTACCATCAGTTGAGTTGTACATCCACTATTTAAAAACTGTTATTAAAAATGTATTGATGTCTACACAGTTAACCTTCTGATTGTCTGCTCCACTACAGTCCAATTGCTGATTGTATGTGGTACAAAGAGTCATTTGAGTGTATTGTTATGCTTATATATAATAATAGCTCTTACCTGGACATTAGTGCCATAACTAGTCCCACATTCTGATCCATCCACACACTTACCACTCAGTTGACTAGTGATGGTGTGTGTAGTGGAATTGTAGGACCACTGAAATGACATTGTAGCTTACAACTGCAATGCAGATCTACGTATATAGATTTATATGCATGTCACCCGTATATAGCTACATGATACTCAACTATTGCCTGTGTTCATTTACATGTGAGTGTGTGTCTGTGTACCGGGTACACAGCAACGCTATATCTCACAAACTAACCTGTTAATTCTGAGGTTGATCATCAGGGTGGCATTCCTATATATAAATGTTAGCTCCATTGTCTTTAGACCAGTTAGAATGTCAAGACAATTCCCATCACTTTTCAGTTTTATTTCCTGTGACTGACTATCCATCATCCACTGTTGACGAGGACCTCCATCACATGCCCACACCTGAACACTGTAAGTATAAGAAGAACATAAACTCTTATCTGTTCAGCCACGCCCACCACATGGGTTGGCTTTCCTTCTGCTACTAGAGCTTCTCAGCTACTGTTCCTAGCCTTAACTTTTGCTTATTTTGTGCCATCATCATAGCCTGGAACCAGAGGAATGCAAAGAAACAAGTACACGTAATTAATCATTACCAGTTAGATATATGGATGAAAATGATTCTGTGGTATTCTGTATATCATGGTTTTACATTATCATGGTGGCAACTTCTTAGCAAATTTATAAATGAATTCTTTCAATCATACTAGTGAAGTTTGTAGTAGTATAGAAGACCAGACCACATCACAATAACTGCTCAAACAGTGGCAGCACTAAAGCAGTATGCATGTAGCTGTATTTTGGTTTTAGTTATAGTTATAGTCAGTTTCATCAATAATTTTGGTTTTAGTTATAGTAATTTTCTTAATTCCTTTTAGTTATTGATTTAGGTATAGATATATTTTCTGTGTCATTTTAGTTTTAGTTATAGTAATTTTCTTAATTCCTTTTAGTTATTGATTTAGGTATAGATATATTTTCTTTAGTTTTAGTTATAGTTTTAGTTTAAAATGTGAAAATCTTTTAGTTATATAGTTATAGTTTTAGTAACATTTATAAAAACGTTTTAGTTTTAGTTATAGTTTTAGTAATCTTTTCCAATTCTTAGTTTTGGTAAAATATTCTGTTGTATTTTAGTTATAGATTTAGTTTTAGTTATAACACGGATTTGCTTTTAGTTGTAGTTTTAGTTAACTAAACCACCATCAAGTCACAAACTATACCATATTGATGTTTGGATACTACACATAACAGTACAGTTTCATTCTGTGCTTTGTTCCACCTGTAGAACATACGTGAACTTATATGTGCAGTGGTCTGAGCAACATAGTGTTGTTTTAGTAAGGAGTTTTAGTTTTAGTTATAGTCATAGCTAGTCTCTTCAATAATTTTAGTTTTAGTTATAGTAATCCTTCTTAATTCATTTTAGTTATAGATTTCATATTGTCTTTGTTGTTTTAGTTTTAGTTATAGTTTTAGTTGTGCATAAGAAAATCTTTTGGTTTTAGTTATAGTTTTAGTAATCTTTCTTAATTCTTTTTAGTTTTAGATTTAGTTTCAGTAAATTATTCTGCTGTTTTTCAGTTATAGATTTAGTTTTAGTTATAATATGGATTTGCTTTTAGTTATAGTTTTAGTTAACTAATACATATTTGTCTTACTAAAAGTAGTTATAGTTAACTAAAACAATACTAGTGTTGGTCTGACAAGGCTAGTGTAGGCTCTAGATTTAGTTTGCTAAAAGCAATTACACAAGTTCTGTTTAACAAAATTCAAAGTTCTGGTTGCTTTGGATGTGATGCTGTTAATATGTGGAATAAAAGACATTGTTTGGTCAAATATACTATACCCAGATATGGATGCTGCTTGACACTTTGTAGTTTTTGGGTGTTGATGAAATAGTTTGTTAGTATTGGATTCCGTATCCTGTAACACTTCAAGGTAACACATTTTGAAACATTAAATTTCATTTGCCACAATTGTGACCATTTGAACATGGTATTGAGATCAGGTTGGAGTTCAGCAATGTCCTCTTCACATGAGATCACATGATACAATAGAAAATCATCAGCAAACAGTCTTAAACTTGAAGATAAACCTTTTGTAATATCGTTGATATATACAAGAAATAAAAGTGGTCCCAAGACTGTCCCTTGAGGTACTCCTGATTTTACTGATAGCCGTGTAGAACTCTTTGTATTCTCTTTTTTAACTAAGATTTGATCCAAGAATGTGATGCCACAAGATGACAGTTTGAGTAGTAAACAGCAATGGGGAACCGTATCGAATGCTCAAGGAATATAAGGTCGATCTGTTTCTGTTGGTCTAAGTCATGTGAAATGTTTTCTACTACTGATGCTAATTGCATTGTGGTTACAACAAAATTAAAATAACATTAAATTATAGTTTATCTAAAACACTTCAAGAGATTGAGATTCTATAGTGCCAATGGCTAGGTTATTCCAGTCACGGATAGATCTGGGGTAGTAGCTGAATTTATAGTGATTTGTTTTAGTAAAAGGAATCTCAAAATGGACATGGTGGTGACAATGGGTGGGATAAGTGGCATTTGAAAAATAGCCAGGAATTTAAGAAATGATGATGAGTGGACGATGTTGTAGAATAAGTTTAATCTCGTTATATATCGCCGATGTCGGGGAGAATGCCATTGTAAATCCGTTAATAGGGACCCGCCGATTATGCTGGCATAATTATGAGCATAATAGGTGCTTGAATGCATTGGGAATAATGCTAGCATAATAGGTAGAATATTTTGTAACAGTATGAATTCTTGCTTATAAAAATAGCTATCACAGAAAGATCGATATACTCTAATAGAACAGTCAGTAACTCTAATAGAACAATCACATAGCTGACTGTTCTATTAGAGTATATCGATCTTTTTTGTGATATGCAAGTAAGTTTGTGCTTCAGCCACTATAATTTATCCATAAACTGGAAATTATTAGCAGAGCATGAGAAGTGAGGCATAAATAATTGGGCATAATTTGAGCATATTAGGTAAGTATTGAGCATAAATTTAAGCATAATAGGTAAATTTTTGAGCAGTACTAGTGCAGCATAGCATAATAGGTAAAATTATGAGCATAATCGGCGGGTCCCTATCCGTTAACATAGTTGAAATGCTGCTGTTGTATCTGTAATCTGATTTGACCGGACATCATTGTACCATTTCAATATTTTGTATGTCTTTCTATAAGTAGGGGTCCCGCACTGCTGATCCATACTCTAATAGTAGTCTCACTAGACTTGTATAAGCTACACATTTAGTTTCTGGAGAGCATTTATAAAGGTTGCGTTAGTGTCTTTGAAGTAATATTAGTGATGTGAGGTGAAAATCACATTTTAGAATCAAACAAGATTCCTAAATAAGGGTGCTAGGTGGTATGATGTAAACAGTATCTCCAATTGACTAACTTGAAATAGAGGTATATATACCTACAATGCACCAATAAACTGTGGCTACAACATGGAGAACAAGAGTACAAGTGTCAAATCAGTTATCCATGCACCACCACAAAGCAATCTTCTCTATCACATGCCCTTCAAAGTTATTGGGCAGTATTCTACATATTTTGGCAGATCCTCAGTTAACTTAATCACATATGCAACAAAGTAACCAGTCTAATTTCTGCATATACAACTAACAAAATTACTCCCATAATTATGCTCAAGGAGTTAAGCTTCAAACTATTTGATTTATCTATGTTGGATTAGGCAGCCTGGAACCCATACCATCTCAATAACATCAATACAGTGAAAATGATACAACCAATCAATCGACTTAATCATGATGTTAACTAACATAGCCGCCACCTCCCAATAGTGTCACCCATTATTTCACAAAGTTTTATAATCAAAAGTTCCTACATTTTCAAACTTTTATAGAAAGCTATAAATACTCATTATTCCTAATAGCAGATTGCATCTACCAAACTTAAGACATTGCTTTTTCTGTACATTAGCACTTATTTCCAGGGTGGGCCCCTGTATAGTCCAGTCATTTTATGATTTAACCTTTAACTAATTGCAACACAAACTTTCTTAACAGTTTCTAGCACAGAAAATTGTACTCTATAACATATCAAAAGTCCTAAGGAATCCCATGACGGGAAAGTGACCTTTTAGTGACCTTTTACAGCCAATTTTTGGCAAAAATTGAGAATTTTGCCTATATTTCATCCAAATATCAACCAAATTGGTCAAATGTGGTATCAAATGAATGGTCTCACTGAAAGGAACAATGTGATACTTATTTGAAGTCAATAGCTCATTTCGTTCAGAAGTTAGAGCCATTTAACTGATCAAAAAATTGGCCGCCCACGCACTTAATTAAATTTAAGGTTTTCACTATAGTAGTGTTCTTTTCTTGACTGGAAGCACACTTTAAGCTGTGGTAAAAGACAAAAAATGACAAAGGAGATTTGTGGCACTTCAGGACTTGACTGTTACCATGGAAACCAGTCTGTACTATTGTTAGCTTGAAGCAGTTACACACTGTATATAGGCCTAACACACAGATCCACCAATTATATTGCAAACTGTACAATTTTGAATTTGCTATGCAAAGGTGGCTAGTATATGGGAAGTTCAAATAAAATTTATATAGCACATTTATGTCAACAAATCACATTCAGCTGTCAGCAAAATGCTCAGCTTTAAAGGTTTCAGCATATATTAATTATTAGTGTCCAACTAATTGCAGAGCAATGTCAGCTAATTTTCTTGTAGTATAGAGGTAGAAAACTATCACTATCACACAGCTGGGATTATTATGCTCCAATAACTGTTGCCATGATAACTAATGGTGTTGTTTACTTGGCATTAAAAAGAAGCAAAACAGTGTCTTTCTTTTGATTGCTGTAGAATATTAGAGACTAAAGCAATAGATTTCAGGTATGAGAATCAAAATCAATACTGTATTTTTCTGCCAACTAGTGACTGCTGCCAACCTTTTTGTATTTGTGTTAATAAGATTTGTGAAATCAAGAATTCAAACATTTTAGTCATAGTAGCCATATATTTTTATTTAATCATTAAGGCTGCTATATATGCCTTTTAATTTACTTGGACATTGTTGTGCATGGCCATTAATTTGTTTTTTTAGGTTTTATTCTTCATGCAATCCTTGCACATTAAATTTTCTTATTCTATTATTTAGCAAGCTTTATAAGACAATTGAATAGCTAGAGTGCTATCCTCTGATCTCAATGGATAAGACATGGAGGTACTAGAAGAGTGTGTCATTTGCAATCTACCCATAGAAGCATTATCCAAAGTTACCCTAGGAGAAAAGGGATGTGCAAGCATCAATAAGGCAAGTGAAGAAAGAAGAGACACTGTGCATTGCGTACCTGGACAGTTGGTACACCAGGAATGTCGCCGCCAATATTGTAAACCAGATCAAATAGCTAAAACTTTAAGAGTGAAAGAAGAACAACCAGGTACAGCAACAGCTACAAACACTGGTAAGCATATGCTTAGGTCAACACAGAGGGAATTTAATTTTGGCACTGACTGCTTCTTTTGTGGTGAACCAGCAATTGTTGACAAAAAAAGAAAAACTTCAGAAGTCGTAACTGCAAGAACAGTTGAAATGAGAGCCACAATTCTAGCAGTGTGTCATGACAGGGGGGATGATTGGGCAAATGCAGTACAGGCTAGAGTATTACAAGTTCATGATCTACACGCAGCTGATGCAGTCTATCATAGAGTGTGCAGTGTCAATTTTCGCACCATGAAAAACATGCCCTTGGCTCATGGATCAGAAGGGAATACTTCAAAAAAGGTGAAGTTAGGTCGACCACAAGAGAAGCAACAATCAGATGCATTTCTTGAGACTACCAAATTCCTTGAAGAAAATGATGATGAACAGATTACTATTTATGATTTGATCCAACACATGGAAGAGTGTATGGTTGACAGCGAGCTAGGTGCTTACAGTTATCAATATATGCAGCAAAAGCTCAAAGAACATTTTGGAGATAGAATTATTGAGACGGAGATCAATGGTAAACCAAATGTTGTTACTTTTAGAAATAAAGCCAAGACAATCCTTCATGAATTTTATTGCCATCGTGATACTGATTCTGAAAAGGAAAAGATGAGGATAATAGAAACCGCAGCCAAATTAATCAGGGAAGACATTAAAGCAGTGAAAACATCTAACTCTGTTTACCCAGGCTTTGAAAATCTAGGATCTGATGTATGTATCAACTTTTTACCAGAGTCTCTGAGATTGTTTCTTACAGGTTTAATTATAAGAAAAGAAAACCAGATGAAAATTGCTTCAATTGGGCAAGCTATAATGTAGGCAGCTCGTCCCAGAGTTTTATTGGTACCTTTACAAGTTGGTTTGGGTGTGCAACTGCATCACCAGTATGCATCACGCTTCCTCATCGATACATTACATCAGCATGGTTTCTTCCCATATACTAGCCACCTTTGCATAGCAAATTCAAAATTGTACAGTTTGTACTAGTAATAGCATGGGTAGCAGTGAAATTTGGGATAAATATCACGAGTGTTGTATTGGAAATGGGGATAAATTTCACGAGGCGAAGCCGAGTGAAATTTACCATTTCCAATACAACAAGAGTGGTATTTATCCCAAATTTCACTGCTACCCATGCTATTCCCAGTTAATACCATACTCGCTGCATATACGCATGCTGTGCATTAGCGTTGCCATGTACGCAATTTGTCACTATGTACTAAACGCGTGTCAACACTAATTGTTAACATAAATTCTAGCCAATGAAATTGCAATTACAACTTTTTCACTGCTACCAGTGAAATACGGGATAAATTTCACTGCTACTATTGAGACTTTTGTATGGGCACTGAAACAGGTATGGTATTAGCAATATAATTGGTGGATCTGTGTGTTAGGCCTATATACAGTGTGTAACTGCTTCAAGCTAACAATAGTACAGACTGGTTTCCATGGTAACAGTCAAGTCCTGAAGTGCCACAAATCTCCTTTGTCATTTTTTGTCTTTTACCACAGCTTAAAGTGTGCTTCCAGTCAAGAAAAGAACACTACTATAGTGAAAACCTTAAATTTAATTAAGTGCGTGGGCGGCCAATTTTTTGATCAGTTAAATGGCTCTAACTTCTGAACGAAATGAGCTATTGACTTCAAATAAGTATCACATTGTTCCTTTCAGTGAGACCATTCATTTGATACCACATTTAACCAATTTGGTTGATATTTGGATGAAATATAGGCAAAATTCTCAATTTTTGCCAAAAATTGGCTGTAAAAGGTCACTAAAAGGTCACTTTCCCGTCATGGGATTCCTTAGGACTTTTGATATGTTATAGAGTACAATTTTCTGTGCTAGAAACTGTTAAGAAAGTTTGTGTTGCAATTAGTTAAAGGTTGACCCCTTATTTTCCATAAAATGACTGGACTAGTAAGAAAACAGTACGTTTTTAGCTTCTTGAAATCACTGAATGTGCATAAAGCAAAGTCAGTCCCTAGCTTACTACATTATGTAGTGCTCTATTATGCTATACATTATTGAAAGATATTTGCTTAGGTTCCCAGGCCTAATGGTTAACACCTTACACAAGCTCTGCCTTCTCCAGGGGCGGATCCAGGCTTATGGAAAGGGGGGGTCAAAATGAACTGAGGCACTACATTGTCTGGTTTGGTAAGGTGAGACAAAAAAGGTCACCACAGCCAGCTGACGATAGGTGTCCACCTCACCAACTACGCATTTGTCGCTGATAAAGTACATTAAAAATACATAACTCGCTACACACTGCTCTAGTACTGTGACTGCTTTATCAGAGTGACTGCTCTATTAGAGTATCTCGATCTTGGTATACTAAAAAAATTTGGAGGGGTCAAGAGCCCCCCTTGATCATGACCCCCCCGTATCCGCCCCTGTTCTCTGTTCACCCTCCAATGCTTAACTGGTAAAGTGTAGATAGAACCAACCAATATTTGTATGCTCTTTATATACTCCTTAAAAATGACCACAGCTTTTAAGTCAAGCCTTCCACCTAAGTGTGTATGGATCTGACATTTAATTATTCTGATGTTAGATTACAGAAATTCTGTTTACTTGTAACACACACTGCTGCATGTGCTACATCTCCAAACTTCCTATATTCTAAACTAAACATAGTAAAAACAAACTAGTGAACGTCACTACTAAATGTAGTGAACGTCACTACTAATGGCTGCCACAATACTCACTATTTTTGTGTAGTGACATTCACTACTAAGTTTGTAGTGAACGTCACTACATTGACCACCAAGTAGTGACGTTCACTGCAAAAAGTAGTGAGTATTGTGGCAGAGCAATTCACTACTAATTTTTTACAGTGGAGGGAGTTAGGAGTATTCCCCCAAATAATTTTTGAAAAATGGGATTATATTAATGGTTGTTAAGTATGAAAAGTCTCTTTCTGCTAAATATTGAAATCAAGTATAAATTTTGAGAATTTTATGTGATAGGGTTCCATTCCATATACAACTTCACAACCTATTCACTCCCCTACAGGAACTTTTGTAGCATTTTGAGACTCAATAAATTGACTATTACTATTGCTAGGTATGAATATCATGTAGAAATCAAACTTTTGAAAAGTAGAACAATCAATATGGCTAGCTGTAGTAGTTCAAGTATAATTACTGCTTTAAATTTGAAGGAACATTTGTTGTGGTTAGAATGCAAATTGAAATAAATTAAAGTTGCTTGCAACTCTTTTTTAATGTAAAAGAGCCTGAATAGCACAGTGACTTTTCTGCATTGCTGACTACTCTATTAGAATATATCATGTTCAGTCTGCTGACTACATTATTACTACTCTCAAGTTTTCTACAGAATTCAAGTAGCTGAAATTTAGGACTAACCAAACTGGTTTGTATTTAAAACTGGAATCACTGGACAGAGCAAATTATCATGATGACAGCTAGAGTTAATTCTGTAAACATTAATACTTCCTACAATGTAACTTTACTAATTATGAATGTCCTTGACTATGTCAGTATATCTGCCCCAACTACACTTGAAGTATCTGGTCACCATACCATCGACATGCGTAATTAGAGGTGAGCAGGTAGCATGACTGATAATTATTGTTGGACTATAAATATGCTACACTGTTTGCAATAGGGAGATTTGAAAATATCCATAACCATACAACTGTGCATAGCAACAATACATATATCCAGAAATATAGTTTAGCAAGATGTTGTTATCCATTACCTATCTGACAACTTTACCATGGTACTTGGTAAACTACATGACAAATTATATACACAACTTTAACAATTATACGTTTTCTATAGAGCATTTATACACTTTAAGAGAAAGATCTTCAATGTTCACTGTGTAACTTCTTGGCTTCAATATCTTGTTACCCTGCAAATAAATGAACATGACTAACTTTAATACAAAGCCAAGCGTAATATATACTCCTTTATCAAGTGTCATGAAAGTTTCCACCCCAGCATCAAAAATGAGAGTTGTATTTTCTTTAGGGTTCAGCTCAACTCGTTGACATCCAAACAATTGTTTCATTGGAGCATTAATATCCTGATAAATGATATTAACATGATGATGATGATGTAAAAGTTGAAGACAAGATGTATATACACTGTAAGTCATGTCATACACTGTAAGTCATGTAAGCTAAAACTGCAATCACTTAGTTAAAGTGGCTTGCACTGCTTATTCAATAAGGTTCAGTCAATATTATTGCCAAACTCAATCTCAGTTACAAAATTTTTCTGTGAGGGAAAGCCCCCAGACCCCATATATAGATAAAACATGCTTGTCATGCTGTGTGTGTTTCTCATGCTGCACTACTAGTTGTATCAACCAGTTGCCACATTTTAGCCTCCACTATATGCCCCTAGCCTAGCCTAGCCCCCCACCCCCCCCCCCCCCTTGGAAAATCCTGGATCTGCCCTTGTGCAGTAAATTATGCCTGCATGAGCATCATGATGCATAGGGTAAAAAAATCCAGCATTATAAGTCTGTATATACCTATTATTCTTGATATGAATAATATACTTTTAACCTCTAATGGTAGCTACTCCAACATGCCTCAGCATAATTAGGCAGCATTATTATTAATAAGGTATAGCATAGAGTTAATTCACCTGTATATTTTAAGGTACAATAGCTGAAGGGGTCACCATACAATTTATAGCTACAATGTCCTTGCCTGTTGTGACAGTCGCACACCCCCAGCATTTTTTAATCAGTATTATACAGCCATTCAGCCAATATACACAACAATGACAACGTACAGCCTACATTGTGCATGGACTTAAAAAGAGTTTCTTATGTCCAAATTAATAGTTACACCAATGTGATGGTGTGAGTGAGATCTTCAATCTTCACTGTGTAACTTCCTGGCTTCAATACCTTGTTACCCTATAAAATACACATACACCACTTATCACAATACTGAATGATTGATATACATATCTGTACCCCTGTATCAACTGTCTTGAATGTTTCCACTCCAGCATCAAAGAAAAGAGTTGCATTTTCTTTAGGGTTCAGTTCAACCCGTTGAAATCCAAACAATTGTTTCATTGGAGCATTAACATCCTGATCAATGACATTAACATGATGATGTAAAAGTTGAAGACAAGACATACACTGTAAGTCATGTAAGCTAAAACTGCAACTGCCCCTGATCTACTACCAGTGTTGGTGACAGTAACTTTGTATTGTACAGTTGATAGTTCATCTAACACTTGAAACTTTGGCAACTTCTCTAATTCTGACCTAACATCATTTATGCATGTGTAAAGCATATAGAGTTCACATGTTTAAGCAAATGTCTCACCATGTGAAATTAAAGGTTGTGTAACTCAGTCCATATCCAAATGGATAGACAGCATCACCAGTGTAGAATTTGTATGTACGACCAGGCTTGCTACGCATACCCATGTCAAAGAATGATATTTGGTTGACATAATCTTTTGGGTACTGTCCAGTAAGACACAATGGTAAGATAGTATGATCATACAATACTTACAATAGTGTAGGGCAGTCTTCCAGAAGGATTAAATTCTCCATAAATTACTTGTGCTATTGCCTTACCACCTGATTGTCCAGGATAACCACACCAAAGAACTGCATCAGCATTGGCCTGTAAAGATAAGTTATAATTGATCAGAAATTGAACTAACTTAATTATAATTACCTTAGCCCAGCTGAGGTCCACTGGTCCTCCAGACATTACCACCACAATCATAGGATTCTTGGTAGCGCTCCTGATGGCCATTAGGAAGTCTTCTTGTTTGCCAGGTAAAGTCAATTCATCACGATCATGACCTTCACTACATCATCAAGTATAAAACTAACCAAACAGCGTGTGTATTGCATGTACCTTTCCTGAGACCCATCCAGACCAACAACTACTATGACAGCCTGAGTATTCTGAGCTGCTGTCACAGCCTCTTTAAACCCACTATCATCAGTACATTTCACATCACATCCTTTTGCTGTTGTAACATTACTAGCTATTGACTTCATTCCATCAAGTGGAGAAATCAAGAAAGGAGCTGTACCCTACACACAGTTATAATGAAGTAGATAAGAGTCAGTGTACATAATGACCGGATTTTGGAAAATCAGTCTTAATGTCACATTGAGCAATGAATTTTACAACCAAAACACATACATCATTTCAAACTATAAATCGTAATGCTGCGGATTGTATGTAACATTAATATTCTAATTTTTTTCCTATAACTGATTTTCCAACCAGAATTATCATTACATAATAGTTTCCTTGCATGGTTGTGGTTGCATCAGAGTTGGGCCCCATCACAGCAACAGATAATTTAGGATCAAGTGGAAGAGCACCTGTACACAACATGTAACGGTGCATAGAATTGTAATCTTGTGGACGCACTCTTATTGTTCTGAAGAAGCACAATACTTTCTTGAGCCAATTTCAATGCTAATTCCTAAATGGTAGCAGCTACATAAATGACACATTCTAATTAGGTTACTTTTACCTGACTCTTATTAGTATTAACATCAGCAGGAGACAAGGTGTGATAAGAAGTGTAATTTGCTGGATCAAACAAACCAAGTCTCATCCTGTATGCACATAAATATAATATAGTATTACTGTACATACTAACCTGTATGTAAACAATCTAGTTAGCGTTACATCAACATCTTCCTCAGTGATGGTCTTATCGTTAATTGCTTCCTAAAATTGTTATGCAATAAAATTACAGATATATAGTGTACTTGTGATTCAATTGTACCATTCCATGTGTTTGGTAGTATGAACCACAATTGAGATCACATCCTCCTAGTAGGCCAGCAGCTACAGTATCAGCAGGATTTGATGTGTAGCTAGAAAATTGGTATATAACATCACTCCTGTATACTCTGGATAAATTGATCACTCACTGATGAGATTTTTCAATGCTATTGATTGCCCCACAATCACTGACCTATACCAACAAACAATATTAATAATAAAGTAGTTACAATGGAAACAGTTTATGCCAGTTATTTTACTTGACATTACAAGTTGCATGGGTACAGAATATGCATAGTTAAAACACCAATGTTGATATCTTCACTCTGCTTATCACAGTTGATCTACATACCTAATAGTATTCTGACTGACTTACAATATAACCTTCAAATCCCCACTGCTCCCTGGCTATAGTGTTCTGTAGGAAACTGTTAGCACAACTGGGTATCCCATTAACAGCATTGTAGCTACACATGATACTAGCTACATTGCCATCTCTGACACATGCCTCAAGACCTGGTAGGTATGTCTGTAAGTAATCAGAGTATTTCTATAGGATAAGAAATGTACAAAATGCAACAAACCTCTACTAAATCTTGTGGTGAGATAATGGCATTAAAACTGTGTCTGTCACTTTTATTCCAATTTTCCAAATCTGTTAATAGTAAAATAATAGTATAATATGTTAACCCTCCATGTTAGCTGAGGTTGAGAACCTTAAAACAAGCTATTATACTGACACAAAGCTTACAGCTTTTCCACATAATACACCAAAAATGTGCTATTTGCTGTACAATGTTATAGTATGCTCATTGCAAGTATTATTGCTACAATGAAGTCAGCACATTAAGACCACTATGTAATAAGTGTGTTGGAGAGTCCTAGGTCTACTGTATTAGCTGTATTGAGAGAAGTCAGATCTGTAGTTACTTAGACTAATGCATGTGGTCACCTTTACTGATAAAAGCAAACCTCCATGCAAAAAGTTAGCAAGGTTGTCATTAAGTATCCACGTAATGCAGCAGTCAATAAGTTCAAATGTCTTTGAGCCTAACATATAGAGGCTATAATATTAGACAGGTTTAATTACTGAATTAGTTTAATTTGCTATGCAATGTTGTAAAATGTCAACAGGTACATATAGGCCTGCATCAAATATGATAGCTATGCTAGCATAATGCTAGCATATTAGGTGGATATTTCAAACTATGGAGCTTAATTCCATGAAAATAGACCTTGTCAGTGGAAACTGCAATAGAGCACTCAAATGTGTATTGTACATAGCTCCTCAATAGTATCTAATAGAACAGTCACTTTGAAGTGAAATACTCTAATAGAACATTTCCTAATTAAATGTTTCAAGATAATTGTAAGAAATGTTATTAAAACTTAGGAGCTAATGTAAGCATAATGGGAACACTGAAGAGTATAATAGGTGAAAATTTTAGGAAATTCATGGTAGCATTTTGGGTAAAATTTTGAGCATATTTGACTCAAGCTGACATTTGCACAATCAAAGTCCAACGTACCATATGCTGCCAAGCATTTACAAGTAGCTACTGTTTTCATATACCTGTAGTGACGACACAGTGTGCATTCATGAATCATTACTAATGCAGAATAGTTAAAAATTACACTAACTTGTTAGCATTGTCTTCTTGCATGCCATGGACAAAATTAGTGACATACTGAGATATAACATAGGGATCTAATGTGGTGATGCAGTAGTTATAGTATGATCAGGTTAGGCTAACCTTCTCCAGGTGTTTCCTGTCCTCTACCCCATCGTGGATCCCTTCAATGTGTGAATGTTAAACTTTGTATAAATTATTCACAATTGCTACCTGTATAAGTTCATTTCAGGTGCAAAGATGGTTACTCCAGCTTGTCCTTCATTATACATGGCTCTTGCCTCAGTAGAAATCATTTTCCCCATTTCATAGATCAGTGGCCTTGTATAATAAATGCCTTTTGTATAGCTGTTTAGCTTACTTATACTTACATGTCAAATGTTGCTGCCAAGTTAATAACTTGTGGGAATGATGTAGCATTGTGAATCTGTTGCAAACATGCACACACACTCACAAACAAGCTAATGCACTATATATATAACACACCACCAACCCAGTAAAACTGGGGCACCAGTATACATTGCCACTCTCAAGTGCTGCAAATTAATCTTAATAATAACTGCACCATATTTCACCTGAAACATGGTGCAGTTGACACTTACTCTTCCCATGGAAGACTATTACATCTCTATAGTCATATACACATTTATAAAGTGCCATGTTTAATAAAACACCAACAGTAGCAAGATAATAGATCAAGAACCCAAACCTTTGTGATCATTAAGCAATATATAATCATGGTTATGACCTCCACTATACCTAGCGATTCCAGGAGAATTTTAAAATTAATGGAAATAGTTTTTATTTTAGCATAGCCTTGTGCAGTACTCTCTGAGGATCTCATAAACACTTAATTTTAAAAAATCATCATAGGATGGTGGAGTTATAAGCAGTTTTGTCCTTTACATTGAAAAAAGTGCCAAAAATGGCACAATTGAATAAGTGCTTATAACTCAGCTTTGCAATAAGATTTTGAACTTCTGTTTTCTGTTATAAATGCCTTAGTAAATGGACCAAAGTGCAACCTTACTTGTAAGACCCTCTGAATTAAGGTCACCTCCATAAAAAGCCAATAAATAGTTGCATGCATTTAGCATCTTACAGATGGCAAAACAGCATACACGTGGTGAAGTGCAACCACAGTTGTCTCCACCCAAAAATACAATGTGCATACAAAGTAAGGAGTTGTACTGTTGATTTATAGCTGGTTGTATAATCACTTTTGCTCTTAATGTACAGCTCCTTGACAGCTACCAAAAAAGTGCACCAAAGAGGTAAGCTACTTATGATGCAAATTTGCTAACTTTTAGCACATTAATATTGAAAACTACATAGACAAAATGTTCACCTTGGTGTAACAAACATGTGTTGGGTCGTTTCTTGCTAAGAGAACATAACATTGTGGTAACTATATTGCAAAATAATCTTATAATTGGCATAAAACACCACACAGACATATTTGTAGCAGAAAACTAACTGCACCATCGTATTCCTTACCCCCAGAAACCCTAGAAATGATCCAATTGTTTGATCAATCACTTGTACGGCTGCGAAACGATTGTGCAAACTCTCCAATGGAAGATTCACAGAGAAAATTTTATGCAAAATTTACGGAATTCCGGAATCGCTACTATACCTCAAGCATTTATGCATCCATCCATCCATATGCACATACACACTCCCATGTGTGTGTGCACCCACAGTCACACACACACACACACACACACACACACACACACACACGCGCGCGCGCGCGCGCGCACATGCACACACACCTCCTCTGTACCACTCCCATAAAATGGTCATGTGGCCCTTCTAATGAAGGGAACAAATCCAAAAAGTTTAAAAATCAAGATGTTGAGTAGGGTCTACATTTGTGCACACACACACACACACACACACACCTCCTCTGTACCACTCACATAAAATGGTCATGTGGCCCTTCTAATGAAGGGAACAAATCCAAAAAGTTTAAAAATCAAGATGTTGAGTAGGGTCTACATTTGTGCACACACACACACACACACACACACACACACACACACACACACACACACACACACACACACACACACACACACACACACACACACACACACACACACACACATCAACAGTCATGTATATGAGTACACACACACACGAGCGTATGCACACACACGCACATGCACTCATGCACAAATGTGCAACATACAGTGACACATAGCACAAACACACAGTGACACTGACATACTGGACCATTAAAGTTTACTCCAGGAGAACGGGCTACACCATGATTTGCCTCAGACCACCTGTATGTCAGTATCAATACAATCTGCATATTATAAACTTTGTAACACATCACCATTGATAAGATGGAATAGTCAGTCTGTCTACTGCTGCAGCAGTAGTGCCAAGTTGAGATATCTTTTCATCAATGTGCATTCGAGAAAGAAGATCTGTGTAGGTGCATTCAGCATTAAATATGTATATATTTTCTGTTATGCAAAACGTGTTGAACCTTTTACTCTGGCAGCCACATCCAGGGTGGTATCACTAAAAGTGGGTAATTGAATTAACTGACCGTCGTTTTTCAAATCAATATTTATACCAAAATGGAAGATTCTCTACTGAAGCTCCTTGACATGGTATGATGCTTGGGTCAGCATCCAAGCACTTTGCTTGATCCATCACATGATTACCTTCATTGCATAATCTTGCCTGGACGCTGTAAGAAGAACGCACTCTTTAGCCACGCCCACGTTCAAATCTGATTAATATTACTTCACCACAATACTACTACTACTGCACAGCCGCTAAAAGCTAGTTACATACTTCGTCCCAGCATCGTAGCATAGAATTAGAGGAACACATAGAAATAGTTGCAAGTATTTCATCGTTCTTGAGTATACGAATAATAACGGTGTCCGTGAACGTCGCGGCGTCGGTTACACTGAATTCAATCTTGAAATTTACTTTATTAAAAAAATTTTTTTTTTTTTTATTTTCCAAGAAATGTGCAGCCTCAGTTTGAGGATTAACGCACATATGAAACATGTATACAAAATGTTTTACAATGTGATTGATTATGGGATTACTGATTGGTAGGGGAAAGTAATAATAATTTCAGTTGGTGCATAAAAATTTGTAATGATTGTTGTTGGATTAGGTCAGGTGGGAGTGAATTCCAGAGTCTTATTGATCTAGGGAAGAATGAATTACTGTACCGATTGGTCCTTGCATAGATGTGATGAAATCTTTGGTCATGTCCTCTGGTGTTGGAAGTGACAGGGATTAAATCAACAGGAGATATATCAATGAGATTATGAACAATTTTTGTAGAGGAGGGTGATACTGGATACTTGTCTGCGGTGTTCTAAACTGGGAATGTTAAGGTCAATGAGCATGTTGGATACGCTGCTGAAACGTGAGAAGTCAGCCATAATGAATCTGGCAGATTGCCTCTGTACTCTTTCAAGCTTATCAATATCTCTTCTGATGTGAGGGGACCAGACAGGATTGGCGTATTCTAAGATTGGTCTTATCATGGCATTATAACATTTCAATTTAATTTGTGCTGGGCAGGACTTAAGATTTCTCTGTAGGAATGCTTTGACTGATAGAGCTTTGGATGTGATGTTAGTACAAGTGGCACAAAATTCACCTGAATTGTCATTATTAAAATGTAACCATTAACCTACCATCACAGCCATTTCTTGGCTGCCACCTTGGATTTCGCATCTTTTTTCACCATGGCCTTTTTGGGGGCCGCACCTTTTTTTACAGCTTGGCTGTTTTTGATTAGATATCACTTCTTTTTGTATTTGTATACTGCAAAGCCGGCCTATGGCTGGCTTTGGGGCTTTTTTAACCTATGTGTTTTTTTCTTTACCACAGGAAGAAGAAAAGAACTTAAAATGCTTCAATTATTTTTGATTTTATTAGTAATTATACAAATTATATACATATATTTATTACATGCCCATTATTCCCCACAGGATATTTTTTTGCAGCTGATCTCTCTACTGGGTGACTTGAGATGTAGCTGAACTATATACAGGATGGTTTCTTTGTAGCTGAACTCTCTACAAGGTGACCTCTTCTAGCTGGTCTCTCTACAGGGTGATTTGTTTGCAGCTAAACTCTCTACATGGTGGTTTCTTTGTAGCTGAACTCTCTACATGATGGTTTCTTTGTAGCTGAACTCTCTATAAGGTGACTTCGTCTAGCTGAACTCTCTACAGGGTGATTTTTTTGTAGCTGAACTCTCTACAGGGTGATTTGTTTGCAGCTGAACTCTCTACATGATGGTTTCTTTGTAGCTGAACTCTCTACAAGGTGACTTTGTCCAGCTGATCTCTCTACTGGGTGATTTGTTTCTAGCTGAACTCTCTACAGGTGATTTGTTTGTAGCTAAACTCTCTACATGGTGGTTTCTTTGTAGCTGAACTCCCTACATGATGGTTTCTTTGTAGCTGAACTCTCTACAAGGTAACTTCTTCTCTACAGGGTGATTTGTTGTAGTTGAATTCTCTACAAGGTGGTTTGTTTGAGGCTGAACTCTCTACATGGCGGTTTCTTTGTAGCTGAACTCTCTACAGAGTGATGTGTTTGCAGCTGAACTCTCTACATGATGGTTTCTTTGTAACTGAACACTCTACAAGGTGACTTCTTCTAGCTGATCTTTCTACAGGGTGAATTGTTTGTAACTGAACACTCTACAAGGTGACTTCTTCTAGCTGATCTTTCTACAGGGTGATTTGTTTGTAACTGAACTCTCTACATGATGGTTTCTTTGTAGCTGAACTCTCTACAAGGTGACTTCTTCTAGCTGAACTCTCTACAGGGTGATTTGTTTGTAACTGAACTCTCTACATGATGGTTTCTTTGTAGCTGAACTCTCTACAAGGTGACTTCTTCTAGCTGATCCCTCTACAGGGGGATTTATTTGTAGCTGAACTCTCTACAAGTGATTTATTTGCAGCTGAACTCTTTAACTCTTTATGTGGTGGTTTCTTTGTAGCTGAACTCTGTACATGATGGTTTCTTTGTAGCTGAACTCTTTACAAGGTGACTTCTTCTAGCTGATCTTTCTACGGGGTGATTTGTTTGCAGCTGAACTCTCTACATGGTGGTTTCTTTGTTGCTGAACTCTCTACAGGGTGTTTTGCTTGTAACTGAACTCTCTGCAGGGTGATTTGTTTCTAGCTTATCTCTCTACAGGTTGATTTGTGTGTAACTGGTCTCTCTACAAGCTGATTTGTTTATAGCTGATCTCTCTACAGGTTGATTTGTTTGTAGCTGATCTCTCTACAAGTTGATTTGTTTGTTGCTGATCACTCTAAAAGTTGATTTGTTTGTAGCTGAACTCTCTGCAGGGGCGGATCTAGGATTTATAAAAGGGGGGGGCTAACTCAAGATACTAATCTCTTGGGTAGAGGTAGCGAAGCACACTTCCCAGCATGCGAAGCATGCTGGAACTAGGGGGGTCTGGGGGCATGCCCCCCCCCAGGAAAATTTTGAAAAATAGATGCTAAAACACTGCAATTTGGAGACATTTCCACATAAAATTCATAATGTTTTCTGCCTGTAGATATTTTATATACTGCCTTTAGATTATAGGTATGGCTCTCTGAAGCATTTTGCTAATGGAAAAGTTTGGGTAGGTGCAGACAACCAAGTACATGATGCACCCCTCTCACAACTGCACAACACTGAATAGGTGCATGTTAGAATAATAATGTTGAAAGTGGAAAATTTTGAAATTTGAACAATACAAGATTGAATCTGAGAGCATTTTCAATGGAAATTGTGAACCTGAATTAAGTATTGTCATACACATTAACTACACAAGTAGATGAATGAAGCCCTTTAAACAGACCAATTCACTTCATTGCATGTATAGGTGCAGGCAGATTTGGAAAAATTCCATAACAGAACCAACTACATGTTTCCAGTGAATGTTCTATTAGAGTAGTTAGCTGACTGCTCTATTAGAGTATCTCGATCTTGTAAACCTCCAATGCTGATCCGGGTCCTTGTTGCATAAATTTTAGCATAAATCCACTGATAATACGTTGGAAAGACGTTTATAAGGTGGTTTTATGAGTATTTGTATTATTAGTGATCATATAATTATGCTAAGACAAAATTTCATTATAATACTCAGCATATTGATCAAGTAAAGCCTAAATATGAAGGGGGGGCTTCAGCCCCCAAAGCCCCCCCCTGGGTCCGCCCCTGCTCTGCAAAGTGTTTTGTTTGTAGCTGACCTCTCTTCAGGGTGATTTGTTTCTAGCTGATTGCTCTACAGGTTGATTTGTTTGTAGATGAACTCTCTACAGGGTAATTTGCTTGTAGCTGAACTCCTTACATTGTGTCTAGTTTGTAGCTGATCTCTCTACAGGGTGATTTGTTTGTAGCTGATCTCTATACAAGTTGATTTGTGTGTAGCTGATCTCTCTGCAGGGTGATTTGTTTGTAGCCGATCTCTCTACAAGGTAATTTGTTTGTAGCTGAACTATCTATAAGGTGATTTGTTTGTAGCTGAACTCTCTGCAAAGTGTTTTGTTTGTAGTTGATCTCTCTACAAGATGATTTTTTGTAGCTGACCTCTCTTCAGGGTGATTTGTTTCTAGCTGATATCTCTACAGGGTGATTTTTTGTAGCTGACCTCTCTTCAGGGTGATTTGTTTCTAGCTGATCGCTCTACAGGTTGGTTTGTTTGTAGCTGAATTCTCTACAGGGTGATTTGGTAACATCTATAATTGGATATCCAGCTGGCTAACAAAGAGAACGCAAAGGGTAGTCATCAAGGGTCACAGTTCAACATCTATTCGTGTTGATTCAGGAGTTCCTCAGGGTACAGTCTTAGGCCCACTAATGTTTTTACTATACATCAATGACATTACTACTAACATCACATCCAGTGTCAGACTATTTGCAGATGACTGTGTACTATACCGTGTCATTCACTCAGAACAAGATCATCATCTTTTACAACAGGACTTAAACTACATCATCCAATGGACTAAGCGATGGCAGATGAGCCTAAATACCAACAAATGTGCTATACTCACCTGTTCTAGATCTACCTCACCACCGAAGTTCCAGTATTACATAGACAATGAAGCACTTACTCGTACAAATCAGCATCTATATCTCGGAGTCCTATTCCACTCATCAATGTCATTCTCTCCTCACATTAGCAACATCACTAGTAATGCAATAAAGTCACTAAACTTTGTGAGACGTAACTTAAACAATTGTGATGAATCCGCTGCCTACCTGGGACTAATTCGACCAAAACTAGAGTATGCATCCTCAGTCTGGGATCCTCACTTATCTAAAGATATCCAAGCCATTGAGAGGGTGCAGAGAATTGCTGCCAGATGGGTAAAATCTAACTACAACTAGGAAAACAGTGTGACCAGCATGCTTTCAGAGTTGCAATGGCCCGCATTGAACATTAGAAGACAAATTTCAAGGCTCTCTATCTTATACCAAGGACTACACAATTCAGTTTCACTAGAAATACCTACCTATATTACAACCACTACCACCACACCCTTCACTAGATTTCAACATTATTTTCACTTCAATATACCTACTGCTAGAACTAATCATTATCATAATAGCTACTTTCTAAAATCCTTTCGTGATTGGAACTTACTACCCATTTCTGCTATCGAAGCTGCTACTCTAGATAATTTTACTAATCAACTACGTAAGTTATTAATTGTATAACTATATTATCGTAACTTTTCTTTTTTTTTCTTTTTATTGTAATATATGCACTATAACTCACTGATTGATTATAACTAGCAATTATATTATATGTATGTACTGTATGCTGTAACTTATTATTTATGAATAGTAATCAAGACACACGGTAGTGTGTCGTGCGGCCCAAGAAGCCGGCGCGCAACCCCGTGAGTATATTGACAGGAAGAAAGAAAACGCAATTTTCGCACCTCCGTAGCTCTGTGCTGCCTTGATGAAACAAGACAAATTTTGCTGTGTACATCCCCTCCACCTTCAGTACTTCACATTCCAAATTTGAGCAAAATCGCTTCAGGAATTCCTGAGATATGCGACTTCAACAATTGGCTTAGTTTCTTCGTTTTTTTCTTCTTATTTTTCTTCCTCTTTTCGCACACTTACAAAAACTGCTATAAAACGCGAACTCGTTATCCGATTGCCTTGAAATTTGGCACACAGAAGGGGGGTATAGAGGCGCATCTCGGTACCAACTTTGGCTGGAATACCATAAACAGGCAAAGAGTTATGAGCGATTATGCACGAAAAATAACACCAATATGTTGTCACGCCTACAGGGTAAACCGCTTATGGGAAGAAGCCGAAAATCGGTGGGTGAATAGGTTAACTATTGAACCTCAACCCTTTTGTGGTTTGAAAGAAATCGAGCTAAAAACCAGGAAGATACAGCGAAAAATCAACAGTGTGTAACAATTATGCAATCGAGATTAGCTAATAAAAAACGACTGCTTGCCACGCCTACCAGATAAACCGCTTGGGGTAATGCTTTGAAAAACGCTGTACAGATGGAGTTATCATCTTAGAAAGGATCTTCAATGGTGTAGAAGAATCAGACTTAAAGCCACGGAGTTATAACACGAAATCCAACTTGGTGTAGCAAGTGCGAGATCGAGATACTCTAATAGAGCAGTCATCCTAATAGAGCAGTCACCCTGAACAGAATTCAAGAGATCAGTTAGAAATATGTAACCTGTATAGAGATCAGCTACAAACAAATCACCCTGTAGAGAGTTCAGCTACAAACAATTCACCCAGTTCAGACATCAGTTAGAAGAAGTTTTCTTGTAGAGAGTTCAGTTACAAACAAATCACCCTGTTGAAAGATCAGCTAGAAGATGTCACCTTGTAGATAGTTCAGTTACAAAGAAACCACCATGTAGAGAATTCAGCTACAAACTAGTGACCCTGTAGATACATCAGCTAGAAGAAGTTACCTTGTAGAGAGTTCAGCTACAAAGAAACCATTCTGTAAAGAGCTCAGCTGCAAACAAATCACCTATACAGAATTCAGCTACAAACAAATCACCCTGTAGAGAGATCAGCTAGAAGAAGTTACCTTGTAGATAGTTCAGCTACAAACAAATCATCCTGTAGAGAGATCAGCTAGAAGAAGTTACCTTGTAGATAGTTCAGCTACAAACAATTCACCCTGTACAGAGCTCAGCTAGAAGAAGTTACCTTGTAGAGAGTTCAGCTACAAAGAGTGTAGAGAATTCAGCCGCAAACAAATCACGTGTAGAGAGTTCAGCTACAAACAAATCTCCCTGTAGAGAGATCAGCTAGAAGAAGTTTCCTTGTAGAGAGTTCTGCTACAAACAAATCACCCAGTAAAGAGATCAGCTAGAAGAAGTTACCTTGTAGAGAGTTCGGCTACAAAGAAACCATCATGTAGAGAATTCAGCCGCAAACAAATCACGTGTAGAGAGTTCAGCTACAAACAAATCTCCCTGTAGAGAGATCAGCTAGAAGAAGTTTCCTTGTAGAGAGTTCTGCTACAAACAAATCACCCTGTAGAAAGATCAGCTAGAAGAAATCACCTTGCAGAGAGTTCAGCTTCAAAGAAACAATCATGTGAGAGTTCAGGTACAAACAAATTATCCTGTAGAGAGATCAGCTAGAAGAAGTTACCTTGTAGAGAGTTCAGCTACAAAGAAACCATCATGTAGATAGTTCAGGTACAAACAAATCACCCTGTAGAAAGATCAGCTATAGAAGAAATCACCTTGTAGAGAGTTCAGCTACAAAGAAACCATCATGTAGAGAGTTCAGCTACAAACAAATCGGCCTGTAGAGAGATCAGCTAGAAGAAATTACCTTGTAGAGAGTTCAGCTACAAAGAAACCATCATGTAGAGAGTTCAGCTGCAAACAAATCACCTGTAGAGAGTTAAGCTACAAACAAATCTCCCTGTAGAGAGATCAACTAGAAGAAGTCACCTTGCAGGGAGTTCAGTCACAAAGAAATAAACCATGTAGAGAGTTCAGCTGCAAACAAATCACCTGTAGAGAGTTCAGCTAGAAACAAGTCACCCTGTAGAGAGATCAGCTAGAAACAAGTCACCTTGTAGAGAGTTCAGCTAGAAGAAGTCACATTGTAGAGAGTTCAGCTACAAAGAAACTACCATGTAGAGAGTTCAGCTGCAAACAAATCACCCAGTAGAGAACTCAGCTACAAACAAATCGCCCTTTAGAAAGATTAGCTAGAAGAAGTTACCTTATAGGGAGTTCAGCTATGAACAGATCACCCTGTAGAGAGTTCAGCTACAAACAAATCACCCTGTAGAGAGTTCAGTTACAAAGAAACCACCATGTAGAGAGTTCAGCTGCAAAAAAATCAATCACTCTGTAGAGAGTTCAGCTAGAAGAAGTCACCTTGTAGAGAGTTAAGCTGTAAATAAATCACCCTGTAGAAAATTCAGCTACAAACAAATCACCCTGTAGAAAGATCAGCTAGAAGAAGTTACCTTGTAGAGAGTTCAGCTACAAAGAAACCACCATGTAGAGAGTTCAGCTGCAAACAAATCACCTGTAGAGAGTTTAGCTAGAAACAAGTCACCCTGTAGAGAGTTCAGCTGCAAACAAATCACCTGTAGAGAGTTTAGCTAGAAACAAGTCACCCTGTAGAGAACTCAGCTACAAACAAATCGCCCTGTAGAAAGATCAGCTAGAAGAAGTTACCTTGTAGGGATTTCAGCTACAAATAAATCACCCTGTAGAGAGTTCAGCTACAAAGAAATCATCATGTAGAGAGTTCAGCTGCAAACAAATCATCCTGTAGAGAGTTCAGCTAGAAGAAGTCACCTTTTAGAGAGTTCAGCTACAAAGCAACCACCATGTAAAAAGTTCAGCTGCAAAAAAACTCAATCACCCTGTAGAAAGATCGGCTAGAAGAAGTTACCTTGTAGAGAGTTCAGCTACAAAGAAACCACCATGTAGAGAGTTCAGCTGCAAACAAATCACCTGTAGAGAGTTCAGCTAGAAACAAGTCACCCTGTAGAGAGTTCAGCTAGAAGAAGTCACATTGTAGAGAGTTCAGCTACAATGAAACTCCCATGTAGAGAGTTCAGCTGCAAACAAATCACCTGTAGAGAGTTCAGCTAGAAACAAGTCACCCTGTAGAGAGTTCAGCTAGAAGAAGTCACATTGTAGAGAGTTCAGCTACAATGAAACTCCCATGTAGAGAGTTCAGCTGCAAACAAATCACCCTGTAGAGAACTCAGCTACAAACAAATATGCAGTGTAAAAGATCAGCTAGAAGAAGTTACCTTGTAGAGAGTTCAGCTACAACGAAACCACCATGTAGAGAGTTCAGCTGCAAACAACTCACCTGTAGAGAGTTCAGCTAGAAACAAGTCACCCTGTAGAGAGATCAGTTAGAAACAAGTCACCTTGTAGAGAATTCAGCTAGAAGAAGTCACATTGTAGAATGTTCAGCTACAAAGAAACTACCATGTAGAGAGTTCAGCTGCAAACAAATCACCGTGTAGAAAGTTCAGCTATGAACAGATCACCCTGTAGAGAGATCAGCTGGAAACAAGTCACCCTGTAGAGAGTTCAGCTAGAAGAAATTACCTTGTAGAGAGTTCAGCTACAAAGAAACCACCATTTAGAGAGTTCAGCTGCAAACAAATCACCCAGTAGAAAGTTCAGCTATGAACAGATCACCCTGTTGAGAGTTCAGTTAGAAACAAGGAATCCTGTAGAGAGATAATGGAACCTATTTAATCCCAACAGCAAGCCAAACACGAGGTCACGATCAACGATTTTTGCAGCCACACTCCAGAATTGATTCTTACCTTTACTCTTATTACCCCTCTACAATTAAATTATGGAATAACCTATCTAGCAGTACTGTGGAATCACCTACCTTAAGCACATTTAAACAATGTATTAATTATAGCTAAGTACAATCACTACAATTTATTCTTAATTTAATCTGTTGTACTATATACTCCATATGGAGGTTTCTGTACAGTAAATAAATAATAATGAGATCACCTAGAAGTATCGCCTTGTAGAGAGTTCAGCTACAAACAAATCACCTGTAGAGAGTTCAGCTACAAACAAATCACCCTGTAGAGAGATCAGCTAGAAGAAGTCACCTTGTAGAGAGTTCAGCTATAAAGAAACCACCATGTAGAGAATTCAGCTGCAAACAAACACCCTGTAGAGAACTCAGCTACAAACAAATCGCCCTGTAGAAAGATCAGCTAGAAGAAGTTACCTTGTAGGGATTTCAGCTACAAACAAATCACCCTGTAGAGAGTTCAGCTACAAAGAAACCATTCTGTAAAGAGCTCAGCTGCAAACAAATCACCTGTACAGAATTCAGCTACAAACAAATCACCCTGTAGAGAGATCAGCTAGAAGAAATTACCTTGTAGATAGTTCAGCTACAAACAGACCTTCAGTGCTGGTCACTGTAAAGCATTAATACAATACAATACAATACAAACAAATCACCCTTTAGAAAGATCAGTTAGAAGAAGTTACCTTGGAGAAAGTTCAGCTACAAAGAAACCATTTTGTAAAGAGCTCAGCTGCAAACAAATCACCAGTACAGAATTCAACTACGAACAAATCACCCTGTAGAGAGATCAGCTATAAGAAGTTACCTTGTAGATAGTTCAGCTACAAACAAATCTCCCTGTAGAGAGATCAGCTAGAAGAAATTACCTTGTAGAGAGTTCAGCTATAAAAGAAACAACCATGTAGAGCTGCAAAGAAATCACCCTGTAGAAAATTCTGCCAGAAACAAATTGCCCTGTAGAAAGATCAGTTAGAAGAAGTTACCTTTTAGAGAGTTCAGCTACAAAGAAACCATTCTGTAAAGAGCTCAGCTGCAAACAAATCACCTATACAGAATTCAGCTACAAACACATCACCCTGTAGAGAGATCAGCTAGAAGAAGTTACCTTGTAGATCGTTCAGCTACAAACAATTCACCCTGTAGAGAGAGCAATTAGAAGAAGCCACCTTGTAGAGTGTTCAGTTACAAAGAAACCACCATGGAGATTTCTGTAATCAATATATGTGACCGGATTTGCGAAAAGGGGTCTTCCACACACATCCAATTCCGTAAACATTGGAGACTATAACTCAGTGTTCAAGTAACATATTAACCTGAAAATTTCACCATGTATTCAGCTATAGTGGTGCTCACCACTGTCCAAATTTCAAGGCAATAGCTCTTTCTAATCTGAAGTTATCAATTGTCAAAGTTGGCAAATTGGATTTGTGTGGAAGACCCCTTTTCGCAAATCCGGTCACATATGTATTATATATATAATTTGTACATTTACTGATAAAATATTTAAAAGTACATCTACTTCATCTTTTCTTCTTCCTGTAGTAAAGAAAAAAACATAGGTTAAAAAAGTCCTAAAGCCGGCCATAGGCCGGCTTTGGGGTATACAAATACAAAAAGAAATGAAATCTAATCCAAAACAGCCAAGCTGTAAAAAAAAGTGTGCGGCCCTCAGAAAGGCTATGGTGAAAAAAGATGTGAAATCCAAGGTGGCGGCCAAGAAATGGCTGTGATGGTAGGTTATTGGTAAAAATTTTAATAATAATTAACCTACCATCACAGCCATTTCTTGGCCGCCACCTTGGATTTCACATCTTTTTTCACCATAGCCTTTCTGAGGGCCGCACACTTTTTTACAGCTTGGCTGTTTTGGATTAGATTGTAATCAACACATGCACTGTTTATTATTAGTAATTGTAACATACACATTGTAGCATACATACTTTAACTTATTGATTGTAACGCGTTTTGTGATTTACATCCTAGGCAAACCAGCTGTGCTGCCTGCCTAGTAATTAATAATAAAGAATAAAGAATTTGCTTGTAGCTGAACTCCTTACATTGTGTCTAGTTTCTAGCTGATCTCTCTACAGGATGATTTGTTTGTAGCTGATCTCTCTACAAGTTGATTTGTGTGTAGTTGATCTCTCTGCAGGTTGATTTGTTTTAGCTGAACTCTCTACAGGGTGATTTGCTTGTAGCTGAACTCCTTACATTGTGTCTAGTTTCTAGCTGATAATTTGTTTGTAGCTGAACTCTCTATAAGGTGATTTGTTTGTAGCTGATCTCTCTGCAGGTTGATTTGTTTTAGCTGAACTCTCTACAGGGTAATTGCTTGTAGCTGAACTTCTTACATTGTGTCTAGTTTCTAGCTGATGTCTCTACAGGGTGATTTTTTTATAGCTGATCTCTCTACAAGTTGATTTGTGTGTAGCTGATCTCTCTGCAGGTTGATTTGTTTGTAGCCGATCTCTCTACAAGGTAATTTGTTTGTAGCTGAACTCTCTATAAGGTGATTTGTTTGTAGCTGATCTCTCTGCAGGTTGATTTGTTTTAGCTGAACTCTCTACAGGGTGATTGCTTGTAGCTGAACTCCTTACATTGTGTCTAGTTTCTAGTTGATGTCTCTACAGGGTGATTTTTTTGTAGCTGAACTCTCTACAGGGTGATTTGTTTCTAGCTTATCTCTCTACAGGTAGATTTGTGTTGATTTGTTCATTGCTGATCGCTCTAAAGGTTGATTTGTTGTAGCTAAACACTCTGCAAAGTGTTTTATTTGTAGCTGATCTCTCTACAGGGTAATTTGTTTGTAGCTGAACTCTCTCCACAGTGACTTGTGTGTAGCTGAATTCTGTGTAGCTGAATTCTCTAGAGAGTGACTTAATTGTAGCTGAATTCTCTACAGGGTGCATGACTTGTTTATAGCTGAACTTTCTTCAGTGTGACTTGTAATGTTCTGAATCTCTATAGTGATATATTTGCTTAACTCTCCACATGGTGACTTGCTTCTTGCTGAACTGTCTATAAGATTAACTGTTTGCAGCTGAACTCCCTACAAAATAACTTGTGATGTAATAAAATTCTATAATGGAGTAAATAAATTAGCCGAATGCTCTATTAGGGTGACTGTTCTATTAGAGTATCTCGATCTCGCATTTGCTACACCGAGTTGGCTTTGGAATCATAACTCAGTAGTTTGTAATCTGATTCTTCTGTACTACTGCAAGGACTTTCTATGAAGATTATTCCAGCTATACACCGATTTTCAGCTCATTGCTCTAAGCGGTTTGCCTAGTAGGCGTGAAAACTAATACTTTTTTATTCGTAAAATCGATCGCGTAATTGTGACACAGGTTGGGTTTTGTGTCATATCTCCATGGTCTTTATCTCGATTCCTTTCAAACCACCAAAAGGCACTCCTACGATGGTTACTCCATCTACATAGCAATTTTCAACTCATTCCATGAAGCGGTTTATCCTGTAGGCGTGACAACAAATCGATCTTGTTTTACGCGAATAATCGATCATAACTCCTGAACCATTCATCGGATTAGTACCAAATTTGATTCTAGGATTCACCGTTGGACTCCCTTTCTGTGTGCCAAATTTCATGGCGATCGGAGTACGCGTTTGCTTGTTATAGCAATTTTTGCAAGTGTGCGAAAAGACGAAGAAGAAGAAAAAAAACGAAGAAAAAAAAAGAAACTTTGGCAGCTCGTATCTCGGAAATGGCTGGAGCGATTTCCTTCAAATTTGGAATGTAGACTCCCCTGGCTGGCGGACAACTGTGTAGCAAATTTGGTTCCAATCAGATAAGTGATCACTGAGATACAAAGGTGTGAAAATGACGTTTTCGTTCTTCCTGTCAATATACTCACGGGTGTGGCGCGCCCGCTTCTTTGATGTGTGGATCAAGACAAGTCATTGGTGATTGTAACTCCTAAATATTTGGTATATAGATGAAACTTCTTTGATAGAGATGTCATTAATGGTGCAGTTGTAGGTGATTGGATTGTGTTTACGAGTAATTCTCATGAATACACTTTTATCAGGATTAAAAAAACATACCAGATCTAGTGCCCCATTGCGATAAGGAGTTGAGATCATTTTGAAGTGATAAACAGTCGGATGTAGAGTGAATAACAGTATAAAGTGTGGTATCGTCAGCATACAGACCAATGTTGGCATTGATTGATAATGGTAGGTCATTAATATAACATAAAAATAATAGAGGGGCTAAGATTGCTCCTTGGGGGACACCCGAGTTAACTGCATGTGACTCACTGGTTGAACTGTCAAGAATTACTTGTTGATGCCTACCGATGAGGAAGTTTTGTAGCCATGTTAGTAGCTCCCCTCTAATACCATAGTAGGATAATTTGTTACATAAACGGTGATGGGGGACTTTATCAAATGCCTTAGATAGATCTAGAAAAATGATATCAATTTGAAAGCCAGAGTCAAGAGATTTAGAAATGTTGTTTATGGTAGTAATAAGTTGTGATTCGCATGATCTTCTAGATCGGAAACCATGTTGTTGGTCACAGAGAATATTTATTGATTCTAGGTGGGAGAAGAGATGAGTGTGAATTAGGCGCTCCATAATCTTGCAGCTGATACTGGTTAGCAATATTGGTCTGTAATTGGATGCAAGTGTTTTGTCTCCTTTTTTGACTACAGGTACAATATTAGCACTTTTCCAGTCCATGGGAAGTTCTTTACAGACAGTTATCTAATATCCTTCTTCGTGCTCCACTCGGTGCTCCGATATCTTGTGGTGGTAAGCACCTCGTACACTGAGGCTTTGCCTCCAGTGTTCACCCTCCAGTGCCTAACTGCACCTGAACTGGTAAAGCAGATAAAATCAAAAACAAAACAACAGGCAAAAAATACAAATATATATCTATCAGCACAATATTAGTTAATTATCTAGTTTCAGCACAGTTTCTTGCCAAAATTATTCTCTGAGAGAAAGAAATACTGGCAGCAGCTCATTTAACCAACAGTTTTACTCATCTATTAAGCATTCTGTGGAGGCCCACTACAGTGGCGTAGCCAGAAAAATTTTTTTAACGAGGCAAAGTTTATACATTGACATAATTGAGAGGGTCTGCTTGTGACTCAACTGATTCACAAACACTTTCAAGCATGGGTGGTACAGTATTTGCAGGTTGATTCTCTCGTTTGGATGGAAGAAACTGTTTCAGAAGACTCTGAGCATTTTTCTACATGTCATGCTCCAGCATAGTTAATGCAACAGTATACCATGCTTCAATTATTAGGCTAGTTTAATTGTACTCAACACAAAAAACTGACTTACTCCAGAGATATTTTGAGTGGTCAGGTCATCCATGGACTGCAACGGAGGTCATATAGTCATGCACACTATACTTTTTACTGATCTGATGTGATGTGATATTTAAGTCAGAGATATCTCTTTCATGAAATACTCAACTGCATGTGCTAAGTATGTCAAGCTAGAGAGTCTGGGGGCATGCTCTCTCAAGGAAATTTTTGAAAATATATGCTTTGAAATGGCATGTGCTCAATGCAATGCCATGCAGTTGATTCATTAGAACACTTTTGAAAGTAAGTTAAAGACAATTAACAATGTAGATGATTTAGACCAAGCGGTGTAAGAGAGCACTGGCTATAATTTACACTGAATGCTCTATTAGAGTATATTACGATGACTGCTCTATTAGAGCATCTCGATCTTTTCCCGCATACAAATTCAAGTAGCAGAAAAGTGGTCCAGGACTGTGTCACCATGCTGCTTAGTACTACAGCCATAGATTCTATTATGTGTGGTACAGTAATGTTGCATAGTAACGTTTGAGTAGAATATTCGGGGTGCCAAAACTCAGGCCTGCTCAGCCTGAATTGTTGAGTATTTTTTACCGAGGCAGCTGCCTCGGTTGCCTCAATGGTAGCTACGCCACTGCCACTATGCAGATTGATGTGACATTAATCAGCACACATCTCCTGACATATTGCAGCAAGTCGATCAGAAAGTAGGTGAAACCACCAAATGCATTTTCTACTTGTTCGATGGTCACAGTCACAGAAAGAAAGGCATCCAACTGTCTAAAGGCTCTGCTATGTAGATAAATTACTAAAGATAGCACCAGGTTTTGTGGAGAATCATCAGATGTGATGTGGCTACTACAAAGAAGAAAGTGACTAATAAATTGTCTCATATTTTGTCCACTGTGAACACTTTACATACTTTTATCTAGTTGTGGTAAATGCAACCAGTGCTAGCTATAATACTCTGGTGTTTGTTGCCCCAGTATCTTGCAGGTGTCTAGAGAGGCAAAGTTGAGCCTTGATCTTGTCTTGTATCAGTGCAACTGAGGACTGGGAGATGCATATTTTACAGACTCAGACTGTAGACTATCACATTAATATTTTCGTCAAAAGCTCATTCTCTGTTATCATCATTCCTATGGGCCGTCCTCTTTATGTACTATCCAAGAAAATTTTAACATCTGATCATTTTCTGATGAATAAATACTTTATCTGTTTAGCATAAACTCAAGGACTCAGCATGCTTGGAAATTAATGTTTTACTGGTCTTGGAATCAACTTATGCTGGGTTGCCACCCAGGGAAATTCTGATTTATCCTTATAATGCTACCTCTGATACCTTCCCTACTGCAATGGTAGCATATTCAGTGTGCTACAAAATGCTTTCTTAGTGGATGTGCTTGACCAACTACAACTCATATCGTAGGTGGCTGTCTAATTGTCTCAAGAATGCTTCACACATTGACACAAGCAGGTTTTTCATTGTCTGGCTTTGGGGATTTCTGAGTATTTAGCACAGCTAAGTGCCATTTGTGTTTGTGCAGAGTTACTGGGTATGAGAGCTAGCAAGCCCCCATTCCTCCATGTTTAATGATTCGTCTTTACTGTCTTGACATTGTAATCCACAATGAAGCATGTAATTTCAGTGGCATTACTTGAGTTACCTTATCCACTAGATACATCTTGAATCTACAAAAGACTGCAAACAATCTAAGGAAGAATATCTCCAAATCTAGTTAGATTACCGTTAGGAATCACTCACCATTATTCTTTGTATAATTTAATTCTGGGCTGCTATTTGCCGTCATCATTGGCAGCACTGTATAACACCATCTCAAAGTCACAATGTATGTAGGAGGCTTACGCTGCAGGGATTTCAATCTCAACTTCAAGAAGGATATTTTTTGGAGACTGTTTAACAATTGATTCTATTTATTTTACTGTAATTTTTGCAACCATTTTGAAATTTCCATATGTGATCACATGAGCCCAAGTACACTACTGTTTAATTGTAAGTTCTGTAATTAATTGTTCATGCCTTTTTATCATTAATGACATGTGGTTTCTCTCTTTTGATACACGTAAACACAAAACGTCTTTATTTAATATTGCTGAATTTAATAAACTTTGGTAGCTAGCTAATTAGATACTCTTTCCAGTTGTGGAAATAGTACACCCTCCATCACCTAATCAATAATAAAAATATGCTTACAAGAAAAGCAATCATTCATTAGCACTACAATAGCAACAATTAGTTATACAGTCTACAGTGCATGTGGATGTCAAAAGAATTTCCTACATTGTACCCCCCCCCCCCCCCCCAGCCATGACAATTGAAAATATTGGTTGGTTTACTTCTTGGGCTTAGATTTTGTATTCCAAAAACCATTATATAATTAATCTTATTATAATTGTTCTTTTTGATTTGTCTGTACATTTATCTTCTTTTGTTGAAGTGTACGGTATAGGTAAACAATAAATGTATAATAACTCAATTACTTTGGCTTTCTTCAAGGATGTAAACGTACTAGTCTCAGTTTGGTGTAAATCTGATGGATGTTCACAATGTTATGGATGATTGTTTTAAAAAGATTATGGCTGGAGGGTATAGCTAAACCACTTATAAGAATAACTTGAAAATCTAGTAATGTTTATTAGTTTACCATATTAACATTCATGCATTCTTCCAGGCCACTTCAGATATATGCTCTTTCTATTACCAATTACTTTTACTTTCATGAACATGTCCTTTTTGTAGCTACAGCCAAGCTATTTTTATATTGAGGATAACTAACTATTTACCAATAAAAGAAGTCTAATGCAGATATATGGTGAACATACAGTCAAACATTTTGAGCTGTCACAGTAACTACTCCAACGTGCCTCAAACGTTTAATGAGGCAACCTTATAAATAAGGTAGCAATAGCTGGTTTGGTACCTACATACTTGACACAGGTACAATAGCTGAAAAGTGTGGCTGACAAGCACACTACATTAATTTGCTTGCAGCTATACTACAATGTCCTTGCCTGCATGTTGTGACAGTGATACACCCTTTAGCATTTATACAAAAACAACCATTCAAACTACAATGGCAACATACAGCCTACATTGTGCATGGTCTTAAAAGAATTTCTTATATCCAGATAAAACAGTTACACCAATGTGATGGTGTGAGTGAGATCTTCAATCTTCACTGTGTAACTTCCTGGCTTCAATACCTTGTTACCCTATAAAATACACATACACCACTTATCACAATACTGAATGATTGATATACATATCTGTACCCCTGTATCAACTGTCTTGAATGTTTCCACTCCAGCATCAAAGAAAAGAGTTGCATTTTCTTTAGGGTTCAGTTCAACCCGTTGAAATCCAAACAATTGTTTCATTGGAGCATTAACATCCTGATCAATGACATTAACATGATGATGTAAAAGTTGAAGACAAGACATACACTGTAAGTCATGTAAGCTAAAACTGCAACTGCCCCTGATTTGCTACCAGTGTTGGTGACAGTAACTTGATATTGTACAGTTGATAGTTCATCTAACACTTGAAACTTTGGCAACTTCTCTAATTCTGACCTAATTGTTTATACATGTGTAAAGCATATAGAGTTCACATGTTTAAGCAAATGTCTCACCATGTGAAATTAAAGGTTGTGTAACTCAGTCCATATCCAAATGGATAGACAGCATCACCAGTGTAGAACTTGTATGTACGACCAGGCTTGCTACGCATACCCATGTCAAAGAATGATATTTGGTTGACATAATCTTTTGGGTACTGCCCAGTAAGACGCAAAGGTAAGATAGTATAGCATAAATCATACAATACTTACAATAGTGTAGGGCAGTCTTCCAGAAGGATTAAATTCTCCATAAATTACTTGTGCTATTGCCTTACCACCTGATTGTCCAGGATAACCACACCAAAGAACTGCATCAGCATTGGCCTGTAACACATACGCTAAGCTGCACACAAACACTAAATAGTCTGCATTATTAGATGAATAGTCTAGACTAATAAACTGATTGCTTTATTAGGACATTAAGTTCATTCAGAAGTGATTGTTGGATTAGAGTATTAAACAGAAATGTAGGAGTAGAGGTGGGATGATTACTGTATATCATAACAACAGTGAATACAACCATCATTCTATGCAATAAGTCAGATGCTCTATATAGTCACATTTGCAGTCAAAGTGCATACCCTTAATCCACCTCTGAGGTTTATAGAATTTGAGTCATAGCATACTTGGAATACCATTTGCCATTATGACAATGAATAGTTCAGAGCTATACTATTATAATTTCCTAATTTAGCATACTAGCTAAAACTTTAATTTACTGATAACTATAATTCAATTAATTGCTGTGCTGGGATCTTAATTATATGGAGGTGCATGTTAATTTGGGCACATCAATAACTACTGTCTGCCCAGTAAAGAACTTTATGTCACATCCCTGACCTTAGCCCAGCTAATATCCACTGGTCCTCCAGCCATCACCACCACAATCATAGGGTTCTTGGTAGCACTCCTAATAGCCATAAGGAAGTCTTCTTGTTTGCCAGGCAGAGATATGTCATTACGATCATGACCTTCACTATACCATCACCTATTATATCATAACATTATCACTATGGAGACAGTGTACCTTTCCTGAGACCCATCCAGACCAACAACTACTATAACAGCCTGAGCATTCTGAGCTGCTGTCACAGCCTCTTTAAACCCACTATCATCAGTACATTTCACATCACATCCTTTTGCTGTTGTGACATTACTAGCCATTGACTTTATTCCATCAATTGGAGAAATCAAGAAGGGAGCTGTACCCTGTACAACAACTGGATATTTTGAATCAGCAAATATATCTGTCCGTTACATGATAGTTTCCTTGCATGGTTGTAGTTGCATCAGAGTTGGGCCCCATCACAGCAACAGACAATTTGGGATCAAGGGGGAGGACACCTATATATGTCAGGTACAATATTTACATAGTATATAAAATTATAGACGCACTCTTGTTATTCTGCAGGAGCACAATACTTTCCTGAGCTAATTTCAAAGCTAATTCCTGTATGTTCGGTAGATACAGAAATATATGAAAACAGTATGTAAACACACACTCACACACAAGCATGTATACACACATACGCACGCACGCACGCACGCACGCACGCACGCACGCACGCACGCACGCACACACACACACACACACACACACGCATGTACACACACACAAACGCACAAACACATGCTATACCTGACTATCAGCAGTGTTGACATCATCAGGAGAAAGAATGTGATATGATGTATCATTTGGTGGATCAAACATACCAAGCCTCATCCTATAAATCAACCACACGCACAAAGTACCAAATAAATTTTTAAAAAAACAAAACAGAATGATATAGAGGTGTGCTCAGCATGCAAATTTAATTTTTACTCTACGCTTCATAATTTAACAATGTTAACCTGTATGTAAACAGTCTTGTTACAGCAAGATCAAGATCAGCTTCAGTAATGGTCTTATCATCAATAGCTTCCTAGCAAGGTTCACAAATTTAATCATCATTGTATAGCAGCATTTCTGTACTTGAGCATGTGATGGGTAAAATGAACCACAGTCAAGATCACACCCTCCACGTAATCCAGCTGCAACTGTGTCTGCATTATTTGATGTGTAACTGGAATTTGAATAGTATTATATCTCTAACTAAAATTAATACCCATCACTTACTGATGTGTGCTTAAAATGTTACTGATAGCTCCACAATCACTGACCTATACAATTATTATGTAAGTCATTATGTTGTATTCAACATCCTATACTACTATATACTTACAATGTAACCCTCAAATCCCCACTGCTCCCTGACTATGGTGTTCTGTAGAAAATTGTTAGCACAACTGGGTACTCCATTAACAGCATTGTAGCTGCACATGATACTACCAGCATTGCCTTCTCTCACACATGCCTCAAACCCTGGTAAGTATGTCTATAAAACATTATGTATTTCCACTGTATAAAAGGTATACAAAAGTCAACAAACCTCCACTAAATCTTGATCTGAAACAATTGCATTGAAGTGATGTCTATCAGTTCCATTCCAATTTTCCAAGTCTATTGAAAGAATCACACATACAGCTTAAGGGTAATGTTTGTCCACCAACAGTTTCAAAGTTGCATCGCATGCAAGAGAATTGCAAGTAGCAAGATAAATATTAACAAACGTATATTATAGAACGTAGCATAAGCCAAAGCTTTAAGCTGCTGCACCCAAATAAATGCAGTAAGTCTACTATTTAGAATTCATCTGAAAAGTTCTGCACTGTTAACTCTTTCTTACGTTACTCTAATAGATTACACAGGTTGCAACAAAGTACTCTAATTGTGCAGTTACCAATAGAATTCAGACTATAAATAACAAAATGAACTCTCTATTGGATATGTAAAACACGTGTCAAGTAGAACTAACACTTTATAAGCTGTCAAGTGGTAACTCTTACCATATGCTGCATAGTGTTTACAGGTCACAACTGTCTTCAAAAAACTGTAGTGTAAATATCATGCAGTGAATATGTAACTAGTATGTTGTTCAAGTCACTAACTCATTAGCATTTTCCTCCTGCATTCCATGTGCAAAGTTGATAACATACTGAGAAATGACATAGGGATCTGTAGTGTTTGAAATATATACTGACTATATAGCTGTAAAGTATTTTTGTACCTTCTCCAGGTGTTTCCTGACCTCTACCCCACCGTGGGTCCCTACAGTAAATGTAAACTTGTGAAGGACACTCACACTGGCACACATGCAAGCACAACACACAACATGTACAGACACAGAACTGATGTACATACACACACAAAAGCAAAGCCTCTGGCAGCCATGTGAAACAGCTATTGCTGTCGAACAAACTAGCACTGGGATGCCTGTGCACCACACAGGCACTCTCAAATAGACCTGCATCAAATATGCCAGCATAATAAAAAGCATAGTAGGCTGGGTCCTATGTCAGCATAATGTATAATAGGTGGATTAATTATGAAGCTTGATTCCATGAAAATAGATCAACACTCCCTAATAGAGCAGTCAATGGAAGTTGCAAAGTACGATACCATTATACATAGCTCCTTAGATCTAATAGAACAGTCACTTTAATTTGTACTGAAATACTCTAATTGAGCATTCATTGATTAAAATGTTCCAAGATAGTTGTAAGAAATGTTGCTAACCTAGAAACATAATGGAATAATTATAATGTGTGAAAAATTTGGGTTGGCTCAAACCTACTCTCAAAAACTTGGCTATGCGCATGTGCGTGCACACACACACACACATGCACTTGACACACGCACATGAACACATGCACACACGTACACATACACACACAACACACACTCCAAGTAAGGCCAGTGTAAGGGTTTTGTTGGTTGAAATTTATGAATAGGTTGATATACTCTAATAGAACAACCATAATATCATAAATAAGTCATACTCTAATTGAATAATCATTGTGTTGTTATTATTTATCATCTATAATTTGTCTCAAAGACAGGATTGCATCAAAAGGCTCCTGTTCAAGGGTGCTTCCCCAATATACATAATATACATACATAAAATAAAGAGAATACACAGAAAAACATGCTAACTGCAAGTACAGAGGCAAGATTTACAAGTTGTAAACAAAACAGGTCACTAGTGGGATAACATTTAATAAAACAAAACAAATAAAAAAACAAATAAAAACTAAAAGTAAGTTCTCAAAGCTTTCCAAAAGGTTTCCACTTTTGTGAGAGCCAATATGCAGTGTGGTATATTATTCCAAATAAATGGAGTATTCACAAAAAATCCAGTACCAATATGCATTGATTGTGGCCTGTAGTGGAACTATACTAAGGGAATGCCACACTGCACAGGAAAAATTAAAATTGTAAATGGACTGGGAACATTACAAGGAGACAAATATCATACAGAGAGATGAGTTCAATGAGTTTCCAAGGATGTCCATTGTAAAATAGAAACATGTGCTGTTGCTTTGTTGTTGAATAGAGTAAAAATGCAAAATGCTTCAATCTCTGTTTGAAGCTCTGATAAGACATCACATGACAATCACTTTGCCTGACATGCCATTGCAATTAACTTTCACCATCGCTGCATACTTCACACACACACGCACGCACGCACACACACACACACGCACAAACACATACGCACACATACGCATGCACATGCACACACATGCATGAACGCATGCACGCACACACACACACACATGTACACACACACACACACATGTACACACATATACACTCACGCATGTATATCATGCACACATGTACAACATGCACAGGTCCACACACCTGTACAAATTAATATTTGGTGCAAAGAATGTCAGTCCAGCTCTCCCTTGATTGTACATAGCTCTTGCTTCAGTGGAAATCACTTTACCCATTTGATAAATCAGTGGCCTAAATGAACACAAGATCAAAGTATTAACTACAATGGCCCTAATGTATTACACATACGAATCAAATGTTGCTCCCAAATTGATCACTTGTGGAAATGATGTAGCATTAGGAATCTGTTGTACAGTGAATCATTGTACTGAATACAAACAGGCACAGCATAGTGACACACCTGACCACCAAAGCTCACACCAGGGGAGTGAGATACCCCATGAAGTGCCTCAGACCACCTATAAGTGTAATATTGTTGTAAAACAACTTTACAAAGAGAATAGCCATTACCATTGATATGGTGGAACTGTTAGTCTTGCTACTCCTTTTGCTGCAGTGCCTAGTTGAGCTATTTTCTCACTGGTATTCATACGTGAAACGAGATCTATAATTTACAAAATATAATGTTAAAATATTGCAACACTGAAGTTACCTTTCACTCTAGCAGTTACATCCAATTTCGTATCACTGATATAAAAGGGTCACATTATCAGTATACACTTATAAGAGGATTGTTTACCTACCAAAATGGAAGATTTTCAACTGAAGCTCCTTGACATGTAGCAACACTAGAACCAGCATCCAAACATTTTGTTTTATCCATCCCATAATGAAAGGTGCCATCAGTTGAATTATATATCCACTGTTAGCACAATTACACATCACACGCCTAGCTTCACTTGACCGTAGAAACATACTTGTTGGTTCTGTGCTCCGGCACTGCAGTCCCATTGCTGGATAACACATACATGGTGTAGGGGCTTTGACTATATCATTCCTTACCTGAACATTAGTGCCATCATAAGCTCCAGAATCTGATCCATCTACACATTTACCATCCATTTTACTAGTAATGGTATGTGTTGTGGGATTGTATGACCACTGTAATATACATAGAAGGTATAGTCAGTGAATATGTATGTGTAAGGTGTTCCCTACCTACACACAGTAAAAAAAGTAGTTTGGCAATGCAAGGTTGATTATGGGTGTGTGTGTGTGTGTGTGTGTGTGTGTGTGTGTGTGTGTGTGTGTGTGTGTGTGTGTGTGTGTGTGTGTGTGTGTGTGTGTGTGTGTGTGTGTGTGTGTGTGTGTGTGTGTGTGCGTTCATGTGTGTACGTTCATGTGTGTGTGCGTTCATGTGTGTGTGTGCATGTGCATGCGTATGTGTGCATGTGCATGCGTATGTGTGCATATGCGTTTGTGTGTGTGTGTGTGTGTGTGTGTGTGCGTGCGTGCGTGCGTTCATGTATGTGTGTGCATGTGTATGTGTGCATATGCGTTTGTGCGTGCGGGTGCAGGTGCAGGTGCGTGTGTGTGTGTTAGCTAGCTAAGATATACACCGTACATGTACCAGCTTGGTCTGCAGCTACATAGCTAGTTACATAATTCAGTGTGTCAACTGCAAGGTCAACTGTGTGGCATGCATGAATGGCTAAATACATAGTAAGAGGACAATTCAACTTAATTATGAGAGTAATGACCTGTTGGTTCTCAGGCTTATCAGTAGGATGGCATCCATATATGTAAATGTTAGCTCCATTGTCTTTAGACCAGTTGGTTATGTCAAGACAATTCCCATCACTTTTTAGTTTTATTTCCTGTGACTGACTATCCATCATCCACTGTTGACGAGGACCTCCATCACATGTCCACACCTGAACACTATAAGAAAAGGTTCACTCTTATCTCTCCAGCCACGCCCACATGGTACGTGGAGTTAGAAAAATATTAATAACGTGTGTTATGTTTTACTGTATACTTGCGGCAGGCCTAGGCTGCAATTATAACAAGATTTGCACTTACTTAGTCTCAGAATCGTAGGAGAGAGCCAGAGGAATGCAAAGAAGCAAGTACGTATAAACGTTCATCCTCGCCTCGTCATATGATCTGCAGTGTATCAATTTCAGTGCACGGAAAATTTTGCTTGGCACTAGTAGCCGTAAATTTCCGTTCTGCAACCTAATTAGAAATTCTCTTCAAGGTTTTACGGTTGTAGTCTTGGAATACAGTTAGCTTTGGTGCTAGCTGCTGTTGCTGCGCTTAACATAAGCAAGATACACATTTTCATGATTTTACATAAATAATTTCTCCTTACAAAACCTAACACAGTTTTAGCCAGTTTTGCATACATTATCCACGTGTTGATTAAAGACAGTTTGATACCCCCAGGCAACAATAGTAGCTATATAGCTAAAGTTGTTTATCATGTAGCTTTAGCTATCAGAGGTTCTTTTAAGGGTTACTGAACCAATCATAAAAGACATCTTTAACTTTAGTTCAACTGTATGGTTGCAGGTCATTAGGCTTCTACTAAGCTATCAACCCTTATTATGGTATGAGATCACGTCATCAGCATATAGGCAACAAATAGAACATTAATTCCTGTAAAATGTATATCAGATGCCCTAACATAGAACCCTGTAGGACACCACTTAAAACATTAGAGGGGAGGAGGCAGGTGCATCCTCCATATACAACATTCTGTGTGTACATCCAGCGAGGAAAAATGTGACCCAGTTTAGTATGTCACCTCTGATTCCAATTCAACTTAGTATGACTGATAGACACTTTGTCAAAAGCCTCAGGTACAGTTGTACAATTGTCTCCTTCCATCTAAGCTAGACTGTGGATTGTTAACAATCGTATTTCAGCAGAATGGTGTTTCTGAAATTCGTGTCTGACAAGGTATTACTTGATTCCATCATTCCATATATGTGCAGCATAACGTTGCAAAAAATCAATTATGTGTTCCAGAGACAATGGCCAATGTATAGTTTGATGTATCTTCTCTACTTTCTTTCTTGAACAATAGGATTGATTCTTATTCTTTCCACTCTGATGGCTAGTTTAACTATGCAGAATAAATTTAGAAGACCCAGTGGGGTCAGGAGCCCTAAGTAATTTGACAATAAGTGCAGAAATGTTTTGATATGAACTATCTCAACTCTCATCCATTGTAAATTGATCATTTTGTATCTTGAATTATCAGGAGTTAGTACCATATTTTAATACGCAGTCCATAGTTATATAAGTGTAAGTGTGTATATGTTCTGGCAGCATCAATATCCTGTGCTGCCAGCCAGCACCTGAGAGCATTAAAATGGTGATACAAACTACAATCTTGTAGTGCTGTACTGTTTCAGCCATGCAGGTACCTCTACAACTGTATTGCTTTATAACATTCTTCATTTATATCCCACGAGAACTCAAATGTTCAGCTATTCCTTACCACTTTAGGAACTGAAGGACTCACTTCCTATTTCTTTTGCAACTATAATGCAGACATTATGGTGAAGACATAACTGAAGAAAAACCGAATGTTCTATTAGAGTATCACCTCACTAATACATTAATTCTGACTGCTGGTACAGGTTTTAAAGGTTACTTATCTAGTGAAAAACAGTGGGTACTAGCTAGAGATCAATCCACACCCACACACTACATTCATCAAATTGTTTAATGGACAGATTCATAATTTCATATAACAATAGAGTCATTGTCGTTCATCATCATATACAATATCGCCATATTTGTTTCTTCTTCCTGGTCTCTTGTGCGAAGCTTCATCTCCACTATGTGGTTCTCTTGCTAGATATGAGAACATAAATATAACTTAAAGTACACGTGTGCAATGAAATACAATAAGAAATACCATATAGTAAAAAAACTTTGGCAGTAAAAAGCGTGACGAAACATTTCTGTTGAAAAAATTGGCAGAAAAACTTTGGTGGTTGAAATAATATTCGCCAAAGTTTTTTTTACCACCAAAGTTTTTACTCGACGGTACCGTGTAAGGATAACGACAAGGTATCAACTCATCAGTTAAGTAGTGTAGTAAGTGTATAGGTAGCTAGCATTGTTTTTGTAGCAGTACTTTTGTAGCTATACTGATCCAACGACGTGCGCACTGAACTAGCTGACGTGCGAACGGGAAGCCAGTTGGAAATGCTATCCCAAGGAATGGCTGGAGTGCTTACAACTGTGGGACACATTTCGAAGATCCCCAAAGTCAGCTCGATCTTTATTGCGTGGTGGTACGAGCTGACCTTCATCTCAAGTTCTAGTTACTCAAATGTGCTCGTGTGATCATCTAAAATAATTGGCGAAAAAAACTTTGGTGAATTGAATGCTATTCGCCAAATTCACCAAAATTTTTTACCACCAAAGTTTTTTACTATATGGTATAGTACTGTAGCAAAGTCATGACATAGATGAGTGAGGTTTAAAACAAATTGTCTTTTCCTATCAAACAGTACAGTAGTACTGTTTAGTAGCCCCCCACAAAGTGATGTGTATATCCCAAAATGCTACAAGTGAAAACCATCATAGAAATAAGATACGAAATGAAAATCACTTTTATGAAATAGCCTTAACTTCAAATCCAGTGTTAAAAACAACACAAAACACCCAGATACTAAAATCGTCAGAACCCATATGTTTTGTCTGCCTGCTTCACTCACTGCCTCAATGACCACAGTCGCAAGGCTAGAGGCGAAATGAAGCAGCGTATGGCCACCATTTCATGCCACAATAACAAACTTACTGGTAGTGTGTACCTTTTCTGGTTCCAACAACTATCTGCCTTCTGTGCTTTGCCTTTCAAGGAAAATTTCCACATTGATACTTTCCTTAGAGGAGCGACAAAACTATCTGAAATGCTTAAGCCACTATAGATACATGTAGCTGCACTTATAAATCAAGTATAAAATGATTGCTGATCCGACCACACCCCTAAACGATCAGAACACATGCCTTGCACTTAACAGTCAGTGCACTCCATAACCACAACCACAGCCCTTAAAGATATAGCTGCAATCAGCTGCAGTTTTTCTGTAGACAACCAGACATGGCAAACCACCTCCTTACTCCATTGGTAGCTCTCTTGGAGACAAGCAGGGATATCAAGATACTCTAAAATAAACCACATCTGTATAACCTACAATTGCTAGAGTTTTGGGTTGCTCAAAATTTATGTTGGTAGTCGTCAGGAAATGGGTATTTTAGCAGTTAATCAAGTACTATTCATTTTGTACAAGATCAATTGCCAATAACAACAATTGGTGTATTAGGGTGACTGCACTATTTAGAGTATCTCGATCGTGACTGAACAGTTTCTGGACACCTTGCAGGAGTTCACGTCACAACTATTGCATAATACAGCTTTGAATTGCCAATGACAAAGGTCAACACATACAAAAATGAAGTAGGGTTCCAGCAATAAAAAGTAGTGAAACAAGAGATATGAATGATGATGGTAACTATCACTATACAAGTAGCTATATGAAAAATCAATACTTTGCATTGAACAGTTGGTGGTAACATGCCAATGTAGGGATTTTCCCACATAGCTACATACGTTGTAAGCTACCACCATTTATCTCTTGTTTCACTACTTTTTATTGTTGGAACCCTACTTCGTTTTAAAATGTCATACTAAGTATTTATTTCTCTCTATGTACATACAGTAAGCATGCAGCACTTCTGTCTGTGAATGAGAAATGAACTGTACCTGTTCTATCAGTACGTGGTTGCTGTTGCTGTTGTTCTGTGGTTTGTTGTTGCTGCTGTCGTCGCCGGTTCTCCTCTCGTATATCTTCAAAGGTACGTCGTTTTGGTTTGCTACTTCCTTTCACCTCAACGACATCGCCACCACCAAACATGGACACTTCGGGTTGTGGGGTAGGACGAGGTTCTTGTCTCTTGACAGAATCTGAGTCCATTGTATACTGAGGGGTATCATCCTGGCTTGTAGTATGAACTGAAATGAGTATTAGCAGATTGGACAGACGTACACCTATACTATACACCTTCTTGTGACATCCATTTCTGTTCCCAAGAAGTTAAAGGAATGTTTTTCTGACGTCTATAATGTTTAAAATGGATTTAATTACACTCTCACATACACACACGCACTTAAGCATGTATGCTCAATTAAAGTGTATGCACACAATACAGCACTACACTACACACACACACTACACACACACACACACACACACACACACACACACAAGCATAAATAATGACCACACATTTTAGGTGACTAATGGACATTACATAAAGCTTTAAGGTATCAGTTTAACTTTCAAAAAAGTGCATAAATGCAAACTGTCTAAATTCTTTTTAAGTCACACGTCAAATCACCAGTAAAAATACATATATAACAGAATTGTGTGAGCATATACACTGCATAGCTTCGTACTTGCTATCATTGCATTTGTTTGTGCCAGCTCTATGTTATACAGAGATGAAGTGTGAAGGAGAATACTGCTAGGCAAGCCTGCAGCAGTGGAATTTTACATGAGCTTAGATTCTTAACAAAGTCTATGCTCTTTGCCTCCATTCCTGTTATCATAAACAGCTTGGGTTAGGAAAACTTACAAATATGTTTTCAAGAAAAGACAGTTTCAACAGCAAGTTAAAATATTTAATTTTAGCACACAATCCTACTTTTGCTATAAATACTACAATACAGAAATTCTGAATTGCTATACATAAGCTCAATGAATTGACCAATTGAGACAACACAGCCTCTTTTGCAAAAGCACATTAAACAAAAAAAAAATCCCTCCTATGCAAGATTCAATGATAGCCACCCTCTGGCAACACATACCTACAATAAAGGTCTTAACCACACCAGCAACAACCCAATGTGTTACTTCCTTATGCAAATACTGTAACCAATTAACCAAAAGTACTGTAAACACTGCTGTATCAGCAGTCAGCTGTTTGCCATTACCACAATTTTCTACTAGAACAGGAACATAACATTTGAGAACATGATAGAAATGGTCTAGGACTAAGGATCCCACAACATAATGTTTGTGTGTATAAGAAATTAAGTTTTCTTGTCCTGAAATATTCTTACATACTTTTCAGCAATGTTCTTTCTTATTCGATCTGCTATCCTTGAGTTCTCCAGCTGCATAACTCTATCCAAGCAAACATTTCTGTAACTCTGTACTCCATACAAGTGTCCTGCTACAGCAGCTCCAACAGTCCACCAGAAAGAACCTCTTTTGAAAAAAGCACTGCCTCCTGTATGAATCAGACATTCATTACACACAGAAATTAAAAGAATTCCACTTACTCCAAGCTATCAGCCTGTTAATTATAAATCCTGTGGTCACGGCAATGGGTAAAGCTGGTGGACAATGAGCGTTAAAATGTTAGAATACAAGCATTCTATTTTATGCTACCTCTACGAAAAGCGTTTTGTTTACACTGCACTAATACCTCTTGCTCTTCTTGGGTCAAATTATCCTGGTTAATACATCAATACAATATACCGCATTGCTGCAGTACTTACGAATAAGTCTTCTACAGCAGCACGCTGCTCGTCTTGCTGCTCTCGTTGCATTTTTATGAATTCCGTTCGGAAATATAAATACTTCCTGCCATATATGGTAACGTAGAAACCTGTCTGAAGGTTCTCTTATCGTGTAGTGTCTAGTTCGTGTAGATGACCGATATGACCTCCTCATCGCAAGTTGCAAGGACGCTGGTTAGTTAATACCTTTAAGGGACATTCGCGCACGTCACTTTTCTGGGCTCCCGTGTTTGCAGGGCACAGATGGGCGCAGCATGGAATTGAAGGGTACGGTTGGGTTCTCCAGCCTTCCCGACCAATTGGTAAACAAATCAGTCACAAAGGGATTCGATTTCAACATTCTTTGCGTTGGTATGAGCACCCTGCATCAATCTAGCTGTATATTTATAACTATTGATAGGGGAAACTGCTGTTGGCAAATCTACACTGATTGATTCGTTGTTCAAATCTAATTTTGATGGTAAATTTTCTTGTGATGAATGCACACTTGGAGATGTACTGAATATCATTTGTGTGGGGGGTGGTTGTACCAAGTCACTGGTATCTATAACAACCTCCCTAACTCATTATCTTTTGACAAACATGAAGAAGCCATTTGTTGTCAATCACAGTTGAAATGTTGTACATTGTGGTGTGTGTTGCTTACCTCACCCTCTGTGTATGTGTGTGTGTAGATGCTCCAGTCAGTCATAAGCAACCACAAGTCAGCTTGACCAGGCATACATATAGTAAGTATCTAGTGTAGTGTGTACATGCATACGTGTGTATATGTGGCCTCCCAAGACTACGCAGCCATTGCTGGATGACTAGTGGATCAAATCACATTTAGATTTTTTTTTCCATTCTTTTCTAGTTAGGTCATGTTGCTTCCCTATGCATTTCCTAGCCATCTGCATATAAATCCTAAACTGACATGTTATAGTGATGATCATCGTATTGTATTGAAGCCCCATACATTAATACTGTGTTGTTTTTAGATTTGAAGGAAAGCAATGTCAACTTAAGACTGACAGTTGTTAGCACAACAGGTTTTGGAGACCAGATCAACAAGGAGAACAGGTACTTTTCAACCTGCTAGTCTAGTTATTACAATCATTACTTGTGTATCTATTTAGCTCTAAACCAATAGTGGAGTACATTGATAACCAGTTTGAAACTTATCTTCAGGAAGAGCTAAAAATCAAACGAAACTTGATGGAAACACATGACACTCGTATCCATGTTTGCCTCTACTTCGTAAGCCCCACGGGACACTCGTAAGCACCATACACACCATATTTATCTGTTGGTATATCATGCTTTAAAGGTTGAAGTCATTGGATCTTATCAGCATGAAAGAATTGGACAAGAAAGTCAATATTATTCCTATCATAGCAAAGGCTGACACTGTGTCTAGGCCAGAGCTGCTTCAGTTCAAGAAAAAAGTAAACATCTCACTACAGAGTAGCATGCATTATTATCAGTGATATTTCTGTAGATAATGGAAGAGCTAGGAGAGAATGGACTAAGGATTTACACATTTCCTACAGATGATGCTACTGTTGCTGATACTAATAACAAAATGAATGTGAGTGTCAAACCAGTGTATATGTATAAGATGTTATTAATCTGTACTAGGAACAAATTCCATTTGCTGTGGTTGGCTCCAGGGAAGAAATAGTTGCTGGTGGGCAGCGTGTACGAGCTAGGAAGTACCCATGGGGTGTCGTTGAAGGTGGGGTGGTGTGGGTGACGTGGTGGAATACTGTTGAGACGGTGTTGTGTCCTTATAGTTGAAAATGAGACTCACTGTGACTTTGTCAAACTGCGAGAGATGATGATCAGGTTAGCTTTAAGTATACTTTATTATCTGATTATAAGAAATATTGCTACCATTGTGGTTCCTGATGTGTGTTGATACACTTGCACAATGTATTGCCAATAACACAAAGGGTGAAATATTTATGAAAGAAAAAAAAATTCTATAAATTTTTTATCGCTTACTTCACAATGAAGGAAGGTGATAATGGCAAAAACTTTGATAGCATCGTGATCCCCAAAAAAATCTTCCAGTACTCCCAAGGAGACAGAAGACATGAGCATTAGTCTGCCTCGCATTGGACGAGCAGTTCATTATGATTTTTTTTTTCTGATGTTTTCGCCTTCGCCCTGGTTGTAGGAAGGGTCTGGAAGATGAAACTTACCCAGCAATGGATTCACCTGTTCATGGAGACACTGGTGGTGTAAGTTTCATCTTGGTAGAGGACTGCTTTCGTAAGTTGTGACCATTTAATTAAGCGCCTGTAGTTTATTTTCCGTATTGTCACTGTACAAATCGATTTTTCTTTTGTTGCCACTTTGTACAGGTAGCACTGTAAATTTGAAAGTCCTTGGCTTCTAGAGCTGAAACTTTGATTGACCATTCCTTTGGTTAGCTAGATAAAGAAAATGTAATAAAGTGGAATTTAAAAAATGCACTAACATGTGGATTTTTTTGCAGACCCAGTCACATTTAGTCAAAGGGTGATGATTGAATTTTATGGTCAGTTTGTCAAGTTCTTAAAACCACAAATATGCATGTATTTAGCTGGTCCTGAACTATTATGGTAAACAACATGGATTACTGGTTGTATTGCCATGGGTTACACTGCTTTGGTGTTTTAATGTTTTAAGTTTATGTTCTCAATGAGAGAAGCCACAAACAAAGTGTAAGATGAAAGCTCTTTGTTTTCATGTTGATTAATTAACACTTCAAACACAAAGCCTTCCATCTAGAGCCTCGTCTATATTCCAAGCATGTCCTGGTGTCCTAATGAAGGGTCTAAAATGCTCTTGTGCAAGTGGGACCATAGACAGGTGTCCTAATTAGCATTGTATGTCTTTCTTAATTGGTTCCACTAAATACACCAGATGCAGCAATTAAAATGTCACAGTTATTTAATCAAGCATAAAAATCATAGTATGATATGATCCCCTGGATGCTCAGACCAGTGTGATCACTCCCTCTTATTATAGGACCAATATGGAGGATCTTAGGGAGAAAACTCATTCAATACATTACGAGTTATACCGGAGGAATAAGTTGACTGCTATGGGCTTCAGTGATACCTCAGCTGATAATAAACCTGTCAGGTAATTCCATTCATCAGTTGGTACGTTGAAACCTCATAAATAAGGTCACCTTTGGTGCCCATGCAATATATGTACTATAGTTTAGAGGTGAACTGATATGACTTTTAACCGATATTTCAATAACCGATATAAAATAATAGTATCAAGCTGATAAACAAAGCTGATCCGATGTAGTAGCAGACATTTTCTCTAACAATTTTGCACTCTATAAATTTAGTTATAGTAGGCGTTGCTAGGATACTACTAGAGCACGAGTGCCCATTAGTAGATATTTATATCTGCTACTTATTTACACTGTTACCAATCCAATACTGATATGCAAAAAAAAAAACAAGGCTGATAACCGATAGCCAATTCGATTATTAGTGCACCTCTACTATAATTAGGTTGTAAGTGGCCAAGTGAGGTTTCACTGTGTGTAGACAATTACACAGACATATTTTCAACAGCTTGCAAGAGACTTATGAACAGAAACGTAGTGAACATTTGAGAGAGATGCAGACAAGAGAGGAACGGATGAGACAGATGTTTGTACAAAAGGTAAGTTGTTCTGTAATCAATCACTGACTTCCTGCTTGTGATTACACTGTGTTAACAGCTGAGCATTATAGTTTTGTGGCTACGTTTCGTCTTGTTTGCTAGGTGAAAGAAAAGGAATCTCAGCTGAAGTCTTCAGAGCAAAAACTCCATGATGAATTTGAGCGAATGAGGAAACAGCATACTGATGAGAAGAAACAACTTGATGATAAACGAGTTTCACTTGTGCGTTATTTCTGGTTATGTGTGTGTATTTACAATTATCTGTATGTTTAGGAGGATGAAATAAATGATTTCAACAAAAGGAAAGCTCAATTACAAGCTCACAGGGCTCAAGCTGAGCTAGCTAAGTCAAACGCTGCTGCTACAATCCGATCTCCGAGAAAGTGAAATTCATTACTTTGTGGATATCCAGTGTATTCTAATCTCCATATTATCCAATACATTTTATACAATAGTTTTCTTATTTTACAGTGGCAGAGAACACGTTTTAATTAACATTCAAATTTTTCTAGCATTTTAATTATTCAATACATCTGGTATTTGTAAATATTGTGTTGATTTCTAGAAATTTAAAATTACTGTGTAATTTTTGAAGTCCAAAATGGCTGCTGGTTGGAGACAAGCAATTTCAACGACGTTACGTGAAGTTCGCCTCCACTTGTGCCAGTCATCGCCTGCTAGCAAGGGAGCCAGGTTGGCGGAATGGTCCAATACCGTACGCTTGTTGAATGGTATGCATTAATTGACACGTTAGGGAATTTGTTGAAAAGCACTACGTTGGTTTAAAGCAGCAAAACCCCACTTTCCCCTTCTTAATACGCGAGTGCAGTGGAGTAACACCCAAGCTGTATGTGAGATATGGTGAGTGGATACAGTGTATTTTATAGTTACATTTCTTTGTTCAGTGTCCACTTTAATGCACCTAGCTATCAGTGTTAAGCCCGTACTCCCAAGGTGTTCCATGAAGCAAATTCCCCCTACCTGTTGGAATATTGCTGTAAACTGACCATCACTATTAGGTACAAATTGAAAAGATAATTTTTGCAGTGGCAAATGCCCTACTCCTGGGAATAGTTTGCTGGTGAATCATGCTATAATGCCCTGCTTAGCCCATACTATGGGTTATGAATGATAGGTGGATAGTGCATCCAAAGACTTAGCCTAGGGATTGAAATATGTCATGTCATCACGGCCAATCACATTTTAAAACCACGTAAAGTGCTGGCTAAGAGTATTGAGCTGAACAGTTTTTCAGCATTTGTGATGCTGAGTAGGGTGGTTGAGACACCTGTTCACACTATTGTCTAACTTGGCATGGTTCGAAATAAATTGCAGTCTAAATCAATTGAGCATGTAGGCCCAGCACGGCGCAACATGCATTCCAGGCCAGCCAACTATAGTAATTTGCCCTGTTGATCACACAGCAAGTATTTTCTACTTCTAAAACATGGCTACAACATACAGTGGAACCTTAGTTATCCGAACCCCTTGGAAGTAGGGGTGGTCCATAAATCTGAAAAGTCCATATCTCTGAAACTGCGTATAAATAACCATAAGAGTGCTAGCGCCTTTTTGAAGCCACACAAATGCTGTTGTTTTTACCTTTAATACAGGCAATAAGGAAGCTACAGGAATCTAAACTACTGCTTCGAAGATTGACCTAACTTTCTACTATACAGAGACCAAAGTATAAGATTGTACCTTGTTTCATTCACGCACTATAGTCCCTCAAAGTTAACCCATACATTTTTCTTATTCAGAGATACTGGCTGCTTGCACAGGCATCAAATTTGCTGTGAAGATTCTTCAATAAACTTGTGGAAACTTAGCGCATGGATTTGTCTTTGCACTTCTTCTTTCTTGAGTTATAAAACAAAGAGTGAGTGAGTGCCTGCGAGCAAACTTCAACTTCCGGGCCTTGTAACTTCGTGCTGGATTGCAACAATTATAATTCCATGCGCTAAAAGTTTGCAAATTTATCACTGATGGTCCACCAAAAGCTTGGTAGAGATCCAACTATTGTGTATTCCAGAATATCGCCTTTTACAATGCAGTGTAGAACATGTGCACGCCGATCAGTTATTACAACAAATTCCAATAAACCACAAATGCAAACTTTATCAAATAACAAATAAATGAAGTTCTGAACAAAAGAAAAGCTCTTGTTCCTTTTCTTTACACAGTGGGACACTTTCCTGTTGCTTGTGGAGCCGCCAATCCTGCTCTTCGATAGGTAACACTGCCTCGCCTCGTAATGCACAGTTAGTGTCTTGTAATGGGTGATAAATCCAGCTGGAACATCGTCTCTACCTAAGAACAGGTGTACAATTACAAATATAACTTACCAGCATACTATCACTCGAGAAAACAGAGCTTGTGTTCGCATGTGTCTTCAAAACTAGCACTTACTTTCAGGCTAATTCACTCCATTGTCACTCTTGGGCACCCAGACGATCATTTTCGTGATGGTTTTCAAACAAAACAGGCTGTTTCTTGGCCAATTTCTTTGGTGCAAAACACGGCCGCCTAACACGGATACTTTGAGTATGTGTAATATTTCCAATTATGATGTAACAGCCGCATGTGGTTATGTGGGTTGTCCCTTGAATAGCTTCAAAAACCTGCTAGCACTCTTAAAAACGTCTTTCTTTTTTTTTAAATTAAATCAACTACCCTAATAGAACAGTCACTACTCTAATAGAGCAGTCATTTATGTAGTTAAATCCAGATAAGTGGGGTCCAGATAACTGAAGTTCCACTGTACCACAAGATCTGCCATGCTACTGGTGGACTCCCATACATTTTGTTTTACTGATATTGGCAAAAGAGGCACTCACTAGCTATAATACAGTGGCTACAACATCTTACAACTTGGCGTTTGTGTCATCGCTACAATTATAATACAGTTTTTATTGGGTGCCTTAACAAAGAATGGTTTATTAGTTTTACATTATGCACTTATTCTACCCCATTATTCAGTACACATAGTCTATGGTATTGTGAGCTTGAAGCAAAGAATCCAGAAAGCTTTATCCCAGTGCATGAAAACTGGTTTAATGATGAATGCGAAAGGCAGCTAATGGAATGATGCAACAGTTGCATGCACACACAATTTGCTTTGTTTTAACTCAGTCAGTCAAAGCATGTAACTGGTTAATGCTTGTTGCAACTTACCATGTTGTATTTATACACATGTATTGAAGTTTAATGTGATGATCTTCGATTGCTAAATTTTGCATTGCTATTATTTTATCTAGCATGAAATTTTAGATGCTCTAATAATTTAACCCACTACGTGGTAGGCTATTAGGATTTTAGATTTTATGTTAGCCTGATAATTGTGTAACACACACTGTCAGTGAATCATTGTTCCAAAGTTATAAGTGAAATATTCCCACCCAGAGACTGCTGTAATTTACCGCACCCAGCACCTGACTGGTAGTTATTTGAGACTGCCTTATTATCACTTACACCCCTCCTTACTTTCCAAGTTTTTGTGCAACATGTCAAGTTGCTGTACATAACACTCTTATTGAGCAATCAACCCACATGTGATTACTCAATTAGAGTTAGTAGATAAGTAGAATGATGAAAAGATTAGAACAATGGCTACCAAGGGATAGAAAAAACAGGGCATATTTATAAATGGGTGCTATCTAAGTAGAGCCTCTATAGTGCCCTCTTCAATAGCAATAAAGGAAGAGAGCTAATTCCAATTTACAACCTGGAAGCATGCTTATAGCTTGTTGCGCATGTACAGTTAACCTTGAAATATAATGTTTATAGATTAATATAATTATTTGACTAACAACAACGTAACTGATTCTGTTGCACATTAAAAAATAGTATAGCAGTCATTTTGTTGAGTGCCCCATCACCTGTAAGTTGAGACTGTTGATTACTTGCAACAAGAGTAGCAGGGATGGATGTATAGAACACAGTTAGAATGATTAAGATTCAATGTTACAACTTCATTAATAACTGTAGTTGGTTGTATCAACATACACTTTATTCTTGGCCGCTTCAGATATCAGCTGTTTTGGTTGCCAGTTACTTTCATTTACCTGTTTTTCAGCCAAGGTATTCTTGCATAAATTTGGTAAAACTTTGGTAGTTGTAGTAACATTGATTCTTGGCTGCTCCAGATATCAGCTCTTTCAGCTGCCAGTTAGTCTTTTTCTATAGCTGAGCTGTTCTTTTTCAGTTACTTGTAGTTTCTTGGGCGCGACTTTTTTTTACAGTGAAGGTGTTTTGGGGGGATATAATTTAGATCACAGCAAGATGAAATATATACTTGAATTTTATTGGTTATCTAAATCCTGTAGATCCCTTGTTTATGTCTCAATAGATCCCACTGTGAGGTAGCACGCAGCATGTTAGCACCTGTAACATCGACAACATATGAGCATTTAACTGGACAGCAAGTGCTGTACTAGTTACAGGGAGGTGTAATGGGCTACAAAACACCTGCACCATGTTAGCTAGAGGTGCACCGACATCGATATCGATAAAAAAAGTTGCAGATATTTCACTATAATTGCGTAGTCTGAAGCATATTGACCTTGTAGCATCAGTCTGAAGTTACAAGCAGACTTTTAAAGTGCAGAGGTTTGAATCCTGCATGTGAGTATGGTGATTTCTTTTTCACTTTCACACACCTCTTTTTCACTTTCACACACCACTTTTTCTTTCTGTCTACAAAAAGGTTTTAGCAAACAGCTTTTTAGGGGTTTTGTCATATTTTTCATACTAAATACCTTTATGATCACATACAGCCCACTACCACTAAATATCGGTATCAGAATTGTTAGTTTTGTAGCCAATATATCGGTTATCAGTAAATTTCCATATTGGTGCACCTCTAATGTTAGCGCCTGTAGCATTGGCAATCCATGATTACTGTGCTGTACTAACAGGGAGGCTTGTTAAGGCTACTCAGTACTACATTTCTCACGTCACAAGCAGCTGTGAAGGTACAACAACAAGCTGTGGTTTAAGTAAGTTAGATATTGAAACACAGGATTTAGAAACTCTCAGGCCATTTGTTTCACTCGGGCGCGCTACTGCCACCACAACACAGGACCTTTCAGGTTACTAAATTCTGTAGAACCCTGTGTTTCAATGTCTAACTATTACATACTGTATATATGTATTATATAGTTATAACACGCTTACGAGGGATATGACTGGAATATACGTGAGCGTGCAGCGCTCAAGGGAGAGTGCATATATTCTGAGTAATTGTGTTATAACTCGTATATTCTACACCCCAGTAGATGAAACGAAGGTAGATAAAACAGTACCTTTTAGAGATCAAAATCAGTAGAAACAATTGAGGTATCAGACGTTTCCAAGTCTTTAGCAGTGCCACGCCCATCTACTTGTGATTACTGAGTTATTCACAAAGGAGATGAAAAGAGTTCATCAACAATACACTCTGCAGCTAAGGTAAATATTTGTAGGTGCTTGTTATTAGAGACTTGTTTACTGTTTAAGTAAGGATTTCGTGTAATGTGTGAAGTTACACCATATATGGTAAGCGTTAGAGTTGCAATGATACAGTGTGTAGACGTATCGATATATTGCCTCTGGTGTCAGCGATATATTGCACGATACAAAGTGGAGTCTAAACAATAGCCTGTGTCGTTTTTTAAGTTTTAAGGGAAAGAAGTGAGCTATTTTTTCTTTGAGAAGTATTGCATACTATTCAGTTTAACCACAATGTACAATAATTCGATTGTCAGCCATGTTAACAAGCCATGATATGTCGATATATCACGATATGCGATATATCAATACGGTTTGACTTTGTATCGATACAGTGATATTGTCTTAAAACGATACGATACATGAAGTGTAGCCACAAAGTGTGGTTTATCACTTGTATAACCACAGTTTCCATGGTATATCAGTTATATAGCATACCGCGATGCTTTTTGATCTCCACCACAGGTGTGGTATATATATATATATATATATACGTATATATACTGAGGAGAGTGTCCTACTCCTATATACCCTTCTGGAAGGGTGTATCATAAAGGTGCTGATGTAATAACAAGGTATTATGGTTCGTGATGTGTGCGAGGCCATAAAAGTGCAAGAATCAGCAAAACTCACAACAACCTTATTTGTGAATGGCCTAGTGAGAAATGCCTTTGCCATTTGTCTAAATCCGTGAGGCCACTCTTGTAGTTCAGTGAGATAGGCTGAGAGCTCAAGTTGCATGTGACATTGTTAGGTACATGTTCAATTGTCAATTAATGACATCATTAGTTATACAAAGAGAAACAGGGTGTTACATCATCACTTTACAGACGCTCTCCTCTGTATTAGTAGAGCAGCTAAGCGACTAATTTTGCTAAAATCATTTACTTTGTGATAAAAGCACCAAAATTGCAGTGAAAGTTGATTAAGGTGTGCTAAAGGATTTGAGAGGTGCGAGGGCATTTTTGAAGCAGTCATAAGAGAAATTCTAGCTAACCAGGAAACCATGCAAGTGTATCCAAAATTGTGTTTTTGGTTTACAAATATGAATTTATGTCAATATTACAATTGCAATCAAAATATCTCTCAAAATGTGGTAAAATAAGCTGTTTTAATAAAAAAAATTCTAAATGTTTCCATTAAGCAGTTTTATGGCTTGTTTGGTTCTTTGTGTGGTGTCACAGTATCTATATGGTATTATATGTCTCTGGTTCCCTGCCTGGTCATTTTTTGCTGAATGGATTGCACAATCACCATACAATGATAGTGAAAAGCTTTATAAGGTTGTTATGTCTTACAGTATAAACACTCCCGGGCAAGCCAGGGCATTGCCCGGGCATCAGACTTCTTTGCCCCACCATCAGCTCCTAGAGTAATTATAAAGACATGGGCTGGATAGCTCGAGATTTTGCTAAAGTTACTTAACTAGTCACTGTACAAGAATAAGTATAGCACAACTTATACAACACTCACCGTGCCATTTTCGCCGATGGTTTCCTTCTTTTTGGCTAAACAGAGATGGGGTTATCCAAGGGATTTTCCCTACGCGTAACTTCATTGTGCACAAATAGAGGAGGCAATAAATAGAAGCAAGATTACGTGATTACAAAAAACCGCGCAGTATTGTGGCAAGGAGTGAAGGACAAAGAATTGGTTTCACTATAGTGGGCTGGACGGTTTACATTTGGATTAAGTGATCACGGTAACTATCGGTGTGGTCAAAACTCGGGAGGCAAAGCAGTCTAGAGGTATTTGTGAAATTAGCACCCATCTATTAGTGTGGATACTGCTCAGTTCAAACGGTATGGAGTACTTTGTTCAGTCAGCAATTCTTTTCTACTTTTCTAGGCTAACAACTGTAGTGGCAGAGCATAGTCATCACGTGATAGAGCGCCTCGTGCTTTAATTCAAGAATCTTTGTAGTCTGGTATTAAGACACATGTAGCTAGATGTATGTAATATGTTAAAAGGCCAATAGCTAGCTAGGCGTTCGCTTCTATTAGTTATCTTGCATACAGTAGTGTAGGATGATACATAATGCATTTTAAAAATGTTATATTGATGTCCATATGAAGATGGGCATGTGTACGTGTGTTGCATGGAAATTGGCTTGCCCACCCATTGCCCGGGCATGGCGAAAAGTCTGGCTACGCCACTGCTATTGTCGTGTAAAGATGCAAGTCAACCATATTTGTCTCTGTAATTCCATGTTCCATGTATATCAAATGTAGCAAAAACTTTATAATAAGCAAGCCTGATCACCTGGTCGATTTTGGGGTAATGGTAAGACCAAGAGTTCATAATATAAAGAGAGAACTCTTGGTAAGAGTTCTCTCTTTATAATTTTATTATGAACTCTTGGTAAGACTAGAAGCATATAATTAACTTTACATGTTATTGTAGTACATGAAATTAGGTTTCATTTCATGTCCTGTTGTACAGTAATAGAAACCTGATGCTCTGCCTATAGTTCGCACTTACGCATTATTTCATGTTCAAAATTAATTCCGGGTTCAAAAAGGATAATTATATAATAGACTATACCAGTTTGAGGATGAAAAGTTTGTTGCTTTGCAAATACCAGCAAAGTTTTATCCCCTTCGTATATGAAAGTTGCATTTGCTCACAACATAAGCAATTCGTATATGTTCTACAGAGTGTATTATGCCCTCATAAATTTTAGGTTTAAATGGAAGAATAATGTTTACATATATTGTGACATAAAAAATGCTGTACTTAGTGTTCTCATTGTTCTGAAAGTACACGTTTGTAGCTGCAAATGAATATTATTAATTCAACTGTTTTATTTTCTTTATTATATAAAGAACTGATAGTGACACTAAATGTGTATTGTTTACTGCTGTGTTATCTTTTGTACAGCGGAGATTCCAATAGAGAAAAGTGCTTCGCTGGACAATCTAACAAGTGATGAAATTCTACAGCGACTACAGAAACTAGTGGAAACGCCTTCTGAAGCTTAGATAGTGTATTACATGTACTGTTTCACGTTTAATTTATGCAGACAGAAAATAAAAATAAAAATAGACCGGATGTTTGGTTTGTGTTCGGTTTACGTAATTTTGCTTTTATAATTGCAGCTGAGACGGACGGATAAAGCGGTACAATTTAGCAGTTGTGACTTGCAGCGTAGCCTCTAGTGTAACTCTACACGAAGGTTGTCCCTATGGCGGCACGAAACTGTTCGGCGTGTTTACAGTGCTGTAACCATAGGGGCTTGTGTAATAATGGCACATGTGCGTGCCAGGTGAGTCAGAGTGAAAGTGCGCGCTGTATTATTGTGTTAATTTGTCGACTGTTTTGCTGTAACAAACAAAAAGGTTTGCTAATAAACGTGTGAAAGTGTTAGACTTCTTTGAAAGTCTTTCATATCATTGTGCTTTGTTTTCAGTTTGAGTTTTCTGGTCAGGCGTGCGAGAACCCCAACCTGAGTTACCTGGTGTCGTTCGCTTGTGTATTCTTCCTATTGTTCGTGATAGCGACCATTCAACTGGTAAGGCTGTAAAATTGTGACTAGTGCGGGCTGTGTGTTGAGTTTACTGTCATAAATAGTGAACTCTTACGCGCCCTCCAGTATCTGTGTTGCTATGCAAGTTTAAGAATAAACAGGGTGATAATTGATTTATGAATATTCCTACATGGGTTGTCACTCCAATGTACAATCTCTGCAGTCAAGTTTTTGTCAAAAATGAGGGTATCCCAAAAATGGTTCAAATTTTTTGTCTTGGTTCATAGTACAATGGCTATTGGAGTGACACGCCCCCTTGTGCATTGTTACATCACCTTAAAATAAACAGGATGCTGCTTCATCAACACTAGTGGTATTGTATTGTTCTGCAGGTCTTATGTATGTTGTTTGATTCTCGCAAGAGTGGTAGACCAGGCTTAAGAAATGCATTCAGAGTGACCACACAGAAAATACTTTATGGAATAGTAATAGGAGCTGCTGGCACTAGAGGAATATATTTCACCGTACAGGTGTGTGTATGTGTGTGTCCATGTGTTGTGTCCATGTGTTGTGTGCATGTATGTACCTGTATTATGCTTGCATGTGTATTACGCATGTGGAAATACGCATGCATGTGTGTGCTCGCATACATGTACTTGTAACTGGGATACGTGTACCTGTAACTGGGGATGATTTGCACAATTAAGTGTATAATTGATTTATTGTTAGGAGTACATTCCATCACAATGGGGTGACCTCTTATTAAGCCTCTACTATCCAGCCCTTATCACTGGCTTTTCATTGCTAATGTGCCATTGGGCAGAGGTAAGAGTAATATTTAAAATATGCAATACACTTCTATTTAAGTCTTGTTTGTGTCCTTCTCTAGTCTTTCCAGAATTCTGAGTTGATGTGTGTTACCCGTCACCAGTACCTTAATAAATACTCAGTGGCTTTTGTTTTATTTAATATGTTCGTGTACAGCTTGTGGGTGGCTGAAGTGATTTCAACGTTGTTGATGAAATCCAGTCTACAAGTAAGTCTGCCACTTTTCCTGCTTTGTTTAATGATGTGTGTATATTTAATTAATATTTGGTTTCAATTTGTAGGAAAGGCAGGCTAACATTTTCAATGTCGTATTCGCCTTTTTGATGCTGCTAACATTGTTAGGATTCGCATGTATTGGAGTGAAACTGTTTCTACAAAAACGTAGTAATGACAAGATGATTGTAAATTCCAAACAGCAGAAACATTCTGTTGTTGGATTAGTAACACAAACATTACTACAAGTATGACATAACTTGAGATTATTGTGGTGGTATATGTTGTAATTTACAGGGCCTGGTTGTTATCCTGCTATTATACGATGTCTTTAGCCACCTGTATCACAACGAAGTTACTGACAATGTTACCATCAGAATTATGATTCATGTGTTAGAGTTTGGTGTGGCACTGTGGTTCTCTTGTGCTCTATGGAACATTAAAAAGTCTGTAAATTTATTTTATCGTCTGCTGCATGTAAAAGTCATGTTGGTGTAGACCCGACGCATTGTGGGTATTGAACCCTGAATTGGTATTGCATATGTCACCTGTAAAAGAAAAGCAACCCAATTATGGAACTATTTCTGGTATGTTGTTTTTAATGCAAAAGCAGTTTTATGATTTCCTCTATAGCAAGGGCCGAGGATCGTTGCTTCATCTGTTTAGACAAAGATCCTGATGAAGATCTAATATTCCCATGTAAATGTCGTGGAGAATTAGGGGTCGTACATCCTAGCTGTTTACAAAAATTTGTAAGTGATATTAAATTTTTTACTTGCCTATCAAACGACCAATACAGTATATTACACTGATATCTTCAAAGAACCCTTCTGAGCCTCTAAGATGTAGAATATGTAAACACAAGGTACGAACCATTAAATTGTGTCTATATCATTTTAAAGTCTGTCTGTTTGTTTGTTAGTATAAAATTGAGACTCCAGGGTTCTGGTTGATTTTGTCAGTACCATCCGTTTACAGGAGGTAAAAATTTATCTTTTAATTGCAATGTTATTGTTTGTTGTCATAGGTTGATTATACAGGCTTTGATATTGTTTGTCATCTTGGGCATCTCTGTTGTCATCATCTACTTTTCTGCTGTCTGTATTCCACCAGTTGCAGCAAAGTTCTTTGTCATCTGTATAACAATAGTGATTGACTTAGTGATATTACAGTGAGTAAAAACCCTCATCTGTACACTACAATGGCATCTCTAGCTCCCCCTCAAACTAAACCGAATCATAGTGAAGCCTTTTTGTTGTTATACTTCTTTATTTACTGTCTAGAAGTTAGCAGGATTGAATTACTCTGCATTTTTTCTTTCAGGATTGCAGGCTATAACTGGTGGTCTTATTACAAAAAGATTCAAGCAGCATCTGTCAGAATTGACGGCCCAAGAGCTGTTATACAGGACACCTCAGAACTAGCCCAACCACAGCCAGCATCACAAGAAGTGGCCGTAAGATCATATAGCACTAATGATGATAATACAACCATTACTGATAATGAAGATGTAGCATTAATACCATCATCCAGATCAAATACTGATTTAGACAATGATTGCAATTGTCAACTGTGTACAGAATCTCCAACTATCATTCCAGAAATCAAACCTGTGGACTCAGCCTCAGTCCTAGTATCAGTAATAGTACATTCCCCCCAATCACATTAAAATAACCTAAAACAATGGACCTCATGTGATCTTCTCTCCCTGCTTATATTGTATTAGCAATGTTATATGTACATGATCAGTGTAACTAAATCATCTATTGTGTGTCTATGATAAATCAGTCAATTGTGTTCATTATTAATATGGCATCATTTTGGTATAAGATTTTGAAGGTCGTCAGGAATATCATAAATATCTTCATCCTCAGGAGCATCATATACTAAAGACAAAAAGCAAGGGGTAAACCACCAAATTATGATGTAATTTTTATACACAGGAGTGAAGTCATGTGACTAAGTGGTTAGGTCATGTGTTGTAGGAATACTCAACTGATTTCATCGTAGTCTGCATCCTGTGTGGGTTTTATTGGAGGGGCGGTCACTTTTATCTTATTTTTGTCTTTCGATGGTTGTGGTTGTTGAGGCCTATGTTGTACCCTGCCTTGCTGTGGTGCCTGTGCAATTGCTGCCTAATTGGGGAAACTCATAGAAATAGTCCAGTTGTGTGATACAGTACATACCCTAGCTTTTAAAATTCCTTTGACATGAAAATCTATAAGATCTTTAATCCACTTTCCTTGGTTGGTTTGGACAGGATAGGTCTTCTTTTCAAAGGCCTACATGTTTCAAGTGTATACCCTTAAGACTTGCCAGCATTGTACTCACCAACATGAATGTGTTCTCAGTATGAGCCCAGTTCTTGAGTACACGGTACTCCCACAAGTCAAGCACCTAATAGCCACTACAATGATTAGCATTAGTGTCACAAATCTCACCTCTTTTGTTTTGATATCAACACGTAACAAGCCTTCCTTGCTCACACCAAGATAAACTGGTGTCAACTTCATTCTTTTTTTACTGGGTTCCTATATAGTAACAACATATAGCAGACTCCAATGGTGGATAACACACGGACCTTTACAGGGAAAAATATGGCAGTACTAGTTGGTAGTGTGGAGCAAGTGTGGATGTAAACTTCTTGAGCTAATTGTCGTGTGTACCCTGATAATGTTAACTGCTCTTTGTAAACTTTCTCTGACATGGTACGTACTGTGGAATATTCCATTGGTAGAAATTCTGTTGGTCTATAAAACAAACACTAATTCTACAATTACTATGAAATACTGTTACACTTACTTGCAAAATCCAACTACCGAGTCAGCTTCAGTTCTGTCCAAGAAGTATGCTTGGTATTGCAAAGCTGCTAGCTGCAGTTGCAAAGCTAAAAGGTGGGTGGGGCTAATACACTACTCACTCTTATAGCATCATCCATTGCTACTGGCTGATTGCCTTGAACTATACTAATCCAACACTAACAAATAGAAAATATTGTGTGTTAATTATATGTACATTGGACACTGTTAACTGGCACCACATTTTCTTACAAAACCATTATCACTTTTAGCCACAAACAATATGCATCCATTTAACACCCCTTGAACTATTTTATATTTTTACTGCCTCCAATGTGTTTACTACATTGATAATTCATAATAGCATTCATTTAAAAAGCTTCAAAATCACATGTCTGTAGTGCTAAAATTATTTAAATCAGGAAACAAGTGGTATGCAGCTGAGTATATTCAGCAGTCGGGAATAATTGTCAGGAATGAATACAACCTTTTTTTATAAGTCATGCTACATGCTACAGGCAGCAAGTCATTCCTTGATAGTGCATAAAGAACATAATCTAAACACATGTACCACATTCACTCTTCTACCTGGTGAAATCTGATATGAGGTGGCACTCTCAATGGCTTGTCTGGCAAGGTTTCCTCATATGCTAATTTTAGTCTACGATGTCATTATAACTCATTAATACTTCATGAAACACATTACAAACGTCACCTTAATGCTAATATTCTGCTTGTAGTTATATTTTGTTCTTTAAGAGACTTCATGGGGTTCATTAGAATTGGTTCAGATCCCTGATCTACAATGGTTACCATGACAACAACTGGAGTACACTATTGCCATACCAGGTAACATGGCGAATGCTCGTAGCAGGAAGGTGTCAAAGTAGTTCAGTGTACCAGTTTTGGTGCCAGCCTTGTTAGTTAATCCAACCAATCCTGCTGAACTGGTAACCACAGTGGTCCCATCTGCACTTCTCTAAATGATGCACAGTATGGATGTACATAGAAACACATTTCTGATGCACTTTGGTTACAAAGATAATATAATGTATTATGAAGAACGCAGCCTGTGGCTATAAGTATCAACTTTGCCAGTCGTGCAGATAGCAGAGTGCATACCACACAAACACACAATGGTGTAAGTCTAAGTATGATGCAATCAGGAGCCCATAAGAATGTGAGACAGTACAAAGTACAATAGCAACCTCTTAACATGTGGTTATTAAAATAACTAGAGCATAACTATGATCTGTAACACTATCCACCCAGCCAAACACATACTACTGGAGATTGTATGGTACGATCTTACAAACAGGGTTACTGTAATAATCTTTTTGTAAACTCAGACACATTAATCTTAATTTTTTTCAAAGTAATTCCCTAAAGGCCAGTAGTCTCTTTCAGAAGGTGGTTGTGGTAAATCAAAGCTCATCTGTGAAATTCCCAAAAGTTATACGAATTGTATGTAGTACAAATGCCACAGCACTCCACCAGGGAAGTAACATCACCATAGCAACATCTGTGCATGTAACCTAAACACACAGTACATGTTAGCTTTTGGCTATTTCCTGCTCATGCTACTGTGTTGGAGTTAATGCCACCTTATTGCAGCACACTGGAAAACGTTCCATATGTTACATGCATGTACAATACACTAACAATATGCATGTGTAGGAGGTTCTACTTAACACGCATGACTGACATACATTGAGTACAGGGTAGACGTATAGAATCTACAGTTGCTATATAATATTAATCACAAAAAAAAAAACTATCTAATGTGTTACCTTTAAAAAACCCTTACAGGCAAAAATGAGACAATACCCCTCTCAATGGTAAAATGGCAACAACTTTTTAAAGCTTTCCACATGATGTGCTTATTTAATAGTTATACCACAGCTGCGAGGGATTTGCTGATATATACACCCAAAGCCCGAGGGCTGCGGGTGTATAATATCAGCAAATACCAAGCAGCTGTGGTATAAGTGATATATATCACTTGGGGAGCACTCACCTAATAGGTGAAAGAACTACTGAGAACTCATCCCGTTCGTTTTATACAGTAGCATCTGAAGATCGATCATGGTTTTAATAGTGTGGGCTAATAGCCATCAGAACGTTAACCATACGTTAAAACGTCATTAATACATTACCATGCTTCAACACGCAATGTTAGAAAACTTGCGATTGTGGGATGGAGTTTATATTGTTATCATTTTGTACTAAATTAAGCCAACTAACTTTGCTATTGGGACAGTAAGTACATTATTATATTAAGTTAAGTACTTAGGACTGTAAGTTACTAACCTATTTCAACATAGCAGTAGTAGCTTTGCTGTTCCATGGTCTGTTCAAAGGCTGATACGCGGTGGGTAAAAATACGCATCCATGATTGCCCAAACAATTATTTTGTGCCTTCATTATCCTTTAGTAACAACCAACTAGTCTATCTTAGCAAATGTACTCAGCTTAGCAACCACTACAAAAATGAGTCCCACAATACAAAGCTCTGTGTCGCTCAATATAACGAGTCAAAGCACATCGATTCTTTGAACTGGCTGGATATCAAAGTCATTGGCAAACCGCTTTCCCATGATATTGCCCGGGAAATATGCGAGTTAAACACCGAGCGGCGCCTTTGAATGCCCACGCTAAAGTGGTATATGTGTATGTGGTATATGTGTATATATACTGTAGAACGAAGACTATATGCACTACGAGGAACATAGCAAAAATACTCTAATAGGACATACAACATGGTCATATGATTTTTAAAATATGTAGAGCAAATTTTGTATTTTTTAAATCACTGTTTTAATACTACCATTACAAGTTAACACTACCCTACCATGAGGTCCTGTGATCCTTCCTTTACTCCTGATAAACATGCCCCCTCCACAAACAGGTTGTACTGGTCAGGGTTCCCTAGCAAACAAGACAGCAGCACACGTGTACATACAAACAAGATAAGACACTGAAAGATAACTGGATGTAGACACCTCATGGGGTGGTGTCTCAGATTTCCCCCACTAAAGGGTGCACTTTGAATGAGGGGGTAACTGCAAGGAGGAAAGCAGAGTTGACATTTGCTAAAGGGTTGTAATTCCCTAGTTGTCACAAAATACTCTAATAGAACAATCAGACTACTAGTATTAAAAAGTCACTGCATAGACAATACAAACTTTAGCAGATCATCTAGAAAAGTGTTATGTATTTTATACTGTGAGTGGTAAGTACAGGACAGCAAATGATATTTCTACAGTTCCTGGCACAGGTATGTTTTGATAGGTAATCTCAGGTTTGGTACATTGATAAAAACATGTATGATTTTACTGAACTTTATACTACATCCAACCCCATTTGACATTTGGCCTATCATGAAGTCACTGAAGTTAGCCTTAGCTTTTTTTTGTTTATCTCCCAGACCAGGTAGAATTGTGGAAAGACATAAATGGAAGAGTTTGTTAATAGATATTTCATTATAATTGACATCACACTTACTTGCTCCAACTATGACACACAATCTTTGTATCAACTTGGATGCATCCTGGTTAATATTAACCTGTATAACCATAGTGTGGGTGGGGCTATACGCTTGCAAGCAACACAGCTACGTACCAGTTCAGGGTGCACCTCAAGTGTGGGCAACTTTACATAGAAAACCCTGTAGTCCCTCAATAGTGTTGAATAGTCCTGTGAAACATACATACATACAACACACGCATATACACAGTTATTCACATACTGCATACCTTCATTGTGTTGGCAACCTTAGGAGCTTGTCTTGCTGGTTTCTCAGGAGGGGGAGTATCCTCACCACTAACTGAAGTTTGCATCCTCAAACGACTCTGACCAGGCTTGTAAGGTCTCTTTCCCATACTAGGATTTGTCTGTCGTGACAGTGTCCCACTTTGCTTACTAGTAATACTAGTAGTTGAGGTGGTAGAACGAAGAGTGTCCGAACGATAACTCCCTTTAGGTGGTGTCTCATCGGTCTTCTTGCTAGTCGACTGTTTTACCTCGGTCTGAATTGAGCTAAGATCTTGATAGGGATCTTCTTCAGCTGTCTTATCTGCAGCCGGTGTTTTATCGGACTCGATCAACGTAGGATCTTGGTAAATAGAATCATCACCAAATCCATTATCGACAGGTTTTTTGTTTAACTCAACAGCACTCGGGTCTTGGTATATGGAATCCTCACTAAATTCATCAGGTATTGATTTTTTATTTGATTCAATGGCAGTTGGATCTTGATAAATGTCATCACTAAAGGGATCTTGATCTGGTTTACTTGTATTCACAGCAGTTGTAGGATCTTGATAAATGTCATCTCCCCCCATGTCGTCTACAGGAGGTTTGACTGCAGGACTATTTGACGAAGTTACAGGAGCTTGCTGCATAGCCTCATCAGGGTCCTGATAAATATCACCACCCATATCATCTTTGAGACCTTCAGACGGATCTTTGACTTCTTGAAAACTCACTTTTCTACTTGATTCTGCTGCATTACTGGCCGACTTTGTAACACTTTGTTTTCTAAACACATCTTCATCCATGTCACCATATATGTCAATACGCTTGTTATTGCTTGATGCTGTACCACTAGTTGCAGTAGACGATTCTTCATCTTTGGTTGCGTCACCACTAATATCGTTTAAAGACTCATACGTCACCTCTGAATTTTCAATGAAATTTTCTACTTCTGAGGCAGCCACCCTGTCATATATTGGGTTAACCTCATTGGCCCAACTGCTCGCTCGAAGATTGTCCTCCAATATGTCTTCCAAATCTTCTAACCTCTTGTAAGTCGGAGTTACTCTCATACTGAGTGCTCGATTCTTTCTTGCTGCCAGCTTGCTTAACCTTCTATTAGTTGGTGGTGCCAATATTTCTATCAAATGTGAATAAATACAGTACTGACATAATATAGGTTTAATACTTACCATCTTCACTGTGTGTTTCCTTAGTACCAGGTTTTGCAGATGCTGGCTTTCTTCTGGTGGCTAGTCGTGACTTTTTTTCTTCCTCCATTTCACGAAGGATTGATTCAGGGCGTTTTTTGCCTGCTCGTCTCCTCAAACCTCCTCGCTCTAAATTGGGACTTTCCTTGCCTTCTGCACCTTGCCGTTTCCTCCTCAACACAGGTGAGGAAGTTTTATCCTCTTCCACATCATTTAAAGGTATTCTTTGTACAATCAGCGGAGCTTTTACAGTGTCAGCAGTTGCATATAAGCTGTTGTCATCTTCAACTTCTTCACTAGGCGATGGACTCTTATAATTTGGTGAAGGGGACCTGTCATCGGATGGCATTGCTGTACTGTCAAGCAAGGGGGACTTTTTACTAGTTAAAGGAGATTTTTTACTGGAAATAGGGGGCTTTTTACTAGGAACAGGAGGCTTTATAACTATGTTCGGGGAAGATTTGTTGCTACTTGCTACCTCTGGCTGAGGAGACACACTATCACTTCGTAAATCAAGATACGTTGGTTCAGAAACCTCATTACTATCCTTGACTTTTGTAAGTTCAGGAGATGACTCTGTCCTATTGTGATTATTCTCTTTGTATTTTTCAGCAGTTGTAACTGTTTCTTCTGAGGATTTTTCAACCTCTTCCGAGTCTACTTCCAAGGTGTTCAGATTGAGGAGACTCCTTCGGTACATCAAAGGCGATGCATATTGCTGTGGCGTTGGTCCATTGTACTCCTTGATCCCTTGTAGAAACTGAGTGATCTGACGAGCATAATCACTGACTACGCTAATGCCTGTGTTGTTGGAAAATTGCTACAAAAAGAAATAAACAGTAGCTATAGAAAAATGTCAACAAACACATTATGCCTTAAAATGGTTTCTATTTCTATTTAGGTACATGTTACATTGGCACTAGTGCAGGCTACTTCAACGAATACCTAACAAAGACTTATGGCATTCTGTAATGGAAAAATCTACACAGATAAGGAAATACGTACCTGCACAATTACATATATAGTGCAACACTTACTAATGAGAATATATTTCCTTTGTCTCCATAGGCGATAACTTGTTCAACATCCCATTGTGTAAATGACTAACCAGTATCACATGATGTCATATGAGCACACAAGAAGGTATATACACACCTCCATGTTACTGCTATCAATCCAGTGAATGAAGTCTGTTCCTATTCCTAACAGTGACACATCACATCCCATATCCTCCTCATCCGGAAACTGTAACACAAAAGTTGCGTACTCATGACACACACACACACACACACACACACACACACACACACACACACACACACACACACACACACACACACACACACACACACACACACACACACACACACACACACACACACACACACACACACACACACACACACACACACACACACACACACACACACACACACACACACACACACACACACACACACACTCACAGTAACACTGAAAAAACTTTGCCCAAAAGTTTCTAGCTTTCTAATCCTCTGAACAAAGGTCTTCTTTGCCTCATCCTCTGATACATTTTGAAGGTTTTGCATGGCCTACACCAAACACATTAACACACAATAACATTCCTGAACAACCTAACTACTTCTACCACCTTTAATATGTTCTGCTCTATACCACTAGTGTCTCTAAACTCCTCTGGAAGAATCTGCTTCAATCTTCCAGTCTTCCTATAGGACAGTGAATATAGACACTTAAAAATAAGGACACATGTGCACATAATCCAGGTTAAAGTCTAAAGAATCCCTTTGTACAACAAAAAGATACGGTAGGATATCTCACACTTTTATTTGGTACTGGACAAGGTGTCCAGGTTCTCATTACACTGACATATCTTACGTCAGGGATCCTGCTCTCATTTCCAATCCAGAGAACTCAGCAGAGCATGCAACAGCCGCAATATTCACAGCCTGAAATGCTGTACACTTGTAAAGGCCAGCAACAAACGTATGGTGTAACTAAAGAAATAAAGTGATAAAGTTATTAAACAGAACCCATAAATGTATTCATAAGCTATCAGTTTACCTGATGGTAGATAAAGGCTAAAAGGGTTGGGCTGGAATCAATGGCATCCATATCTTCATTCTTTACAAAGTACTTTTTTCTGTGTACCAATCAACAACCATTGTTACCTCATGCACCACTAGTCCTCAGCTAACCTGAAGAGAATTAAATTAGCGCCTCCTACACCTTGGTCTTTGAGTGGTATGTCTAATAATAGCCATGAGACTGGGGCAAAAACAATGGGAAGATATGTAAATATAGAGTACATATTAAAATTAATGTGTTGTATAGATTTGGTATGCATATGTCGAGTATTTGTTTGCATACATGTGCATCCATACATAACTGTATATATATACCATCTATCCAATCATCTGAGTTTTCATCTTTCCAAGCTAGCGAGAATTCACCTAGCTTATCAGCAACAGAAGACAACCCTGGAATACGATGTGTTAAAGTTAACAGTTCTTTTTGTCACTTCTGCTCACCGCATTTCTGTGCTATGATCTTGATAGCATTATTTAACATACAATCACGCGATACCTACAAACAAAAGATCAAATTTAATGTGTGCGTTACTATGCACCAAGTACGTTCTATATCACCTAACAATAGGCTGTCAATAGTTGCTCAGATATTTGAGAAATTAGAAATTACATACGCGTTCTAATGTAACTCGATTTACCTTACTAATAAAGCCACGCAACTCGATACTGAAACTACGCGATGCCCTACCCATACACGCACCAAACGCCAGTTACAAATAGCACATACCGCGATCTTCTTGATCGTAGCGTCTGCAAATTCCACGTTCAAGTCCATTTTCTAAACTGCAGTGACATACCGCATACCTTTTATAGTGTACCTTTTTATACGTGTAAATGGTTTCTTATATTTTGGTGCGCTTTATTTGAAGTAGATATAGCGATGAGCAGGTTTAAGGTATCCAAGTACAGAAATGCCATCAGCCAGCCGTTCAAAAAAGAGGTGAAGTGTTTGTGGAGCTGCTGCAAAGCTTTTCATATAAATGTTGTATTTTTTATAGAATTGGATTAATGACTTAAATGTCACTTCTAATCTAAACTCGAATGGCGATCACATCAAAGCAAACCGCACATTTATTGCCTTTCACAGTGATTCAACTAGTAAGTGGGCTTGAAAGTGCAATCTTTTCTCATCCAATAAACACATACAATGGTAGTCCAAGCCGTTACCTTTTTTCCACATCATACAGTATATTACACCAGTTGTGCTGACTGCCCAGTAATCATAAATAAATAAATTACAGGTGCACAAATTTCTTGACTTGAGAAGTTGTAAAGTGCCTTTCTATGCAAGCAGCCATTTCCACCATTAATATCTGCTGTCCCAGTTTTATATTTGCACCCATCATATTCAATGTAATGGTAACCTTTCCTGATTTAATTTTGTTAATTTTTACACAGGTACTGGAAGCATTGGTGTGCTTCCTATGGGCAGCTCTGGTCGCTTCTCAAGCTTTCCTCGCATCTCAGGACATCAAGGTGCAATAATATTTCTCATCTTGTCATCTTTTAATGTTGTACATACTCTTCTGTAGGATTTGTGACTGACTTTGACTTCTCACCATTTTATGATGACCTGTTGTGTACTGGATCAGAAGACTGTACTGTGAGTTTAAGTGAAACATTTTAATAACCGTGGAAATTTAGGAATAGATACCTTCATTTTATTTCTGAAATAGCTATGATTTATATAGCAAAGGAGACCAAATTTTTAGTAGGGCTCTTCAAAAGTGTCCTCTGTATCTACTTATTATCTGTACACGATTGTGTGTATCATTCTACTTGAAGGTGAAGCTGTGGACCATACCAGAGGATGGGATAGCTGGGATATTATCCAATCCTAGTTTGGTTGTTGATAACAAGTTTGAAGTGAGTTGTGTTGAGTGTTCATAAATGGTTGTTTGATATTGTGTGTCTCATGTAGAAAAGGATTGAGAATATTCTGTTTCACCCAGCTGCAGATAATGTTAGTGTGTACATGTGTATGTGTTCTGGGTGTTTGTGTATGTGTAGCGTGCATGAGTTGTGAGTATACACATTATTTAAATAAAATGTTTGTATATTGTATGTTAGTATGTACACAAGACACCACACGCACGCACGCACGCACACACGCACACACACACACACACACACAAAAATGAATACTTTATGAATCAACCAAGTGTGAAAACATTTTAATTTTCAATACCCATATAAAGTATGCATGGAATTGTTGACAATACATTGTGTCCATTTATAAACATGTGGTATAGTTGTGTATACATCATGTGTGCATATAGGAAATTGAACTATGAGAAAGTTAGAATTTGACAAGTGTAATGTCTTGCCTGAGGGAAAGTTGTAATGAATTGAACTATGAAAAAAAGAGCGCTGGGAAAATGATTGGTAGTTACTGATTTCGCCGCTGTTAAAGTTTCATGTTGTTATATCATCATATACATAAACATTGGCTATTATAATAAAGCTCTTGTATTGTGTTTAGGTATTAGCAATCTCATCTGGTAACATGGTGAACATATGGGATGTTAACTCTAACAAGTCACTATCTGGTAAGTGCATGCTACCTATCCCATGATGGGTACCAAACTTGTCTGCTGTTGTAGCCTTGACTGGTCATGAGGATACTGTGCAGAGTGTAAATTGGAATGGAATTGGGAGTCAGCTGGCATCAGTTTGTAAAGTAAATGCAATTTAAATATTAGTGTGCTTGTTTTAAATTTGATGTGTGTGTGTGTGTGTGTTGTGTGTGTGTGTTGTGTGTGTGTGTTGTGTGTGTGTGTGTGTGTGTGTGTGTGTGTGAGTGATATATGTACATTTCTATCTAGGATAACAAGCAGAAGAAACTGAGAATATTTGACCCCAGGAGTGGCACCTGTTCTATGGTGAGCAAGAAATTTTGTTTATAGGTGTATTCTCTATGAATTTCAATGTACTATGAATGTTTGGTTTAAAGTGTACACACATAGTGATAGTGATGACACAGATGTTTACTATAGTATTAGATTAGCATGTCCATGATCATGATTATAATGTGTGCCCATAATTGCAAACATGGCACATACAATTTGAGATGCTTCATATACATAACCACATGTATGTACCACCTCAAAATTTTTCATGTAGTAACCCATTATGAAAAATCTGACTATGGATGGCCTGTTACAGACCTAAGCCTGTTATGGTACTGTATCGTGAATTTACAAACATGAAATTTGTGTTTGACAGTCTTGTCTGACAAGATTGTGTATTATCGTGGATTGCACATCTGTAATCAGAAAATTTTTTTGGATTTGCCAATCAAACATGAGGAATCCAATTCAAATCTTGTTCTCAGTGACACCATAGACTTTGATGACCAATGGATACAATCCACAATATCAGTGGCAGCCCTCACACTGTCACAGGCTTGCAATAATACTCTACAGGCCGGTTGCAGGAATTTTGCTTTAGATCAGTTGTATATAAGTACTGGTGTTGACTTACGAAGCTATCTTCTAATCATTATATAAGAGTTTGACTTGTATAACAAAGAGCTGTTGTATATATTATCATGGTGAGATTTAAAAACTACAGCCTGTATTCAGTTGTCACAGAGCTATAGAAGCTGCAACCTTAAAACAATGTACAGGCCTGCTGCAGAATCCTAAAAGCACGCACACCTGCTTACAAAAATGTCACAGGCCTGTTACAGTTAACCTTTTGCAGTTAACAGGCTAGTGAAATATTTGATGAGAGGCCTGTACAGGTTAGTTCAGATCTGCAGCATATTCGAACACATTCACAAGCTTATAAATCACACAAACTTTAAGCTTGTAACATTTATTGTAAGGGACTATGTCATTAATTTTATTCTGCAATTAATGTGGTGCTGAACTGTGTGACTTAGATATATATATTAAACATTAGTAGAAATAATGTATCAAGATAGTATTTGAAAACTGTCGATTCCAGCTATGTAGGTGCTTATCTGTATACCATAATAAATTCTTATGTTGTCAGACTGGCCTAGTCTTTGTTAGCTATAGCCATGTGTTAACGTGGCATTACACTAATCAAGTTCCTTCTAAAAATATATAACATAGTACTTGTACTGCATTTCCTGATCAGAACATCTAAATGCTGAGAAAGTTTTTTTAAATCACAAGTACAAGTCAGCCTGTAGGACTTCTATAGACCATATCTCACCATTTGGTTATGTTATAAAGAGATTTGGACTTTGTGAAGTACCTTAGATGTGTTGATTCAAACGTGAGATAAGACACGCTCACACATAAATGCATGTTTTTAATTTTGTTGGGTATGTAGAAGCCACTTTAGTGAAACTGTTCTGTAGTATACAATTTTTATGTACGTACGACACAGCTAGAAATTTGTAGACAAAACTTGAAGAGATAAACCACACTTGGGCATGTTTTATAATAATAATTTTGAGAATGTAGGAATGTTTAGGAAAAGGCACTGGACTATTGGACTGTTTGTTTTTTTTTTTGTTTGATTGTTTGTTTTTTAATTTCATTTTTTTACATTGTTTTCTTGTCACGGCGCAGGTTTGTCTATACTGTATGTTGGCTTTTGAAACTTTCCCTCAGAAATATCTACTTGGTACATTCTCCACCATCCTATTTGCAGACCACCTGTAGCATGACCTGTTTAAAAATTGCAGTGTTCCAGTCCAGTAGTCCAGTCCACTGAATAGTAACACCCAATATTTTTCTTCAATACACTTGTCCACTTGTTATGAAAAGTTTTCTGGACTGGATTACTGGTTTTTGCACATTCTATGGTTGGATTTATGCAGTCTTGTTAGTAAGCACTCTTAGGGCACCTGCAGCCCACTTCTAAAAGCTGAAGATGAACAGTGGAATATGCGAAAACTGTCTCTTAATAATTTCACTGCTGTTCATTATGCCACTATACGACACTTATTCCTTACCCCGGTGTGTAGTAATGCTGCAGGTAGTGCAGGGAATGTGACAGCAATAGTTAACCAGCGATCAACTTGCCAGTAGACAATGTCCTTTCGAGATATCCTTAGAGCAAGCTAGGCCAGACCTCTAGATCTATGTAGGAGCTTACCAATTAGAGATTTTTCAGCATGGGCGCTTATAATCTTTAATTGATAAGCCTCTGCACTGAAACAGAAGTCTGTCAGTGAGACTAGCTTGCTCCTCAAGGATATCTCAACCATAGATTGTGCAAAAACCAAAATGTGTCAGTCCAGTAGTCCAGTCCACTGAATAGTAACACCCAAAAATATTATAGCCTATGTCTAACAAAATTAAAGTGTTAACTTCAATTAGGAAATATACATGTTTATCATAATACTTGTACAGATTCCGACTGATTCCAAACTTTTTTACATACCTCTGAAAGAGGACAACAGCAAAAATTGGCTTGGTCCTAAAATATCTGTTAGAAGTACCACTAGAGAGGTGCCACTAGCTGTATATAATTCCAACAATCAACGGGAATGCTACGTTTTTTACCAAACTCAAAAAAATTTGTCCATGGAAAATGGCAGACTGACTGCATGGTTCAATATACTCTTCAGTAGAATAGCATCATTGCAACCATTTCTTGGCTGCCGCCTTTCTTTTTTTCACCTTGGCCTTTTTGGAGGACCATGCCCTTTTTTCACAGTTTGGCTGTTTTGGTATAGATATCACTTCTTTTTATATTTGCATGAGCCTATGGTTGGCCTTGATATTTCCTTTTAACTTTTTCCCTTTATTACAGGAATTGTCGTGGCTATATGTATTTACGAAGAAAATAAGGCGAATTTTGAAGGTGCATATATCCCAATGATAGCTGGACAAATTTGACTCAAATTAGGAATGGGAGGTGCCCTACCCTGAGGAAGTTTCCACAACAGAAATAGTTAATTACCTATGGAGCTACGGATACATGAAAACGGCATTTTCTTGGTTCCGTAAAACGAGTATGTCTTCCGCCTGCACCAGCTGTGCTTGGCTGCACAACACACTTGATATAGGCTATTTTAGTGTTTTTGTAGTACTCTAATAGAGCACACTTTTTTTATGAGCACTTCAATATAACGCATCTAGAATTTCCACTGATAGATCTACAAGTTATCATTCTAGTGTACTAAACCAGAACTTTCATTTATAAAGTAGAAATTAAGTGAGGTAATTAAGCAACTGACAGCAGTTGTAGAGTGGTAAAGGTCTTGGGTATATAGGTGTGGAGTTCACTGGTTTGGAACCTGGAGAGTTTTTTCCGACATTTTTTGCACAAAATTTAGTGACTGTTCTATGAGTATCTCAATCGTGCTTTTTTCACATGTTTGGTTTTGCTTTATATCTCCTTAGCTAATACTCTCAGTGCTTTCAAACCACAAAAGGTTTGCACTACGATAGTAACTTCATGTACAGACTGATTTTCAAGTTATTCCGTCAAGCATATTACCCTGTAGGTGTGACAACAAATCACCTTTGTAATTTTCAAAATAGCACATAATTCCATTGTTCTTAGTTCAATCTGTATGAAAATTGGACTGTAAATGTGCTACATTGTACTCTTACTGCCCTCCAAATTTGAAGTCAATCGACTAAAGCATGCACGAGTTATAGCGAAGAAGCAGAAGATGGGAGACAAATACAAAGAAAATTGGATGAACTTTGATGGCACGTATCTCAGTGATGGCTGAGCAAATTTAACTCAAATTTGGAATAAAAGGTGCGAGTGAGTTTCCACAGCAAAACTGTATAATATCTGTTCAGGCACTACTGAGCTATGAATGCATGAAAACAGTGTTTTCTTGGTTCCTTTAAAATACACACTTGTCAGTCGCATGTCCACATTTGGCCACACGACACACCATTGTGTGTCCTGATCCTGAGTTTAGTTATACTTTTAATAATAATATTTTTCCTTAGTAATTGTGGTACATGATTTCAACATGTCTGTACAACTCTCATTACTGTTAATTCTGTGAATAAATTTTCCTCTTTTCTTAGGAAGCAACTGCTCATAGTGGGCTGAAAGAGTCAAGGGTGTGTTGGCTAGGAGATGGCGACATCATAGTCACATCAGGTTTCAATCAGGTGAGTTATTAGCTAGTAGTGTTTTCAAGCTAATGTGTCTTATGTCTGGGCAGATGAGGTCAGCAGAAATGGCTACCTGGGATGTGAGGAATTTATCTGGTCCAGTTAATTTGCAGTCAATTGGAGGAAATGTTGGGTGGGTGTGTACAGTGATGTTATCAGAGCTCATGTGATGTCTTGTGATCCCTTTAGAGTTCCCATGTTATTTTATGATGAAGATTGTAAGATGTTATATGTGGCAGCTAAGGTGTGTGTAGTGTGTGTGTGCGTGCATGTGCGTGCATGTGTGTGTGTTCACTGATAAGGACAAATAGACATATTCTTTCTCCACAATAGTCAGAAACTACTATCAGCTTCTTCGAACACACTGAAAAGTCACCATATCTCTCACAAGGTGAGACACATTGGTAGTGTTGTCTAGAACTTATTGAATATCATACAGTATGTATAAGGACTACATAACTATGTACACACATGTTACACACTTATCCAACACTCATAGGTCCTCACTTATATCGAGGCAGTACCCAAAACAAGGGGATGGCAATGGTACCCAAACAAGCTTTGGTAGTGATGGGTTGTGAGATTGCTCGACTATTACAATTGACACAAAACTCCATTGTACCAATCAGCTATGTAGTCCAACGGAAGGTACATTTACATCTTATGACTGTAGTGTATCCCTTACGTATGTCCCAGTACAATAGTATATGGTGAATTTTTTGTGTGAATTTAGCAAATTGTTAATCCATAAACTGTATGTTGTGTTTTATTATTTTGTACAGTTTGTGAATTTCCTTTCTTACTAAAAGTTTAATTCTGTCGTATGTTTAGATGAGTCATTTTTATACTGTATTGTGTGTGTGTATCTGACAATAATACGTCTACATACAAGTCATGTAAAAACCGTTGTTACACATGTATACAGTAGTTGCTCACAGGAAAACAGTCTAATAGAACAGTCACCATGCATGCATGTAAGAACATAGATTCCATTTAACCATATCATGTCTATTATTAGGACTCGAGTTTAGTATTTTCCCATGAAAAGTTTACAAACTAGTTAAGTCATGGTGTATAATCAAAGTGTGTATGATTCAACTACTAGAGTTACCGGGATTTCCATGGTGACCTGTTTCCAGACACCAAAGGGGAAGTACCTTCAATGACAGCTGCTCAGTGGTTTGAAGGTGCCAATGAACCAGTAAGGTGTTGCTATGACAACAGCCAAACTAGTTCCTTTCATTTATAGGTTGCCATGGTGACCCTAGATCCTAGTAAGAGGAAGTCACCAGTCAAGAAGGTAGCTATCACTCCAAAAGAGGAAGACACAATTTCAAGTTCTACTACCAGTGACAAGTTACCTCAACAGCAGGTATCTGTGCGTTGTATGTTTGTGTGTGTGTGTGCATGCATGTGTACACGTGTGTGTGGTGTGTAGTATGTGTGCAGCATGTGTGTGCATGCGTGTTTCAATTTGTAGGACACAGCATCCATCAAAACAGAGGAGAAAAAGCCACCAGTATCAGAGAGCACAGCCACAGCCACACCTACAGTTGCAGCCACACCAAAAACCCCTGCCTCGGACACAGCCACACCTACAAAGACTACTGAAGACACAGCTACACCTTACAATGCTGCTGCACAAAAGATATTTGCTAATGTCCACTCTTCAAAATTCCGACACATTGAGGGAGCACCCATGCACCGAAGTACCTACTTTGAGTCCATTCCAAATCTCTGTACCACAATCCCAGCTGACAGCAATTCATTCCAGGTACTTCAAACCATAAGTGTCAGTGTTTGACTGTCAGTAAATGCAAAGTAGTTGGGTTTATGGATGAAAACGACTTGTTTTTTTTTTTTGTTTTTTTTTTTGCTGTGTTCAGATTAACAAAACCTACCTCAAAGCTAGATTTAGCAAAGTGATAAGCCTCATCAATAGGTAATGGCTAACTTGATGTGGTCACTATTAATGTGCTGGCTGTCATAATGTATCTATTGCACAAAAGATATCAAAAATTTCATGGGCACCAGTTTAGAATACATATTTATAGAAATGAAATACTTTAAACTACGTATAGTTGTTGTACTGCATACAAGGCATTGGTCTTGCTCACTAGACCCTTTCTGTAGGGCAGGCCTTAATTTAATTTTTAAGGTGCTGAGGATAAATGTCCTTACATATTCACAAATGTACAGACATAGCGTCAAATTGTACAGACATGAGCTAGAGGAGCACTTTGTATAGACTGCTGGAATTGGAATAGGGAGTTTCCATTGAAAGTTTTGAGGTTAAACACAACCACATAGCTGCTAAACCACATAACTGCAACATATCACCATACTGTGGTCATAACAGCTGCTGGTGATAGCAGTACACAAAGGGGAGGTGGCATTGGTAAATCCTTGGGTTGGGAAAATGTAGTATCTCCTAGCAACCAAGTGACAATTATTGTTAGCACTACAAACAAAAATGTACACATCAGCTTTTATGGTACCACTATTGGTTTTGCAAGGACATGGGTGTCCGCCCAAAACTAATTATGTGCAGACATTGTGCTATTTGTGCGGATTTTGTCCGTTGACCGCACGTTAATTTAAGGCCTGGTAGGGTCTGACAAGTAAGACCAAATGAACTTTTTTTTTTCAAGTTTAATACTTGGCTAGACTAGTTGATGATCAGGTACATTCACCATGTAAAGCTTGTCTGGTGACATCAGAAATGTGCAAGTTTGTGGAGTTAGCATTTTAAATTCATGTCGCATGTTTCTGAGGCCAAGAAATCTCGACAGTTGCACATTGTTGTGGACACTTTAAAACATTGTTGGTTATGCTTTTAACTTAAAACAGTACCCCTAGCTGGTATTGCAAAAATACAAAAATATTTTGGCAACAAAAACTTACAATTTTCTCTACACAAAATATTCTATTTATTTACAGGCTAATAGGGAGCATATTATTGTCCCTCTGGCTGGAGCAGGAGGAAGACTTGCTGTGTTAGAGGTGAGTAGATTACATATCCTCTCCCCTCTTTTTATCATGTGTTGTTTGTGTTGTAGCGTAACAATCCTTGTAGACTGAGCAGAGATGTGCCATGTTTAGAAAATAGTGGTGACATCATGGACTTTGCACTTGATCCTTTTAATAAGCACCGACTAGTAGTATGTAAGTCGTGTAGACAATGGAAAGTGTTGTTAAAGTTTTACAATATGTATTACAATATGTGAATACATTTAGTGAACAAAGGACTCAATGTATTTAACTGATATGTGTACCTTTCATTCAAGTCTTGAATGCCTTGATTTAGGGAATTCAGTGATTTCATCTAGTAAAATAATATTATATATCGTACTAGTCCCATTTTACTGTTATGCTATCATGCATATTTTCCAGGAATGTTAAAAATAGTGAGATAAAAGATAAATTGAAATTTCACTTTATTGTTGGGACATGTGACCAGTAAACATGTTGATAGTTGGGTGTTTGGAATTTTGCAATGTTTTCTGTTTCACAGCTTTGGACACAGTTCGTTTGTTAGTGTGGCTTATTCCTGAGGGGGGCTTAAAAGAAACTTTGAAGGAACCAGAATTTCCACTCCATGGTCAGTAGTAAACTGTCGATTTTATGGAACATATGTAACACACAATTTGCTATGTACAGGACATCGTGAGAAGGCCAATGTGCTCTGTTTCCATCCTCTTGCTAGCGACGTCTTAGCAACAGCCGCTTATGATGGAAAAATCCTTATTTGGAATGTGGCCAAACAGCAAGTGGAAATTACACTGGACCCGATAGAAGAGCCAGTAATGAGACAAGGAGTGTTAATATTATTATCATATTCATTTACTCCAGCTTTTTGCAATGGCATGGAGTTGTGATGGTACTAAGCTAGCCACACTAGGACGAGATGGAACCATCAAAGTCTATGAGCCTCGTAGCTCCACCAGTCCCATAAAGGTTAGAAACTATTTCATCTCTCTTCAAAACCTTCTGCTGTTTCTATAGGAAGGACCATGGACTGCTGGGAGTCATGGAGCTCGTATGGTCTGGCTAACTAATGATGTTATTCTAATATCTAGTTTTACTAAGTATGGGAAATTTTAGTATGCCAACTTGTGTTTAACTCTGTCTGTGTGTTTGTGTGCTCCTAGGGGTAGTTGTCGACAGTTAAGTGTTCACAGTGTAGACAACCTCAGTCAGCCATTGTCTGTGTCCGAGATCAATATTGCCCCAGGGATATTAGTGCCGTACTTTGATGAGGATATCAATGTTGTGTTCCTTGCAGCTAAGGTGTGTACAATCAGCTGATATGCTACATGCACACAATACACAACTATATCTTCACACATACGCACACCACACATTAACTTCGACACACACAAAACTTGCATACGGTACACACACTCCTAGTTACTCAAACTAGGCTAACAATCATATGTCTACTGTAGGGAGACAGTTCAGTGTTTGCGTTTGAGTTTCTCAAAGACAGCAACTCATTGTTCCAACTACCAACATTTAAACAAACTACTCAACAACAAGTGAGTGAATTATCTGTATTAGTTAGCAACCCGTGTTGGTTTGTACTCACTCAGGGTGCTTGTTTCTTGGACAAAACAGAGTGTGAAGTGAAGAAAGTTCAAATTGCTTGTGGTCTGAGACTCTGCAAGACTAGTGTGGAACCATTCATCATTAAGGTTCCTCGTGTTAAGGTAACTATAACTCAATGTCCTTCTGTGAGGAATTGTAGATTGTAGTAAAGCACAATAGCTAGGAGTGCTAGCCTATCTTTTCTCTCACAGACAGACTACTTCCAAGATGACATCTTCCCAGAGACCAGGGTGAAGTGGGAACCAGCTGTCACAGCAGAGGAGTGGTTCAGTGGCAAAGATGGTAACCAATGTTTCATCAGTTTACAACCCGAAGGAATGAAACCTTGTAAGTGCTAAAGGTGCTCTGGGCGATAAACACCCTGTAGAACTGCTACATTCACAAATATGTAAACAATTGCATGTAAGCACTACAACTTAAAGGCAATCTCATCATATCAAGCAGTAGAAGGGTTCTCCCCTAAAAATGAAACAAAATGCTGCCATTAAAAACCATCATAGAAATATCACATATGACGAAAAACAATTTATGAGTGACGTGTTCCTTTTCTGTTCCAACAAGTGTCTGCCTTGCCTTTTCCTTCTTCATGCAAGAAATTTAACCATACTGAGGCATTACTTTTCTTTATCAACACTTTACTTAGAGAAACATATTTAAAATGCCACAAAACTATTTTTGAAGAGTTTACATTATACCATATGAGGGAGTAGATACCTGTAGCTGTAGTTATAAAATGAACGATCATGACCACGCCCTTAAGCAATCAGAACACAGTGACAACACCCATTAATGATCTGACTGTAGTTTTGCTATGGAAAACAAGACATGGAAACTATGCCCCTTAAGCTATAGTGTATATCGCTCACTTGAGATAAGCAGCAAGATCAAGATACTCTAATACAGCAGTCACGGCCACACGTGTACATTATATTATAGCCATGATGTTTCACTAGTTTTTTTTTATTGCCTGCTTCCTTTTAATAGTACTAGTTTGTTAACTTTTTTCTTTTTTGCTATAGCACGATGAGTAATGGTGTTACAACATAGCTAAGTGGGAAAATCCCTACATTTTAATGAAGTAGGAAATTTTCCACACAGCTGTGATTATTTATTATTAATTTATCGCTGGATCCTTACTTCATTTTTAAACTTATTACTCTATGATACCTATTAATGAGGTTTCCCTGTCAGATATGTTTGTACTATCTTCTGCAGTAAGTGCAGCTCCAAAGCCAGCCCCACCCCCTAAGAAGTACACCTATGATCCTAAGCTGAAGTCAGACTTGGAGAAGAGAGAGGAACTGGTCACAGCCATGATTGACCGCATGACTGAGCGAGATAAGGAGCCCCTCCCACAAGATGCACAAGAGGGTGTGGGTGACGATGAATGGGTTAGTCTACCACAACAAATGTGTGGCCTACTCTCATATCTCTCTATTTGCAGGGTGATGACTGAACTACAGTATACTAAACAGGTGTATCATACGTATATAACTCTGTATATATGTATATGAACTTTACCAATAGTATTTTTTATAAATGAAATGTTTGAGTATTTGTATTTAGAAATGACAATCTTATTTATATCTAATGTCATTCTCAGAAAATTTTGTACATTCACATGCTTTGCAGGTACACCATTCAGGTCCTATAGGAGTCTAGAGCAGACAAATCTTCCTGGGGTAGGACTAGGAACCCGAAAAGTGCTGTACAACTTAAAGTTGGGCAATTGATGGTAGGCTCCTCATAATTACAGCCAGGGTTTCCCACACACTGGTTCACTATGACATGCAGTGCCGCTGGTTTCATTATTTATTGTCAACTGTTTAAATTCATCAGTACAGATCTGAGGTTTAGTGTTAAGAATGCTGTGTCTGGTTCGTTGAGGGTTCTACTTAGTTTCTGAATGACTGGAATTAGTTGTGACTGCTCAAATCTTCTCTTGTTAGACCTGTGTAACAGAAACAAGCATACTTGTACATGTGCAATCACTACACTAATAAACATACGTACAAACACTACATAAACACTTCTTACTTGACTTTGGACAGCCTTTGTAATACAATACTCATTTTCTCCAACACTTTAATACCGACATGTTGTACATCCCTGAACAGTCCAGCACAACATATAAACCATTCATCAGTGCTGCACTCATTCAGAAACAACTGCAGTGTTACTATAGTGACAAGAATAACTAGTGTGGACAGGAAAGTTAAATACAAAATATGTACCATATAATTTTCATGCAAAAAAGTTCTATTTTTGTACATGAATGACTGCTCTACTAATCTTTTGCAAACATTTTCGTGTAAGAAACTTTCGTTTGACTACAAAAATAACCATCAAAAAGCAAAATTACAGTACGCAGTACATCAGTTTTGACAGCTAGGTAACAATTTAAAAAGTATATATCTGGAGAAGCTTGAGAGGTATTTTAACTTTGCAAAACACTATTTCCCAAAACTTCCCCTATTATGTACAATATAGTTAATACTTACTAGAGTCCATGGATAGTAGTAGAAATATATCTGCTGTATGTTCACATAAAACCTTATGAGAGGACACGAGTTTTTAATGGCTAACATATCTCACTGGTATACAGTTACCTTGTGTGCTGGCTTGAGGTAGCACAAAATGGCGGACACACCATGGTAAAGAAGGAACACTTCCTTACCCTACACATAACACAGCAGGACATTACTGATGGATAAACACACTAAGTTCAGAGTTTCTATATAACAAGCCAATTAGCTAGGCAGGCACCCCCAAACATACCCTCATCACTTCATTATAGTGACACAGATCCCAAACAAGATGCACTTCATGATCTCATTGCTAAGGCCAGCTCATACAACCTGGTCCCCAGCCGCCCATGCACTTGATCATGTGAAGGTCTTCACATGATCAAGCAAGTGGGTTGCTGGAAACAAGATTATAAACAGGCCATATATAATGGTGGCCTACCACATGGTTACACTTACTACATCATCCCTGAGGTCTTGTTTGATCATATCAAATGCGAGTGCCAAACAGTCGACTGGAGTGGAACATGAGTTGAGTATGATCGAGTGTTGGTACATGAATTCATACACATACTTACAATATACACACTACATAACACAAACACACAGCCGGGCCACCCATACACTAAACAAGTTCTACAAGTGTACTAGATAATTTCCTGGGGGCAGAATTAGTATCCCAGATGAGGGCTACATACTACACTGACTCACCTTGTGAGATTGTCTGCAGAATAACAAGAGATGATAGCAGTCGTATATGAAGGTCAGGACTTTGATAAAATGGCTTCACTCCTGCTGGCTCAGTTGACCTAATATGTGATGGCTTCTGAAGCTCTTCACCAATTCTCCGAAGAGTTGTAGTTAGTGATGATTTCTATAATATCACAGCCAGTACACTATTATGATGGTACCATATATGTCATGCAAGTAGAATAGGTGTGTATGTATGTCTGTATGTACAGTGAAAGGTGTTCAGGGAACTTGAAAATGAGGTCACCATGTGTAATCAGGAGACTTAGTAATGGTAGGGCCAAGGGTATTGGAAATTTTAGTGCTCAGTAGAGATGTGTTACGATATTGTTAGATTTATACACTGTAGATGACTGCTATATTAGAGTGGTTGACTGTAATAGCATTACAAGTTTGTTAGTGGTACAATATAATCTTCTGGTCTCAAGAGAGCTGTCACAAACACTTATTATTGATGAAGCCACAGTATTATTGATATCATGCTATTATTATTTCACTGAAATCTAGACAATACAGGTATCGTTTCACTGGAATACTGTATTACTATAATAATAGCAAGATTCCGTCCAGCCCTAGAATAAGTCCCAAACCTTAGCATGTGTTTAAACTGACCTGATAAACCAGGATACCTTAATAATCAGGACATTTTTGCCGTCAGTCCCAAGGTGTCCTTAATACACTTGTTTCACTCTAGTGTGTGTGTTGTGTGTGCGTGTGTGTGTGTGTGTGTGTTACTGCCTGTACAAGCTTACTTGTTTTCCTATTGAGTTTAATTGTACAATGGTCCAATAGAAAAATTTTATGAATGGCAGTTGTATCTGAGTGCTTGCTGAGTGAAGATTCGGTATGAGAGAAGCAGCAATTGGAAGCACCTACGAACAAACAACAAAAATGTACCCCTTGTTGTTCTTGCTACATGCACAAATCACCTTTATGCTGTTGCTAACCAATAGTTGGGTGGGGCTACTTGTCTTACTGAGCTGGTCGTCACACAACCAACTCAACAAAATTGCAAGCAACTCTAAATATTGATCATCACCTAAAGGATACTATGTAACCTGTAAACAATCACTTCTACGAAATAAGCTACCACACATGCACCTTGTTTGGTTTTCTATGTTCCTTTAGTTTAACTGAAACAAGACAAAGAACTATTCAATATAATCATCATAATATGTGGACAATTACCTGGACTAGTAGCAGCTATTTTTGTACTATGTTGAGACACTGCAGCTTCAATAGAAGCTGTCACGTGCTTGGTAGATTGCAACTGTTGTTTTCTCTATAATGAAAATGATATACATATGCTATCAATATAAGCACGTACGCACGCATGCGAGCGCGCACACACACACACCACACACACACACACCACACACACACACACCACACTAAATGGTCTACATGGATGCAATAGATAAATATACCTGCAAATTTACTAGTCGAGCTTGAACACTTGTGATGTCCACTTCCAACTTTTGGTTCTTCTGTTGGACTTCCTCAAGCTGTGTAGTACAATAAATAAAGCTATCTTCCCCTTTGTCTCCACCTTACTTGCTGGCGAAGGCTATCACTGGCTTGTTTGATGGAATCAAATGAGCTTCGTAGTCTTCTATTCTCCTTGCTTTTCTCTTTCAGTGCTTCACTGAGTCTTTGTGATTCTCCCTGTACTCGCTAACAAATTGTGAAGCTCACCAATACCCTCCACCACAACGTGTTAACTATGCACCTCTTCAAGTTGTTCCCACCTCCTGGTTACTTCTTCTTCAGCAAATTCTGTTAATCTTTCATGAGCTGACCGTGCTAACTGCTCCAGTTCCAGAATTGCTTGTTCTCGTTCAACAAGTCTGGTCTCTCGCTCCTGTAACCTCTGAGATTCTTCCTATGTTGAAGAAGTTACACCTCGAGTTACACTCAAGTGCACGTTCTTTTATCCAATAAAGCTTACATGTAGCTTGTCCCGTATTGCAGTTAATTCAGAGTAAACGTGGGTTGCATTTTCTCTTATAGATGGTTCGTCTACTACTGTGTTCTCCGTGTTGCTATCATTGATGCTGCTGCCGCTACTGTAACTAGTGTCGCTCAGAGTAGATGACTCGTCTTCTGTAAGGCTATCATGAGCTATTTCGTCTGCTTAACACTTTATAACGTGAATAGTAAAACTTCATTTACTCACCTAGTTTAAAACCCCTTGTCTTTCTCTTCAGTTGCTTTTCAAATTCTTTCACAAGCGCCATAAATTCTTATTTCAGTGAAATAGAAATATTTAATACATATTTTGAAATACACAATAAATATGCATACTTGTATTCTGCAGAGTGACAAATACAAAAGGGTTACATGGTACAAGTACATTAAGTGAGATGCTAGGAAAATGATATTTTGGTGTTAGTATAAGTTTGTCTTCTTCATAATTCTCAAGAATTCTGCTTCATTCACTTCACCATCGCCATCTTTATCAGCCTCATCGATCATCTCCTGTGGAACACACCAACACAAGGTAACTATTATTCAAGGGTGGCAGCTAGAAACCTAGTAGATGGTAAGAGAAATTCATTATTGTACTATATTAGGTAATGAAACACTTAACAATCTCATTTCATATAGCATTCAAACTGTGGTATTCAGGGATAAAATGTTGTAATATAGCATAGAGTCATGTTTAAGACCTTGAGTTATGTGTGTAAAACTAAAGAGAAATCAAAGGTTCTTTACAAAACAAAGTATACTTTATATTTAAATACCTAGTCATTTGGCGGGTTTTGTATAGGGGCTCAAGTTGCTAAGTAAAAAGACAAACCAATAATTTCCTAAAGCATGTCCGACCTCACAAAAGCATCACTTGGATGAGTTAAATCGCCGACAACCTATTTAAAGGTAGTGTCAATGCAGCTACTACATGTATATTCCAAGCTACGATGGTTTATCAATGAGAAGACTATAGTCTGTTCGCATTCACCTGAGCCCTCCTTTTTTGTTAATAACTCTTGTTACAGTACATGGGCCAGCATTAGTAGCGCTGTGAAGCCCAGAATGAAACTGTTAATCAAAAAAGCGTTTAGGTACAGGCAAGAACAAGTGAGTTATGAGGTTTTACAAACATCCCATACATTTAGTATGGACAATTCAGGCATGCAAACATGTTTACAACCTCATAGATATACAGACAAGTACCCACCCGGGATTGGAATCATACAGTTTTTCATGCCAGATCATTGTTACTGGAAGCAGTAATATCTTCAAATTTATTGCACAGAAAACTAGTTCTGCTCTTGTGAGTGCTTCCTAAAACAATAATTAGTTGCCATGCGCTATAAGTCTGGTTCCTTCGATAATGGTGGCTACGTATCAGCCAGCCGCACTGAGAGAAACACCTATAACCAGGCCCTACCACTAATTAACCACCCCCTTTCGCGAGAAGGCTTACCAACAACTAAACACCCTCACATATTGATATTTTACAGAAACGTATTGTGAATGGCATATTTCACTATCCCGCCTTTTTTTGAAGGGGGTAACAATGATCCAGCGAAATGCATTTCTATTGCAGTCAATGGGCCCACGTGAGATGATCCCAATCCCAGGTACTAGTCTGTATATCTATGACATGAAAAAATACTTGTTCCTGTACAAAACCATTGGGGTTCACCTCTTTGATATTACTATATTTGGCGGGGCTCAGGTGAACGTGTACCGACTATAGCAGTTCCATTCTGAATTGCATGTCAGCTAGCAGTGTATAACTTCCAAACTATGGCACAATGTTCAAAGGCACCTTTTGCATTTTGAGTCCAAAGTTATCTACCAGCAATAGGCTGTTCTGGCACTTCACAAATTTGACAGAAATTTTTGTAATTCCTACACCACTCCATATAATCAGCACATGGGATATGTTAATATTAACTGTCATTAGTCACTCAGCACCTACACCCTACACAAACCACACACAAGTCAGGAAGGTGCAATCAGAAGTACAGTTACAATTTATTTATCTGGTTGTATCAAAATTGGAGGCAACAGTCACTCACCTGTAATTCTTCATCAGTTAAGTTCTCTCCAAGTTCTTTTGCGACTCTTTTCAAATTATTAAAGGAGATTTTCCCCTGTACACACAAATACACCAATACAATGATATACACACAGATACAGTTGCTTGCTTACTGTATCATCATCATCAAACAGTTTAAACGCTTTTATAATTTCTTCTTTGGAGTCTTTTTCACTCATTTTGACAGTCATCATCTGTAAAAATTGGTTGAAATCAATCGTTCCTGGAGTGATAGTTGAAGATACTCAGGAAATTTAGACTTACATCTTACCAGTTCCATCCTTATCAATGTCTGCAATCATTTTCTTAATCTCTTCCTTCTTTGGTTCAAACCCTAAGGCTCTCATAGCAACCTATGATGGAAAAAAATGACAGCAAGATTTCTAGGCTAAATCAGACCTTTAACTCTTTTGCATCAATTTTTCCTGACCCATCAGCATCAAAGAGATCAAAGGCTTCTCTTATCTCTTGTTTTTGTTCCTCGGTGAGGTCGGGCTTGGGGCCTAAAGTAAACAAAGTCTGTTTTCTAAATAATGCACACCCAGCACTGACCTGGCTTCTTTCTTGATCCTAAAGCAGGTGGCTTTCTGTACGCCTACAGAAACACACAATACAAGCATTTGCATTATATTTACATTTCTGTAAGCAAGGATCACCCTAATTCCAAGAATTCAACTTAAGTATTACAAAATGGAACTTTTTACCGCAGACACATTCAATCACTCAGTTAATGAAGCGTACTCACCATAATTGCTATCTACAGCTTGGTAGTTTGCTAACTTGGAGCGCATAAAGCGCCAATATTCAAGACTATCAGAACCTCACGCATGCGCGTACCTTTCTTAATCACATGATCGGTTAAAGTTGACATTTTATTTTGTGAAGCGTGTTGAAGTTAACGTTAAGTAGTGTCACCATGTCGGACGATACCAGGCCAATATACACTCCTTTCTTTGCAGTGATGGGAGCTTCGGCTTCAATCATTTTCAGCTGTAAGTTTGGCTGATTTTTGATAAAGAATAGGTTTATCCATCTGTTTGTGTTCTACAGCGTTGGGGGCGGCTTATGGTACAGCCAAAAGTGGTACCGGTATAGCTGCAATGAGTATTATGAGACCGGAGTTGATTATGAGGTCCGTGATCCCGGTGGTTATGGCGGGTATCATCGCCATTTATGGGTTGGTCGTCTCCGTTTTGATTGGCAACAAAAGTATGTAACAATTAACCTTTTGAGTATAAATTATTATTGTCTTTGTCGTGTTTTAGTTGATACAAGTTTGGATTTGGCTGGGTAGGTTTGCTGATGACATTTTGAGTGCACCATTTAAAGTAACCTTTTAATGTTTAGGTCATTCTTATATCTTGGGGCAGGATTGTCTGTTGGATTCAGTGGATTGGCAGCAGGTTTTGCTATTGGCATAGTTGGTGACGCAGGTGTAAGAGGGACAGCACAGCAACCTCGTCTGTTTGTCGGAATGATTCTAATCCTTATTTTTGCAGAAGTGTTGGGTCTCTATGGACTGATCGTTGCCTTAGTGCTAACAACCAAGGCATAGTTACATTGCATGTTCACGAATAACAATTTACACATTGTGTCTTGGTTATAGATTAAAATGTTTTGAGTGTGCATTCTATGAGCTATTTGTTGTCGCCAATATGTGGATAGGCGGGGTTTAATATTGATAAGGGTTAGTGCATTGTATGCAGATCATTGACCGTTTGGTGTTCACTGAACCGATGTCATATTTTGGTATGGTGCGTTTCAAATAGAATATAGTTTGAGGCGTTTTAAATAGAATTTAAATTTGGGGTGAGTATTTATTAGAGTTTGGTGTTACTATAGTAACAAGTGATAGAAGTAAACAACCCTATCAACTCCTGAGTACTGTTAATCAGCCACAACTACTCGTATCCATGGCTTCATCCGCAGCTAATTCTGCGTGTGGCATTAAGCTCGAGGTCAAGCTTAGCTCCAAGCAGTCGCGTAGATCGCTCCATCGTCCAGTCAGCCCCTACGAGCGCGAGAAGAGCCCGGTGTCACCGAACATGGAGAACAATTCATTGCTAGATAACTCTGAGATCAAGTCCCTGCTAGCATCGGTACAAGAATTACGTCACAAGAAGCACATTCTTAATCCAGTGTTCCTGCTCTACTTGGATGCCTGTAAAATCTACTCCGCGGTAATTAGGGGGTACAACCCCCCACGTGGATTCGTCAGCGACATCAAAGATGGTGAAACAAAGCTGCAGATCTGCTCCCTTGTGTTTGAAGCTGTCCAACGTACGTCATAAATTTCACTAGGTTTCGTTTATAGCCGGCTATATCTGGGTTCGGGTCACAGTTGGGTGGGATACAAATCAGCTATACTATTAACCTTTGATAAATTGGATATTTTAGCATTTCATTAATAGTTCAAATTCTACATGGTCTTCATGTGATATTTGTCAGTAGTTTATTCAATGCCTGGTGGTTATATTATGCATACCTGACTAATGTGTTTGTACTCATTACCTGGCCTGACTATGCTGCCACTCCAAAATATTTGCTAACTACTTACTTAGAGGGGCTGTTGTATAGCTGATGCTGTATGCTCACTCTGCATTTTGTTCATCTTACAGATGTGCAGGTTGTCCGTCACTGGTTGGAAGAGAGTGGCATATATGATAAATACTTTGAGGTTAGTTGCAGATTAAACATATAACTTTGTATGCTGGTGGAAATCACATAGTATACATGCTCAATTTTCTTCTTTGTAGCTACACAGCCATGAGTATCTAGTGGAGCTGATGGCTTATGATTTGCAGAGACTAAAGTTTAACATGCCACCGCCTCATTCCAGTAATGAGAATGTACCATCTGAAGTTAGAGCAGTGTCTAGCATATTGTGGGCACATCGTACCAAACTGAGTGCTTCTTTAGCTAGAATGAGGATAGAGCAAAATGCTCAGAGCATCCAACATCTTCTACCTGAGAGAGAAAGGAAAAGATGGGAAGCATGGAAGACCGATCCTTGTTATGCACGAATTACTACACCTGACATTAAAGATAAAGTTATAGCAGATTTGGTGACATCTAAACTGACACAAGTAGATGAGCTTACCAATGAACAGTCTAAAGCATTTTGTGTGCTAGGAACAAACAAAGATGTATTAGCATTCTCACCAGATTGTAGGGAAATGTTACATAGCAACAGTAACCAAGCTGTCACTAGCAACCAACTTGTTATTCAGGTTATAGCATCCTGTTTATCATTTCTTATCATCCTTACTCTATTTTTTTATTATTAGGACTTGGAGAGTGTTAGGTTTGCTGAATGTATTGGGAAGATGGTCAGTACTAGTAGAGGAGATATCATCATAACGAATCTGTGGTCAGGTGAGTAATATATGGCTGTACTTTCCCCTTTGTCTTCTGCATCAGAGCTACTTTATCAATGAGCATTAATTCTTTATACGCCTTTACTGCAAATTCTTGAGTGCTTTAACAGATTTTCATTTATTAGCACATCATACTGTTTAAGCAGACATTAAGGAATGATTCATTGAGAGGTTGCTAGTGTTAACTGCTAAATCTGTGGTGGGTGGGTGGGTGTGAAGCCTGCTATATGTCATACTTGTGAATGTCCGATTCATTGTATAACTTTGTGAATGTTTCATTAGAGTGTTTATATTCACTGTCTATTTAATGAATTGAGCACAGAGAATTACACCAGCCAGCCACTAGATATTAACTTGAAGGACAGCTTGAATGGACTGGTAAATTATGGACAATGGCTTTTATACTCTAATAGAACAGTCACCTCTACTCTAATAGAGCAATCTTAAGTGCTTCCTAAATACTCTACGAATTCCTTTCCTCCCAGTTTATAAACTGTGTTTCTTATCGCTATGCAAGTCTACTCTACGTAAGTCTCACCACACCTTTCCATCTTGTTTCTAACACTATTCCTACGCTCTTTTTATTTAATTTATGACATATGGTAGTGCATTGTGAGGAAGAACTGGCAAAAAAAATGGTATTTTCACTTAATTATAGATCTGTTTTCCCTTCCACATGGCAATTTGAACAAAACTATCCCATACATGCCTGACACATGCATGAACCCTTAGAGCTTACAAAACTCCCAAAAATTGTATCTTTGTTCAGACTCAACACATTAATTATAAATTCTTTATACCTGTGATGTGGTTTAATCAACGGAAATTACATTTGATGACTTCACTACTGTATTCATGTTAGTAGATTTTGTCTGGTATAAACCATGGAATTTTAAGTTACAATGATATCGACAAGATGGTGATTTGGGAATCCACCTACTTAAAATCCTTGACAATTTTATACCATTAATGGTATTACATAATACATGACACGTACACGTAATACCAAGAGTTCATAGTAGATAATACTGAGGAGAGTATCCTACTCTCATATACCCCTGTAGAAAGGCGTATTGTGAAGTTATTACGTAACGCTTCTAGGCTCTTCCGTTTCTCTTTGTATAATTAATGATATCATTAACTGAACATGATATCGATTGAACGCATGCCTAACAATGTTGCTAGCAACCGAACTAACTCTAGCTTTCAGCGTTTCTCACCAAACTACAAGCGTGTCTTTATTGGGTTTAGACAATTGCATAAGCATTTCTTGCCAGGCCATTCACGTCGCGAGTGTGGAATGGTACTAACAATTCTGGCACTTTTATGGCTGCTCATATGTCACAAATCACAACACCTTGTCGTTACGTCATAACTCCACGATGTGCCCTTCTACAGGGGTACATGAGAGTAGGATACTTTCCTCAGTATATGTATATTATGAACTCTTGGTATTACCAAGAGTTCATAATATAGTAGTGGGAGAGAGTGTCTAACTGAAATACTTCCATGGAACACACTGTGTTAAGTTACACCTGAGTCCGTTCAAAGAATAAAGACTTGACCATATCAGCACCAATTAACGCTAATCAACAGTTCTATATCACCAGTGGAGGTATTGATTTAATCAAAGAGAAACTTAACCCAGTGTGTTTGTACAGGCTATATTGACAGTAGGACACTCTCCCTCACTGCTATATTATGAACTCCTGGTATTACGCAGGGGCGGATCCAGGGGGGGGGCTTTGGGGGCTGAAGCCCCCCCCCCCCTTCATATTTAGGCTTTACTTGATCAATATACTGAGTATTATAATGAAATTTTGTCTTAGCATAATTATATGATCACTAATAATACTCATAAAACCACCTTATAAACATCTTTCCAAGGTATTATCAGTGGATTTATGCTTTATGCAACAAGGACCCGGATCAGCATTGGAGGTGTACAAGATCGAGATACTCTAATAGAGCAGTCAGCTAACTACTCTAATAGAACATTCACTAGAAACATGTAGTTGGTTCTGTTATGGAATTTTTCCAAATCTGCCTGCACCTATACATACAATGAAGTGCATTGGTCTGTTTAAAGGGCTTCATTCATCTACTTGTGTAGTTAATATGTATGGCAATACTTAATTTGCTCTCAGATTCAATCTTGTATTGTTCAAATTTCAAAATTTTCCACCTTCAACATTCTTATTCTAACATGCACCTATTCAGTGTTGTGCAATTGTGAGAGGGGTACATCATGTACTTGGTTGTCTGTACCTACCCAAACTTTTCCATTAGCAAAATGCTTCAGAGAGCCACACCTATAATCTAAAGGCAGTATATAAAATATCTACAGGTATGAATTTTATGTGGAAATGTCTCCAAATTGCAGTATTTTAGCATCTATTTTTCAAAATTTTCCTGGGGGGGGCATGCCCCCAGACCCCCCTAGTTCCAGCATGCTTCACACACCTATACCCAAGAGATTAGTACCTTGAGTTAGCCCCCCCCCCCCTTTTATAAATCCTAGATCCACCCCTGTTATGTATTATATTATTATGTATATAATACGTGATACGTAATATGTAATGTGTATTACATATTATGATCTGTAATGTGTATTACATAGTAGTTCTTGCAGAATTACTTCATTAGTGGGGTTGAGATACTCTAGTAGAGCAGTCACCACAGGGTAAAAATGGTGTGCAAAAATGTCGAAAAAGAAACTTACCTGTAGGGTTCAAACCAGGGATCTCCTTACCAAACATCTGCATCCTTAACCACTGAAAGCTGCTATTAACTTACTTAATTTCTACTTTTATAAATGAAAATTCTTTAAATCTGGCTATTAGTAAACATATCTACCAATGGAAGTTCTATATTGTTCTAGAACATTCTATGTGTGTTCTATTAAAAGTCCTTTAATAGTGTGCGCTCTATTAGAGTGTTACAATAATAATACCAAATATTGAAATAAACCATCCAATACAATTATAATTCTATCTTCAACAATCATCATTGTCTCTGTATAGATGTGTGTAAAACAAACCCCAGAGTCAGCTTTTGAGGCCTTATAAAGTACAAAAAGAAGTCAATAAAAACAGCCAACAATGGTGTGGCCTTCAAAAGCTTGGGTAAAAAAAGCTGTGAGATGATAATAAATTTAAAAAACAGCTGCGTTATTGAAATTATTAGCATTAACATCATTGCAGCCATTTCTTGGCCGCCACATTAGGATTTTGATTACTGCATCATTTATTTCACAGCACAGCTGTTTTAAATTTGTGTGGATATTACTTGTTTGTACAATTTTGCAGGTGTCACTGTGTTGCACATAGCCAGCTTGACAGAGCATAACGTGATTGTGTACGGAGTGACTCCTCTACAGAGTGCCCGACTAGAAGAGAAGATTTCACAACTAAATTTGAACAGTATCCTTTCAATAAATGATGAATCCACAAACTTTTTCTTTAAGTTGTTAGGTATCCTTAATTTATCCAGACATTTTTCTTGTTGATCAACCATTTACTGAGGCATCAGCACAAGATCCATTACTGGAGAAAGCCTCCGTAGTATTGTGTTGTCCAATATCTACTCTATCAGCTGTCAACAATCCAGTAGATTACCTATTACAAGAAGGAGGTTAGCTACACTACTATAGAATGTACTTGTTGAGCCAAACCCTCAAAAACATTTAATAACTCAAGGATGGAATAACACAAGTTCTTGAATTTGGCTCATTTGTAATACTGTTTGACCTGCTAAAATTTTTCAAAATCTTTTTGTTCAAATGTACTGATGGTCAATCAAAGATTTCATATGGGGAAGCTTTTCCCAAGCTTGTAATGGAGCCAACTGCACATGACTACTCTTGACACCTTTACTGTCATCATTCATCATCTGGTTGGCTGAAATGATAAATTTTTTGACAACTAAAAATAAAGCTGTTTTCTCACAACTTGCATTGTACATAGTCTATTAAGCCACAGTGCATGGTAATAGCTCAATTTGTGTATGAGGACAAGACGAACTCTTTAATTTGTCAACCTGCATGGCTCTTATAGTATTTTTGGCCGGTAGGCCTGATTAACCTTAGAACATAAAAGTCTTAGTAATTAGAGCTGTGGCATTCTGGTTCCAGCTGCATTTACAGACATCTTCTTGTCCCTTGTGGAATAATGCCAAAGATTTTTTATGAACGTGTAGGGGTCCTCAAATGGCTTTTAAAACTAGATAATAATTCAGTTGGTGAAGCCAAGTGTTTTTTAATAGGTGGGCAGCTTCTATGTGACATTTTTGCTATTGTTGTACACAATTACATAATGTGTGTTGTGTTCAAATTACAGGTGATGATATTACAGCATTATTGCTTGCCCCAGTGGGTGGCTGCAAGATCAGTTACAAAACAATGCAAGTGGAGCAGACAGCCACTCTACTGCATGCCTTGAAATGTGAGCCTCACGCTAACTACATTAACACTGTACTGTATATCATATGGGTTCAACAAAGGTATGCCGGTTTTAAATTTTCATCCATTTTTAAGCAAAACACAATTAGTAACTTAGCAATCTATTTTTAAGACATGGTACACCGATGGCTGCTAATTACAAGCCACTGAGGTACATCACTTGTTATGGGATGGTTTATATATAGACTTGTACACCACCAATAGATTATACAGTAAGTGTTTCTCCATATAATAACACTTACAATAATATGATACATGTGTAGTGGTAATTGCATACTGTATATGTGACAGCTTTGAATTTGCCTCATGGCGATAAATGTATAAACTATTATTTTACCAGTGTCTCTGTGTGGTTTGTCAGTTAGGGAGTCTATGATTTGTTAAAAGCTACCGTGTTTAGTAACCAATTGTACCATGGGAACCTTGTATAAATGTTATTGAGACACAGTCATAAAGCAACTTTATATTCTCTCCCTCAAGTATATATTCAGCACATATAAACGTGATGTCCTGAAGGTGCCTATAGGAATACCTACTTATGATATATCTAATTAGCTACAAATGAGTGCTTCCTTGGAATATGTAAGACACCTGGCCTGATACGTGCCAGCATATCTAGGTTCTAAGTCAACTGTATCAGTATTAAGTACTGCATAGTAGGAATCATGAAGGTTTTCCCAGCCTTACTGCATGAAAGTTCTAAAATCAAAATGTACCTTCAGAGTGACTCTAATTGAATTTTATACCAACCGACTGTCTGTATGTCTGTCTGACTGACTGACTGACTGACTGACTGACTGACTGACTGACTGACTGACTGACTGACTGACTGACTGACTGACTGACTGACTGACTGACTGACTGACTGACTGACTGACTGACTGACTGACTGACACTTTCAGCCAAAGTTATGTTAAGGTTATGGGCTTGATATCTTCACTATTCGTCGTAAATTCAGAAGCTACAATGCGTGCACCATGGACTTACCTTTGTCTCTCCATTGCATCCCATTTCTTTCTCCAGGTGTTGATTTGCAGGTAGCACATTATGGCTTCTGCTGTATCATGAGAATCATCTGTAATTTTTGTAGTCAGTGGGATTGATGTACTTCTTGTACTGTTCTTCATTTGTAACTGCAACATACGTACATATAGCTGAAAATGAAGCAGAATGGCCATAACCACTTTTCAGTAACATTCTCAAGACATACATTCAATTGTATAGTTAATTTTATAATGTGTCTGACACCATTCTATACTCTAGTATTATTATAACAAACAAGTATAATGTATACAGTGTATTTCATAGAAATACAGTGTATTTCATAGAAATAAAAGACAATGATACAAGAGAGGTCATTCACAGCTGTAGCTATACTAGTGGACATTTTATCCCTACAGGTGTACTTCAATCATGGTTGACTATAGTATAGCTGCAAGTGTAGACGACCTCACTTGTTTCATTGCTTTTTGTTTCTATGAACAGTACTTAACTGTAGAATTCTCGTGTGGGTGTTAGGACACCTCTTTGTAAAGGACAAAATTAACACTTATTGTCTATAGTGTTCAATGCCAAAAATTTGTGTTATATCTAATTTACAAAACAGTACATATATGTTGTGTGTTTGCGTGTAGTGTGGTGTAGTTTTTGTAAAGTGGGACCTAGTGGTAACCTTGAGCGCCTGAGTAGCTATATATATATGGTGACCCAGAATTATACAGCAGCTAAAGCTGGGTGGGCTTTGCTTTTATGTGATAAAGTATATTTTGTTTGAAATGGGTGCACCCATTTATGACAACAGCCCATGTCACGTACTGAAATTCTATAGTTGTATCAATGACAAGTGCAGTACATCTAACCATCACTTTTCCAAAGTCACACACCTTGTACTTCCTGTTTTGTTAACATGTGGCTTTGTAGCTGACTTGTGGAGGATAAGTCGCATGGAAACTCACTATAATTCTTTCTTACAATAATCTTTTAATGAGAATTTTTGTGCTATAGTTTTAGTTTGTGATAGATTGGGTCTCTTTTGTTGGAAAATTTTAAGTCAACCATCATATACGCATATACGGTATGTGGCTTTTATACAGAATTAAATTTCCAGCTAGACCACTAGATTGTATTACGTACACAGTTGTACAATTGCCTCATGCCAGCTGAGTTCAATGACTACATGACCATATATGTACATGTGTTGTTTGGACAGATTATCAATGGAATGGTATTGATGTACTAGTATATTGAGTTCTATGGTGACTAGTCACTAGAGATATTACCATGGAGAGCACATTGTCCATAGGATTTGATGCACTCCTGTTATTACCAAACAAACGTAGTGTTTGCGGCAGTTTGCCCCTTCCATCTAAAGCATTAGTGTCAAAATTCAGTGCCGGTGACATATGCTAACTTTTTGCTCTCAAGTGAGAACTTATTACCTTTATATCTTGAAAGATTCTTCTGTCTTATATATGTATGCAACTTTTATTGTCTGACTGATGGGGTTGAATAACAGGCTTTACAACATGAGCATTTGAATATGCAGCCAATGTGATACTTGTGTGTTTTAGGATCAAACTATAGAAATACTATAGATGATATGATTTTGAGATTGCATGCAGCAGCCTTATGAACACTTATTGTACCATACAAAATATCATGAACACTACGCAGCTGTACAGCTGTGAACACACCCACATGATAAGTAGACACGCCAAAAATGTATAGTACTAAAGCATTTTTATTTGATCACATGAGCAGATATATCTGTTTTATCTGGTGCATGACTCATGACCCTGTAAGAACATATACTGATATAATTATAACACTGCACATGCACTCCAGCATACACACAATTGTAACACTTTACATGTACAATTGTACCTTGACACTGTCACATAATTGATTACCTTTTGGCAGAACCTTTCCTACACACCCTAAATTTAATGAATTTCATCCCATAATCAAAACTCATAATTTTTATATACCTTGTAAAGTACCTCTTGCACTTTTAGCACTGATAAACTGTTCACTTGGCATGTTATGGTCCTTGAAAGCCTTTAGGCTGCAGCCCAAAGGTTTTGGACACAAATCCATCGGTTAAATCCGTGTATTCCTCTATACAGATGTTACAACTATACAGTAAATATCTTAGTACAAGTTCAGCACCATCCCATTATCTTAAGTAGATTAGCTGCTAACTGAAACAGAACACATCTTCTCTACTTACGAGTGTAATGTATACATGTGTAGGCATTTCCTATTCTCTGGTATGTTTCTGAACACCTAACCCAGCTCTGATAATGCCTGAAGCCACATACCTGGCTTTTATTTGTTCTCTACTTATTAAATTAGGGGTAATGCAGTTACTTTTTTCTCAGCTATTAGATATGTATACATCTGTAAGGTTTATTAGCTATACACACCAATGCATGGCAACCAATACATAGCTATCAAAAACATACCAGAATACCTGTGCACAATTTCCCATTTCCCGCAGTCTCTTGTATGCATCACACATTATCATATATCTTATCAAGGTATTAAACTGCTAAAATATTCAAAGCAGGATGTAAACAGGTCTTAGAACAGTGCCATAGTTATGCACTACCATCTTACAGTAAAGCTAACTTGTTTTCAATTGGAAGTTAAGAGAAAATATTAAAAGTAAAGTATAACAAGATGACGATAGCATATGGCACTCACTCAGACAGTGAATGCTGTTTTTGAAATGTATTTACATCTTGCATTAAAACACTTCTCAGTATACTCAACAATAACAATATTTTTCTTTTTCTTTTGTTAGTTTCCCAGGCCAGTTGGATAGTATATTTCACAGAGTCAGCATTAGAAGAAGAAAATGGTGGCATTGTTAAACACACCATCACTACCCACAGTAAAACAGTTCGTGAACTGAAGCATGATAGTACACTGAGAAAATTTCAGTCAATGCCTCACATAATGCGATCATTTTTCAGCAGTAATGACGGTTACTGCAGTGATGATGGTAATTCAGTTATAGTAGTGCAATGGTGTGTATCACTTAATTATCACCTCTTGTAGATCAAATGTCATCCAGGTATCAAGTTTCTGTACTGGAGAAGGAGGTAAAAGAAAGTGTTTACCCAATTTTTGTGATGAGGTTTTTACTCTAGCCCTTACCTCCATCTACTCCGCCAAAAGATGTTATAGCTCGAGCAGTAGCTAATGGTCTACTTAGTGGCCTTCAAACTGGAGCTGATGAAAAGAAATCGGAAAAACCTAAGGTATAGATGTTATTTTTACAATACTGAGCTATGGTTTTCATGTGTGCCTTATTTTTGAAGAAAAAGAAGGCAAGGAAACCAAGCTTTGCTAGACCTACTGCTTCAAGTGATGCAAAGACTAGATCAAAAAGTCAAGCACATCACAAGAAAAGCAGAAAAAGGAAGCCCACTAAATAACGTCAAAATTTCTGTAACTCAATAGGCGCACCATTCATCACAGCCTCCACATGAATCTTACACTGATTGGATCAATGCATACCAATATACTATACCTTATAAGTAACTCACATAGTGCTTCACTCAGACTAATGCTCATGTACAAATATGTAAAAAATATACATACTGCTGTAATTTGATTGTAAACTTATACGCATAAAAAGATTACAAGTGTTTGTGCAAGTTTGTGTAATAGTTATTTACATTAATAGCAAGTACTGTCGTCTACAGTTGAAGGGCATACGGGGCTGTCAGGTGATTCACTCATGAATGGTTGATATGTGTCTAGGTCCTTTAGTCCAATGCAGTCTCCCTTCACTTGGAAGTCTTTGCAATTCCAAAGGTCATCCCAGGTTAGGCCATGTTGCTTGAAACAAGATGAGCACTCAGTCTGAGCTTTTCTACAGATATTCCTACACGGCCTGACACGCTGACCAGGGTTACCAATATGATGAGCTGAAAATGCTTCATAACATAGAAATGGCTTCAGCCATTGAGAACACCCACTGTCCAGGAATTTAGCATACTTGACAAATGTGGTGTTGTCTTCAGGAAACTTGACTGATGGAAGGCCAGGTAGTGTGTTTAGTATACCACAGCTACTTTCAACAACCTCCTTACAAGTTTTCACTGTTGGTGGCGGCTCAGAGAAATACGAAGAATCATCATCTATACAATTAGACCGAGGAAATGTGGCACAGTCCAAATGATCAGGCCAAGCTACATCTTTACCATTTTGTTGTGATTCAAAGTTTCTTTTCACACGCCTGCAAAGATGTCTACAAGGAGATAACAATTGCACCTTATTGTCAGTTTCATTACAAGGAAGATAATGGCTTAAAAAGAAGAAGCGTTCTACTTCTGCTGACCACTGTCCACCTTTTAGAGCATCTTCAAATTTCTTATCTGCATCGTCAGAAGATTTAAATACACCATTTGGATAGTATGTCTTGTAGTTAGCATGTAAGGATTTAGCTTTTGAATGAGTGATGTTCACGCAACTTTCTTTGGCACTACACTTGGCACCTGTGTTAGTTGTCAAGCTAGTTTCATTACTGACACAGGGATGGCTTGGATGGTAGCTTTTAAACTGTGCACACTCCAGCTCATCAGGCCAACTTGTTCCATATCCTTGTAGTGTTGGTCCACAATCTCTTTTGACCTCAAAACAAAGTTCCCGGCAAGGGTGTATGTATTTAAAGCTCCACTGGGTATTACAGGGTGGGAAATAGCGGGAACACAGGAATGACACCAGATGAGGAGAGCAGTTGGACCCAATGAGATTTTTAAACTCGGCAAATTGTCGTTTGGCTCCTCCCTGGCTGGTAAATCTATCGTTCGGATAGTAAGTCTGATTATATCCTGGACAATGACAGGCAATATCCTTATCTAACGGCTCGCACTTCGGGGTGATGCTGAAAGCGGTGGTTACTGTAAAAGCTAACGTCACCAGAAAGCCGATCATCTTCGCTCTTTCGTAACTCCACGGAATGAACTTCTCCAATGGAACGTGTTTAAATACTCCAGCCAAGCCATGTAGTCGCGTCGCAACAAGATCCTGTGATCCGTTAATTTTAATGTAAACCCACAAGTGAATAGTCTCGGTTAGAAAGCCCCTTTTACCGCGCAATGCGCTTATTCAAGTGCCGCTTTTCGTCTATGGCAACGTTAGTCTCATGCTCCCTCCCTATTATGTTGCTCGGACCTAACCGACCAAGAAAAGAAAGAAAATCACGTGACACCTAAACTATGGGGGATAAACGTCATAATAATTGACAATTACATGAACAAACAGTGTTGGGAGTAACGCGCTACTTATGTAACGCGTTACGTAATATTATTACTTTTGTGGTAACAAAGTAATATAACGAAATACGCTATAAAAACAGGTAATATAACGCAAGCTACTTTACTTACAAATGTAACGCGTTACCTAAGTAATATAGTTACTGTAACGAGTCAAATATTACGTAATATTATTACTACAAGTAACGAAGTTACTAATCTCGTTAGTTATCCTCTGAGTAATGCCTAGCCACAGCGAAGTAACGAGGCCTACTGAATGAAGCTTATTCACCAGCTTCTTACTTATAACCAAAATTTGCATATTGTCCAACAGCGCAATCATGTCACGTGATAAGGTGGTAGTTTCACACGTGACAGCTTAAGGCTGTGGACACAAAGTAATATAATATGTAATATTATTACAGTTACTTTATTTTATGGGTAATATGTAACTGTAACTAAATAGTTCAGTTGCAAGTAATATGTAACTAGTTACTTTTACAAAGTAACTTGCCCAACACTGTGAACAAATAATTACAAGGGGTCAGGAGTCTAGTCTCAGGGTTACCAAGTTATTACTAAAAAAGTATGGAGCCCTGGCAAGACAAAAAAAAAAAAAACTACATAAAAACTAAACAATTATACATGGCTTCTCAACAGGTAAACAGATCAACTACATCCCAAGTAGTGGAAGCACGGGAATTAAAGATCCTATATGAACAGGAGATTGCAACACGAGCTGCTTGCTGAAGAATACAACAAATAGTATTCTTCGGTAGATGGCATACATCGCTTAGTTTAGAGACAGTATGTGGCATGAAATGGCCCAAACAGCCAACCTCAGTTGTCACAAGATTAACTGAAAATCCAGCCTGTTGAAGGTCAGTCAGTAATGAACCATAGCGATCTCCTTTATGGTTCCTTGCAGCTAAAAGGTGATGTTCAGTATTAGTAACTACAGAGAGTTCTAATAATGTGATGGAATCTGTGGAAACTACCACACGATCTAAGGTAGATGTGATGTGAGGTGGAATGGTACTTGGGGGACTAACACTTGCCTGGTGGCCAGGAAGATCTGCATAAATCTTATAACATGGTGGTAAATCTTTCTTAAAGTTGCGAACAAGAACCTGCAGAACAGAGTCATGATGCCAAGTGTATCTGCCTTGATCAAGTGCAATGGAACAACCAGTTAAAATATGGTTAGTTGTTGGTTGAGTACGGTGACAAAGGGTACAAACTGGACTAGTGATTATATTCCAGCGAGCCAGATTCATAGGGTGTCACAACTGGCATGCAATAATAAAGAAAGTTGCTTTTCAGGTAAACCATACATTAATCTCTTCCACAAGGGACAATTTTGTTCTAGGGCAACTATATCCAGGAATTTATTCTGTACAGTCAATGGTTCTGTAATTGTTGCAAATGATCGAGATACTCTAATAGAACAGTCAGTGAGCTAAATTTTGATCTCAAAAGGTAAATGGGAAAATTATAAACTTCCATCATTTAGCTTGATTCTAGGGGCATAGCCAGGATTGTAAAAGGGTTTCCATGGGTTTCCAACACCGGGAACACCGGCGAAGTTGGGACTCCAGCCATTGAGAGTTTTAATGGTCAAAACCTCAACAGATAGCTATGGATGAATAAATGTGATAAGTTAGTCACTTACATAACCCTACAGCTATGTATAGTTTGTGCCTACACACTATCCAGTATGCAAAAATGTAGCTTATACTCAGATTTGCTGCATCATGCATGCACCTATCATACATCATGTAATATTCCTTCCTCAATAAGAATCCATGCAACTCTTTCATCATTCCCAACAGTAAAATTCCTTTATCATGATTATGATTATGATTGTGATAATTGGAAGGCAGCAAGAAAATGCTGATTACATCCAATGAAAAAAAAAAGATAGATATAAAAATGGTTGGGGATATTTACAGATAACTAGCTAGAGTGAGTGCATTTATTACAAAGTCTTTGTCATAGCATAAGGAGGGTAGATTGTTCTATTCTTTAATAGTTCTGTAAAAATAATTCATTTGGTATTTGGTGGTGTTGGCTGCTGGCAGTATGAGTCTGAGTGGGTGGTATTGTCTTGTGCTGGTGGATTGTGGCAGAAAGTAATTGGGTATTTGTAATGCTGGCTCTTGCTGGTGAGTAATTCTATGAAATAAGGTTAACATAGATGCTTAATTTACGCCTCTGTTCCAGTGTGGTCCAATTAAGATTGTCTAGCATTGTTGTCACACTACTCCGGCTGAAAACTGTAATCAAATTCAAAATCTGGATATTGATATGAATGCTCTATTTTTCTGGTCATGATGTATTCATGCATAATTATGTTAATTGTTAATGAAAAGCATAGTTAAAAAAAGCTTTATTAGAGTATATTAATAGTCAGGAATTTTGACATAATCTGAGAATAAATTCCTTACTAAGAATTTTTTTTTACCAGTGTGTTCATAAAGGTGTCCACTAACACTCCTTAATCACAACTTCCCTAGGAGAACCCGTTACAGCTGCTGGAAGTTGGACTACCAATGACCTAATTCAGGAATGTCTGATTGCTGTAAGCATGCATAGTGTGAAAAGTCAAACTACATGACTCACTGTCAGAATATATTGCTCCATTCCTTGGTAAAAATAAAGCCACACTTAACTATCCAATTTCAATGTGTTTGTTTTCATGCCTGAATCTGCAGGAACTTTCCCATTTTTTAGTGTTCAACTTGTGTGTAGCTAGTATTTGTAGCACCTTAGTATCTGTAGCAGAATTATGGATGCAGATGTTATTCCTACACCTCTGCTAAATTGTTGCATCTGTAATGGTCCTGAAACACCAGCTCAGAAGCTGGACAGGCAACTCCTAGATGCTATCCTACTCTGTTAGCATATGCAGAATCTATTGGAAATGTAGTAGTTCTGGAGTGCACGAAGGAAGCAACAAGGAGGTACCATAGAGAGTGCAAATGTGATACGATGAGTCAGTCAAGGCCACCACAAACTCAAGTTACTCAACTCGTAAGTGACTTATTTTTGTTTGATCACCTTAAATTTTTATTAAATGTAGGTGAGCACTGAATGGCAGAGAAAGAGTCAGTACAGGTAAATTAAGAGATGATGGAGTGTATGCAGTTCTAAGAGTACTTGTTCTGTTCAGCCTTCATACAAAAACATATAGCAATCAGCCCATTGATCTCTTCCCAGGTGGGATTCATAATTGAACACAATTTTCATATACATTGAGCCCCTGTTCATCACACACAGAGACTTCCCTCACTGACCCACTCGACCTCATTGACCAACCTTGCTACAGTCTGGTGGTGGATGGTGGATGGCTTTCTCTACATGATGAAGTGGAAACAAGGCCACACTTTGCAGGAGATTGCTAACAGTTACCTGAGCTACATGGCAGGTACTCTCAGAAGATCACTGTGGTGTTTGATGACTACAGCAGCTCATCAAAAGATCTGGTATACAAAGAACTCCTGCTGTGATGTACAGATTTGACCATGGAAAATATGATACATTTGGCACCCAGGGCATAGTTCCTGGACAACTCTTATAACAAGAGTGAAATCATCCATCTCCTCTCTTCAGCATTCCAGAAACACCAGATCACAGTAGAGCTGTGTGACAATGATGCTGACATTTCAATTGTGAAGGCCATACTGGTTGCTGCTAAGGATAACTCTGTTGAGGTCAGTGAACCCCATGGATGGCTGCTATGTTGTTATTCACCAACATTAGTCACTAGTTCTCATTATTTTCAGGTGTGGGCAGAAGATGCTGATGTGCTGATAATGCTGATACACTATAGCATATGCACCAATCATCCACTCTTCTTTTCGAAGGGTTCTTACAATGTCAAGAGGATCCAAAAATCTCTGTCCAAAGGACAAAGGTGCTACCTGCCCTTTTGTCATGCTTTCACTGGCTGTGATACCGTTCCTACCATTGCTGGCCATGGGAAAACCACTCTATTCAACAGGTTTTGTGCTAGAGACATTGATGAACACATAGACATCTTCCTTGATGTACAGGCTAATAAGGATGCAGCAATCAGGAGTGGTATTTCAATTTACCATGCACCAGGTACTGTCTTAATTTCAATTTGATACAGCATGTTCTCACAAATGGCAGCAGCTGAGATAATCAAACCAGATACTCTACCTCCAACAGAGGGTGCAGCTGCACAGCATTCTCTCTGTTCCTATCTACAAACCTAGGACTGGATGCTGTTGTAGAGCATGTCTTTGGACCCCAGTGGCTACGGATGGACGGTAGAGAGCATTGGTAATGAGCCAGTTGCAACATTAGCAGGCCTGCCAACTCTCACGGGTTTACCGTGAGTCTCACGGTTTCACTACCCTGCTCAAGGGCAGTAGATCGAATCTCACGGTTTTTGAGGCCTGCTAACTCTCACGGTTTCACTAACCTGAATCTCACGGTTTGTAGCGCGAATGTCACGGATTTTAAATTTAAAAAGTCGAGACCTCTTTTTTTTTTTTTGGTCTTAGCATAGCATCAAGAGTTAATAATAAGGGAGAGTGTCTAACACTGCATAGGCCTGTAAAAAATGATCCTAAGAAATTCAAAGGGATTCCTTCAGATGTGTAAAATGTTCACACAGGCAGAACAAGGTAATGTGATGATTGCACACTGAGAGAACAAAGAAATGTGATGATTGAAACAATCTTCACCTATGGAGAATACTACAAATTACAGAGTTTTACAGAAAGAATCCCTTTGAATTTCTCAGGATCATTTTTTACAGGCCTATGCAGTGTTAGACACTCTCCCTCCACTATTATTAACTCTTGATAGCATCTACCTTTTTTTTTTTTACTACACACTGCAATACTAGAATAAAGGTACAGAAATCTCAAGATTTTTTTACTTTCCAGGTTGGCAGGCCTGCATTAGCTCCTTGTGGAGCTTCTAAGATGTAATTGTAAAGGAGATTGTAGTGCCAAATAAGCTCATGGGTAGTCCAAGTTGTCATGGGTTCTCCTAGGGGAGTTGTGTTTTAATTATTGAGGAGTGTTAGTGCATGGACACCTTCACAAACACACTTTTAAAAAGAAGTTCTTGGTAAGGAATTTATTCCCAGATTTGCCAAAATTAATGTCTGCTAACATTCCCTGAGTCCTAGGGACCCGCCGATTATGCTGGCATAATAATGAGCATAATAGGTGCCTGAAAGCATTGAGCATATTGCTAGTATAATAGGCAGAACACTTGTGCATTACCATAAATTCTTGCTTATCAAAATACATATCACAGAAAAAACAGATCGATATACTCTAATAGAACAGTCAGAAAAATAGACAGCTGACTGTTCTATTAGAGTATATCGATCTTTTCTGTGACATGCTTTTTGACAAGCAAGGATTTAGAGTCTATGCTTCAGCAACCTATTGTTTTCCCATAAAGTGCAAATTTACTAGAAAAACATGTGAACTGAGGTATAAATATTGAGCATTAATTTAAGCATAATAGGCAAAATTTTGAGCAGTGCAGCATAGCATAATAGGTAAAATATTGAGCATAATCGGCGGGTCCCTATCCCTGACTATAACTGCTAGGTGAAGTAGGAGAGTATATCATAGTCCTAAAAAATTCACATCCCCTCTGTAAATCCTTAATTCCCTGCAGAGAGAGATGAATGCAAGTTTTATAAATTGTTGTGCTGCACTGCATTTTGCATGTTACTCATTCACCCTTGTGCTGCCAAACTTGCTATTATGTAGTTCCTGCTGAAACCTTAGGAATCTAAATGTCAAAGGAAGGTTTCCTGAAATCCTTGGAAACCCCCTCCTTACACCCCTGGATTCCCAGCCCATAATGGGATGCCAGCTTTGGGACCTATATGGAATATATAATAATCTACATATGCCTAGCTGTATTATTCCACACTGTGCGTATAAGTTAATTATGCCTTAGGGAAATAAAGACAGAAATTGTCAATATTCTGTGCAAAAATGGCCATAAATGTCATCAAAGGTCAAATCTGCAATGGCACAATTACATGTGGAGTTTTATGGAAAATGTGCGATTTTGGGGCTATGCTGCATACCGTACTCCCATTATAGGAATTACACATAAATGACAGGAATATAATTATGCATGTGATTTTCCCATAATGGATCCCATATTCCCAGCCATGACTATAGGTTGGATTGTACAGCATTTTTAAATCAAATGATGGACCTCAAAAGAGAATTTTTCTTTAATTAAAAAAAGACCATTTCAAGACTTGATCTTTAGTCAAATCTCTGTAGAAGACCATAAAAGAGATTTAAGCACACATACATGTATAATCAGGTGTATGTTTTGTGCAACACATCCAACCCTTTATAAATGTGACCATATGCACAGCACATGCAAGGGAGGGTAAGGGATCTATGGAGGATCTTATAGACCATCCACTGAGTTTCTTTAATAGAGTAGCCATGTACTCAAATAAAACAGTCAAGAGTATAAAGGGTTGGATGTGTTGCACAAAAAGTACACTGTTATACTGTACAATGATATTGCATGGGTGAGAGTATGTTAAGTATATGTGACAATGATAGAAAACTTGACTGAAGTGAATTACTAAAATACGCAGCACTACTTAAGTATGTTTGGGGACTGCATCTGTTACTGTCATATAGCAACCTGGAGGGGGGGGAGATATTGTTTGTTACAAAAAGTAATAAAGCAGTTAGTTGCTCTAATAGAACAGTCAGTAGGTAATAAATGTACTCAGAATTGATTTCAGGGAGCTAAAGTGTGTAGGGGTATGTCTGTATAAAGAACTTTAACATCTGTTATGGCCTTTTGACTAAAAAACCTTGTGATATTATCATGCCTAAAACATAGTTAATTATGTAGACTTTTGGATGTCATTATCAGACACAATAATTATTTTATTCCCTACAATTTTCCAGTGTGCATATATCATCCTTCAAAATTCTTTATTTATGTCTTGTGGGCTCATCTGATCATCTCCTACACTTGTTTTACCGGACGAGTTTTCTTGGATCTATTAATACTTTTGACATGGAGTAGCTATAAGAGAAGTGACCAATCAATATGTTCCTTTTAATGGTTGCGTGTCGTGCAGCCCAAGTCACCCTGTAGAAAGTTAAGCTTCACCCTGTAGAGTGTTCAGCTACAAACAAGTTACCCTGTGCAGCATTCAGCCATTTACATAACAAGTCACCCTAGAGTTCAGCTACACAACACCCTGTATAGAGAGTTCAATTGCATACATTCACCCTGTATAGAATAGAGATACAGTATGTTACAAGCCACCTTGTAGAGATTTCAGCTAGTTACCTTATAGAGAGTCCAGCTACTTATAACAAGTCACCCTGTAGAGTACTAGTGTTCAAGTCACTCTGTAGAGTGTTCAGCTACAAACAAGTCACCCTGTAGAGATTTCAGCTATGTAACAATTTATTTTGTAGAAAGTTCAGCTACATAGCACCCTGTACAGTTACATAACAAGTCACTCTATTAGCTAGGTGATGTTTCAAATTTATCAACAACAAACTAGTTCAAATAGACACATATTTCAGCTGGCTATGGGCGCACGCTTGTTTTATTCACATACTAATAGTGTAAAGTCTGTAAATGCAATTAAAAGGAAGCCCAAAGGTATATACAAGATGATGACAATAGCTACAACATGGTGTTAACTAAAAGATAAATGGAAAATTCAGTAAAGACATATGTATTTAAACTTTCTTCTCATTAACTGACTAACTGCCTAATTCCTTCAAACAATAGAGTAGTGAAATAAATGTGCTTGCATTGATCTTTCTCTAACCAACTACTTGACTGCTCTATTAGAGCATTTCATCTTCTGAACTATTCTTCACCTAGGATCCATATAAAGGTTCTTCCATATTGAAGCTTTGAGTATTTAGGTATTACTAACTACTTTTACCCAATGTAACATGGAACTTTAAAATTTACAAGCACAAGATCAAATAAAGTAGTCGAATACAAATGTTTAAAATCTTAAAATGAACTTCTTTTAATCATCAGCTTTTCTAAAGAGATGAACTGAAGTACACTATACTCAACTGAAGTTATTACAGGATTAAAATTTAACATGCATTCTGGTCAAATATATCAACATATGGAACAATAGGACTGGAGTGCAATGCCAGGATATCCAATCTAATTCCTTGAGTATATGAGTTATATGTACTCCCTAAGTTTCTTGAGAGCAATCACCTAGAAACTGTAATAGAGCACTCAGCTCACCATAGATTGATACTCCAATAGAACAGTGTGTAGTGAAATATACTCTAATAGAGGATTCATAAAATTTCTATATATGTTTGAACCTTATGTAAGTGTAATAGGGATGCTGTCTGAAAGTACAATGCCACGGGAAAAGATTTCAGGAAATTTTACTATTAGTTGTAAAAGTTTTAGGCCTAGTATCTACAGTTGATCACTGATTCATTGATGCTAATCTATTATAACCATACACTGCTATACATATGTGTGCAATAATTTCTACCACACATGTATGTATTGCTATGAAGATAGTGACTTATACCACTGGCATAAGTCTTCTATATATAACCACATTCAAAAGTACAGCATACGTAACACCAATTGCAGTCTACTTACTATACAGTCTCTTGGATTTCTTTTTGTTGCTAACTTAAGTCTGTCTTCACTTGCAGAACAAATATACCTAGTAGTAGTATGTGTGTCTCAGTTATCATCATACAATGAAGGGATATTCAGAGCACTATTAGCAGTTTGCATTTTAGTGACTTTACTATTGTAAGTAATGTGAAAGACCATGCAGAATTTTTTGAAATATATACCCGTGAAATCTTCAAGTTGACTAACCCATAATACCTCGTGGACCTTGTCATTGAAATGTGATGTTGTGAAAAACCATCAATCAAAGTAATGCTAATAATTGGTGTTTCACAATGTGACTCTATATGTATTTCATTGGAGCTTCATGATGGGTACCATACACTTCACAAAATTTCTTTTTAAATTTCCATTTGTATTTCACAAAAATAATTATGAAGGAAAAGTTAGCAGTGCTAGCCTCATCATTTTGATTACTCATCAATTCGGTAAAAAATGAATAATATTATACTTTCCTACGTAGCTGACTTTATAATAGCTGTATGCAGTGGTGTATACAGTTGAGTCTCAGTTATCCAGATTCTCAGTTAACTGAACTGCAGAAATGACTGCTCTGTTATAGTAGTGACTGTTCTATTAGGGTAGTTAGTGATGCTGAAATTAAAAAAAATGTTTTTATGGTTATTTATACACAGTTTCAAAGATAACATTTCAGACTTATGGACCACCTCTGGTCCCAAGGGGTTCGAGGTTCCACTGTATAATAAGCTTGGTCTGAGTACTCCACCATTAAATAAGAAATTCATTGTTACCTATCAGTTAACATGCAGGGAAGTGCATCAGAATAGGGACAACTCTCTAATAGATAACATGCAATGATTTGTACATTTTTTTGTAAAAGCCTATTCAGTTAGTGCATTGTGGTAGACCGGAGCTATTGTGCAAGTGGCGATCAAATTGTGGAGGTGGACGCAACCAGCATGTGATGGTGCTACATCTAGACAGACAATTTATTTGTACCACTTGCTACCACCTACATACTTCAAAGGAAAAGGCAAAATGTGTAACTATTCATTTTTCATCACATTTAGTACAGAGTTGCAAGTATCACAATTTTAAGGTCATTGAATAAAAAATCTCTCTAGCAGTCCTAAAAAGTTACAGGAGAGTGTACATACATTAAGAGGGCATGAATGTGTGACAGCTATGTGTGTGTATATATACATGACTAAAATCTCTGTGTATACAACCATTGCATACTTCACAGTACAAAAAATTAATATTTGTAGCCATTAAAAGCCACAACCAGAACTGCACAGTACATGCATGTACACATACATAGCTCAATCCTATACAGTGATTCTAAAATGACATGAAGTAATGAAAAAAATTTAAATATAAATCTTACACGATTAAAGTTCTGTGAGACTCCTGCCTTTATTTTTATGCTCACAATGAAATGTATACTTATGCTGACTGGGGGCAGTAGTAAAGGTGATGATAATTTTTTAAATATTGTGACTTTAAGGCTGTAATACCGGGAAAACCACTAACATATTTTGTACGCTTTCGTTATTAAGGAAGATTATCCATTCTTCAGCCCACCAGAACCATGTACAATGTGGGTGAGTGATAAAGGTAGGTATGCTTTGAAACCCATTGTAAGTAATAAAAGAATAGATAACATTAATTTTTATTTTCTTATTGTTTAATTGCTCATTGCAATTATAGTAGTTTCCTAGCTACATATCGGTATAGTCACAGAATTTTAGTATGTGGAATTTTTTGCCAATGACAAAGTATACATATAATACATATTCAAATGCTGAAATTTATGGCTTTTTGGAATACTGTGTTCTTTATGGATGCTTACAATTTGGATTTTGGGTTGACTGCATATATAATATGTAACAGTATACAGATTAATTTGTATTTATGTGAGCAACAATACTATCATCAGTTTAGCTTATGCAATTTGATTGTTACAGTATTCCTTGAGCATGATGTCTGTATTTCATGTTTGATGTACGTGGACTTACTCTACAAGTCTTCTGAAGATAAAAAGTACTCTAATAGAGCAGTCAATCTGGATTCTAAATTAGAATATCAAGGAATGGTCTTATTGTCATAAAATTGGATACACTAGGTCACCTCTTCACTGTCAACTAGCAGCCATTGTTCATTGTATGATTGCTTGTGTTGTTAATGTTTCTGAACTGATTAATGCTCATGTCATAATGTTTTTTGGGCTTCTGCAGCTATATAACTTCTCCAGATCCCTTTGGGTTTTTACATAGAATCTATACTATGGTTGCTTAGCTACCCATGAAGTTGCTTCACTTTGGTTGACTTGTGGCAAAATGAGATTCTGGCAGTGGGCAGTGAGGGAGAAACCAAAGACGCTACATGTGCACCAATTGAAATAGAAACCATATATGGTATGTGTGTTTACCCTGAATAACAGATGTACTGTACACAGTACATAGCACATACATGTACATGTAAACAGTGCTGTGTATGATGTAGTACACAGCTATACGTATGTGTGTGTGTGTGTGTGTGTCTGTGTGTGTGTATGTGTGTGTGTGTGTGTGTGTGTGTGTGTGTGTGTGTGTGTGTGTGTGTGTGTGTGTGTGTGTGTGTGTGTGTGCGTGTGTGTGTGTGTGTGCATGTGCATGTTGCCATATGCATGATGCTGGAATTCGTAGTCAGAATCTGATAAAACAGTGAAAATGAGATGGAAGATACAATACATTGAGTGACTGTTGAGAAGAGCAAGCTTGGTATAAAGATAACACACAGGATTGCCATTGGTCACCTGATTTTTGTCCAAGAAGAAAGTAATGAGATGTCTGCTCAGGCCTCACTCACATGATGCATAAACATTCTACCGTGGTGAACCTGACTCAGGTTATAAGAAAGCCAGAGTAGTATGGAGGATATTGTCTCAACTGGAACTTATCATGATAAGATTCAGTTAGCCCCCCATCACCACCAAAATATGTTCTGTGTGCAGTGGGTGGTAGAAGCTTTACAAGAGAAGTAGTTACATAACATGGAGTAAGTCAATGTTATGACTACTTTTAATACAGGATGTAAACAGATTCTGAAACGGTGTCATTTCTAAGTGTTGTGGGTGATCATATATCAATATGGTCAACAGTAAAATCATCTCCCTGCACGTAACCATTAATTGTGACAGTACAAATGCTGTTTAAGGGGTAGTCAGGTTTTTATCTTTACCAGAACATTAAACACAAATAGTAAGTTTTTATTCACTTATTTCTTGTAGGATTAACTGCAACAGGCCTTAAATTAAAATTTTTTATCCTGTGTGAGATAGTTCAAGCTGTTTATTGCTCATTGGCTAAGGTGTTATAATTATAGTGCTGGTGTCTGAACATAATTATGCACTGAAGGACAATCTCTTGCTCTCGATAATAGTTTTTCTCTAGAGACAATGTCTCCAGTAACCACACACAACATATACTTTATGCAACGCATGCACAATACATTATACTGTATGTAGCTAACCTTGTATGGTATAGACAAAATAGTCCCACGTACATTTCTGTGACATAAAATAAATTTTATTTCTCTGTAAAAGGAAATGCCTGTGTACTGCAGTTAGTTACCAGGTAGCTGTAGCCATGACACAAAGGAGTCTCCCTAAATCTCACACATACACACACACGCGCACGCACACACACAAACACATAGAGTAGAGAAACAACTCCCTGAATGATAATGGCTTGGATAACTATGTACGTAGTTCCAACGTGCGAATCAAGCAAAATACAACCAGGTACACAGTTGTACTTCATGTATCTTGTACATTATCTTCTTTGCCAAGTTGCAATAAATGATTTAAACATTTTAATTGAATTTTTAATTTGAGACACTGAGCCCAAGGTGTCAACAATATCCTACACTTGGTGGACTTTAGTTGTCTGCTATTACAAAACTATTGAATTTAATTAGTGTTTCACAAAATTCACCAACAGCATATTCATAAAGAAATACAGAAAGTGAAATACAGAAAGTGAAATACAGAAAGTGTCTATTAAAGGGATTGAACCATCCTGTTCTTCCTCCAACACAATGTGGATAAAAGACTCCTGTCTACTAACACACTTTCATGCCGAAACACATTCATACCAAAGTACACAACACATGTAGTGGCAGTGTTCTATTCAGGTAATGTCATATACCGGCTAGGGTTTGAGATGCTTCAACTGTGCTTTGTACTATGAGAGACTTTAATGTGTTAGTACAGTGGTGACTGCAGTGTTGACACCACAAACTCTGCTACATTCATACACAGCTCATGATATAGTTACTTGACTGTGGCTTTAGCACTTCTCAAATGCAAACAGAAGCACTAGTATAGATATTATTATTATTATTATTATTGTTATTATATAGCACTTTACAGTAACAGCACTGAAGGTCTGACAGCAACATGTGCTGGAGCCTTTGGATTACCTAACCTAACAGGAACTGGATACTTTAAATGATTACTTAACCTAAGGTATCACAGTGCATATGTATGTGTTTATCACCAGTAGATCTGTTCCAAAATGATCCCATTGTTTCTGGGAATTATAAACAACAGTAATTAGGTAATTGTTTATCACTAATATCAGATGGTGACTAGAAGCAATTCACTAATCTATTATTCCACATCTGTTAAAGCCAGACCGTATATATCACTAGTGAATTTGTGACTGAGAGATCCCATTGCTTCATTTGGTCTGAATATATTGGGTTATAGTTAGTAAGACCCTGTGGTTCAGTTGCATACTTCTTCTGGGCTTGCGACTTTACTACATTTATATTATGTGATCACCATAGAACTCAATATACTAGTACATCAATACCATTCCACTGATAATCAGTCCGAACAACACATGTACATGTATAGTCATGTAGTCATTGGTGAACTCAGCTAGTGTTGTGGAACAGGATAGCTAGCTGTAATGTAAAACTTCATAACTGTTATTATAAGAGTTTGGAAATCAATAAGAAATTGTTCTTCACTGCAAAGACAATAGCTAACTCGAAATAGGTTTACAGGCTGTCTTACAAAATTAATTACCATGCAGGAGAAACGCATATGTATGACATGAAGATTGAAGAGCATGACATGTAATGTTTCTTTAAGTAAAGAAGAATACAGTACATGTTGTTATATGCCCTAGCTACTTACCTCTCACCCCTCACCCCCTTGAAGTTTAGTTACACATACATAGCCAACTAAAAGTAATACAGGAAATACATATCATTTACATACTGAAAGCAATAGGTACTAGCTCCACAGGGTTTACACAAACCCTTCACATTGATCATCAAAACTCAATCCCACAATCAATAGTCTCAAGCAGCCCATGTTTTGTGGTTGTCAGGATAAGATTTCACCACATGTACCTGTGTTGAACTAAGGTTATATCTGGTATATTCTCGGTGGATTGCCACACACTATATACAGTGATACAGTCTCTAGAAAATTTATTAGTCAGTTCTACCTGATGTACTTAAACTACACACTAATAAACATGGTCATTAACAAATTCACATAAAGTGTACTGAACTAACTGACATCTGAGGTACTAGTGTATCATGTACTAGCTGCAATATAGTCATCATTTATGGTATAGCCAAAGGCAAATCTATATATATATATATATGTATGTATGTATGTAGTTGTGTGTAATACAGTATACAGTGTGTAACTGCTACTTTTATTAAGTGCTAAGTGATGTTTTATTGAGAACACTCATAGAGCTGTAAGTGATAGCCTTGATATGGTGTATGTTGTGTGTGTGCCTATGGCTGCCACCTCAAACATGAAGCTCATTGCTTTACACTTCTCAGTTATCTGCCTTCAAGTTATTCAATGATGCTACGTATAATAGATAATTAAGTTACTAATTCTGTTTGTTTGAGTATTTGAACCATATAATATTACATTGTTATTGTGGTTAGGTTCACTTTTTGATTGCACAGCATACAGTGGGAGTTATTGTCTGTGTACAACTTGCAGTCAGTAATACTGAAGTAATCAACAGTGGACACATTGTGCAATATATCTACAACATGAAAATCTACAGCAAGAAATCACCAGGAAATCATAAGGAGATTCAATACAGGATGATGTATGACCTCACATCAGTGGCAACTTCATTAACATAATATATGTAACTGGCAGTGTTGAGTATTATAATAATAACATGTATTTTTAAATTTCAAGTATATCAGTACTTATGCATGTATTTGCTTGAGGCCCACATATTGCATGGTGATTCCTTTTAAACAGGTTTCACTTTATGTACTTCTCTCAGCGTGTGTGTGTGCATGTGTGTGTGTGTATGTAGTGGTAGTGTGTGTACTTGTTACCTTATGTTATGTGTTAATTGATTACAGTGTATGCAATTTTAAACATACTTGGAAGAAATCCATTGAGGTGATTTAATTTAAAAAATAAAGTCTTTCTTTTGTGTATAGTGTGTTAGGAGATGGTTAGGTTTTAATAATAGGACAGTATGTAGTAAACTTAGGAAGCCCTGTATACTTCATATGGTCAAAATACATGATGTTATTGGATAATTTTCATAGTCAGTAGTGCATAGATATATTATGCCAATATATATATACCAAACGTGTATCTATACAAAAACCATACTAAAATGGTAAAGAAATTTGAGCTTGTGAGTTTTAGTAAATTTCTGTTGTTCTGTGTGATGTATAGAGTTGTTGTCAACTGACAATAAAGAAACTGCATGAGAAACAGAATAGTATGGAGGCTATTTTTAGCAACAGATCTTGTGTTGATGCTTCAGTAGCTAAATGGTTGAGAACGCAAGATTAGCTTCAGCAAAAAGTACTGTAACACAATGACACTTGTAAAGAGTGTAAATGCTTATCACCACTAGACAGCTGGTAGTCTCTACTGATTGGCAGAAGCTTTGACTCTGTATGATGCAACAAATTACAACCAACCATAAAATTTGTAACACTTTGTTTGTAGTAGTCTTACAGGAGACATGATTATGTTCAGTATAGAATAGCTACATACATATATACCATGTATATCATGAACTTTTGGTACAGGTACCAGGAGTAAAAGAATCTTTAATGTGGCTACCCAGGGAAGAAGTTATAAAACAAAGAATTATTGTTGATGACAACTCAGGTAAATGAAGTAAATGATTTGTAATTAAAATTTCAGAAAGTTTGACTCAAAGGACAGTTACTGGACAACATCATTTCTAAGGTTACTCCAATAATCTGATCAGTTATCAGAAATCCCCTACATCCGCTTTGTCTTCTGTATCAGTTTAAGGGGATGTTTTTGTGTGGAAGTGTCTGGTTATTCAAAAAAATGTTTGGAGGTACATAGCTAGGGTACACATGCTCATGTATACGCACATTGGTAAATACATTCAATATGGATACAAAAAGTTTTAAGGGGCACTTGAAATTTACAAAATTGTGCAGAATACTTTGCAGAATATCAATTCATGAAACTTTCAGAACAAAAGATACTTAAATTGACACTTAAGGCAATCGCAGAAGCACAAGGAAACAATATTTATGAAATGTAACCATCAAACTTTTGTGAGTGTATGACAATATCCCGGCAACATGTTTACTGGCAAATATATGGGAATAGAGTGATATCAGTTATTATAATAACAACTTATGACTTGTGTACTTTCAATATTTCTAACCTTGGAACACATTTACTGAAAGAAAAATGAAATATTATCCAGGTTTATCTGGTATAAAGATATACCTGGAAAATAACTACTGTACTGTTATATTGTATTGAAGTTAGTTTTAAAAGAAAGATGTTATGTATCTGTGATTTTTTGGTAAATGAAAATTGTATATTGGACCAATTGTGTAGGCTTTTACCTACTCACATCACATGTATGCACTAAAATGATGGGATGATGACCATACTATGTGTCATGGAATAGAAGAAGAACCTGAAGCATGTACAATTAAATACGCTAAAGTGTATGGGCAATAACTCACAGGAACTAACATGGCAAGTATTATCTACCTTATAAATTGCTTGTAGTGGCATTCAGCATGCGGAATGTCAGTTTATATTTTTTCCAAATAAGTAGATGCATAGACGTGGCCAGTAGTGGCATGTGTGAAACACTGGAAAGTGGATGGTATAGATGATATGGTCAGTTTGCATAACACTGTAATATATCACATTATATGTACACACCCTACACATAACCCGAGGCATTTAAATACCACAAGCTATGAGTACTCCTTAAAGAAGCCAAAAGGCCATGAAATTGTAGCACTTAGTTTGCTATAGAACAAGTACATCTAATACACTTTGCTGTAGGCATAAAAAAATTCCGCAGCCATACTGGCATGTTGCTAGGGAGCAAAATTACTAGTTAATTAACAAGAAAAGAAATTGTGATTGATAAAATAGTTTTTCAATGCATACCTGATTACCTGCTTCCAACCCCTACCCAGTACCCTAGCATGTTAGCAACATATAAGGTATAGAAATAGCTATAGACCATTGACAAGCACTATGAATTGGTAATAATTAAAATACCCAACGTTATCACTGCTCTTCCAACCATCCTAAATAGAGCCTGTACTTCTGAGAATAGGGACAGGAGTGTGAGAATAGGGACAGGAGTGTGAGAATGTGTAGTAAAACTTATAACCTGTTGTGTGGTTTTGTACATGTATTTGTACAGATTTGTATGAATGCAAAACTGTGAGTAGTGTGTAGATGACCCAGTAAATTGGGTATAAGTATGACCACATATAATATAATATAATAGCTGAAGGCCTTGTTTTGTGTGTAGTGTGTGGCATGCCCACATGAGTGATAATCTGTAAGGTTATATGCATACAAACACTGAGTACACAATGTTTGATAGATTTCACTGACTTTATAGGTACCTATGAGTCAGTGTTGCAAAATACTCCTGAGGGTAAGACTAGTACCCCACAGGAGGTTGTACCATGTCTCATGAATGAATGTGTGGGCATCCAAACTTAAAGTCCCCACGTGAATCTCAACATTTATATCACAGATTCAGATGCATACACACTACACACACCCTTAATAAATGCTCTACTGGGTTCCTGCTCCACATCAATTCTTGTTAATGATGATTGCTGTTTCAGTTGTTACATGTGTACATACGTACATATATTTGCCTGAAGCATTCATTTTGGATTGCAGGAATGCTCATATAAATGTATGTATGGCTTAAACAAAGCCTCCTCCACAACCAACAATATATATGTGCTATGTAACCAGAGGAAATGTATATATAGTGTGACTGCATGAACCAATCAGAACTGGAGGAGGAGGGATTCAGAACTGAAGGGGTTCGTGCAACTACAATATTTTCTCCACACGTAAGTGAATTGTTTTGTGGGAGACAGTTGAGGTTGATGAGGCTACGTACCTTGTAGAATAGCAACAAGACTACTTGAAAATACAGCCACTAAATCCCTTGTATAATATCTGATCAATTGCTTATACATGTTCTTAGTGCTCTGCTTAGCACTAAACGTTATTGAAATATGTACATACCTGATTCAACTGCTCCAAAACATGAAGTACACATGTGCATGAACTAATGTGCTGATATAGCACAATGTCTAACTTGTATGTGTGAGAGACCAATATTATAGCACTAGTCAAAAGATATGTTAATTTTAAGCAGCCAAAATTACTCCTCTAAGAAATATTATATACTCTATAGAAAAAGAATCTGCTTCTGTCATAGTAGACCCTCAGGTCCAGCTAAACCACAACATGCTTGATCACTATTAATGACAAATTTACGTCTGCACAAGCTATGCCATATCTTAATGAAACAGTAAAGATTAAGTCACAAAAATTTTGGTATTGTCAATGCGAGCAGCAAAACCTCAGGCGCAAAAGCTGCATGTGAAGCACTTTGGTATGTAGTAGTAGTAGTCATAACAATAACTTTTATTTGAGAAGAAAACTTACAGTAGAATTGAATCTTGATTATGTATTGACTTCATAGTTCTTTTGTAGCTACTATGTACATTTTCAATGTATAGTCACATTAATTGTGGAAACTGATATCTGTTGACCATTATGCATTACAATATGTTACATAATTCATTAATCAGCAAATTACATGTTATTGGTATGTACCGCAGAGCAACCTTCACTTAGATCAATGTGTTACATGCAGTATAAATGTATTTATCAGCATTGTCTCAACCTACATAGCACAAATGTAAGGAACATATAAATGTATCTATCAGCATTGTCTCAACCTACATACCACAAATGTAAGGAACAATTAGAAGTTTTACAAGTTAAAATAAAAATGTGCTTAAACAAGGGAATTATCACTGGAAGTGTAAATTCGAATTCTATAGAACTAGCAGTTAATTAGCATGGCTAATGTAGGAATTAAATTTGCATTACAGATGATGATCTCCCATGTTTAAATGTAATGATCTCTACTATCTTGTAAAACTCCTAATTTAGTAACAGTGTGTATGTTTGTTGGCAAGTAAACACCAACTGTCCATGTCTCACATAACCACCATTGAGACATGACACAGATGCAGTCTCTTGTGGAGTACTAGTCCTGCCCCCAGGAGGACTTGCCTGCGATGAGTCCTAGCACCCAAGTAGTACACAGGTGACCTGAGTATAGGCATATGCATGACCCTGTATATGACAACCGAGGGCTTTGCAATTGCTCTGTGTGTGTGCACATGTGTGTGTGTGTGTGTGTGTGTGTGTGTGTGTGTGTGTGTGTGTGTGTGTGTGTGTGTGTGTGTGTGTGCATGACTATGTGTGAGAAAATGTGCACATAAAACCACTTGAAACTTCTAGACTACAAATTGTTTAATAAGTTGAAGCCATTAGAGCCTTCTGTTTATAAGGTTTTCACAACCACTACTGCACATACGCAGAACTACGTATGCATGTTATTACTTAGACCATAAAATTTAAAATACTCATCATCAACATGTTGACAACATGCACACTCAGAATACACTCTGTCTTTACTGTTACTGCTCTCCCTATCAATTGGATATAAAAGAATGCAGGGATGTGCTGCATAACTGACAACAAGTGAAAAAATGATGATCAATACTTTTTATCAAATTACATACAACCAATATATTTAAATGTTAGCATGACAGTCAGTCTAGCTACATATATAATAGGTTCTACACTATACTGCAGCTAAATGTTGGAGGTAAGCATTTGCCAAAGCCTTCTGCAATTACCATGAATGACTGGAATTGTGTTTCCTAGTAACAATCCCCTGAAGCTAGGTATGTTTTGCATCTACAGCAAACACGTATTATGTGTTCACATTTCATAGGAATGTAAGATGGTGAAAATTTTATAGGTTTTTAACCTAACAATACATTTCTTAAGTTTTTGGAATTTATTTTCTTCAAGTTGAATACATGTATGTGACAGCATGAGCACAAAAAATCTGGTAGAAGCCAATCATTGTATTGATGACCATATTCAACTTGTAAGTACGTACATGTATGCAGTATTTTGTCATTTCTGCATGCCACTACTGACGACATCCACATTTCAGAGTTGTTTATTTGAAAAATACCGCTGTTCTAAGAATGCTGCTATGTACATAGGCACATTTGTAAGGTATGTAGTTTTCACAAGGCTAAATGCAAAGGTGAAATCTGTAATTTTGTTTAGTGGTTGTGCTAGAGCCAATAAAAACTTAGTGATTGCCTATATTGTTACAATCAAAAGTGAGCCTTGCTTTAGTGAGTGAAAACAACTTAGAAGTATGAGAATCTTGGATGACTAAGCCCACACATATAGTTCCATCCTTCTTTTAGTGCTGTAGTCTATAAAGGTTTATTGTTTTGACTCCTTGTAGGATCATTATTATTGATACTGTTCACTATATTGTTATATCAACAGTTTTGAAACTGCTTCAGTATTATTGTAGGATACATGGCGATTACCATAAGAATACGATACTCTAATAGAGCAGTCAAAATTCAATTCTCAATAACTATAGACCGGTAATGGTGTACTACAAGTATGACTTTACAAGCAATAACTGTTTGAACTTTTTAATCGTATTAATCCCTTAACATTCTGATTAGTGACTTAACTAAATCTCTGTATATATCTGTAGCAATGTCATACATACAGATTTTAGCTCACCTCCACACAGCATCTAAAATTAGGAAGTCTAAGAGGAATAAATTTTATGGGTTTGCTGTTTCAATACAAAAAAAGCTATTCACAAATCTCCTTTTAGTGAATTTAAGTGAAGTACATTTGTTTGGTGACTTACGTACAATCTACATGCTTTTGCTATCTCCCTAACTATTTCTGCCTGTTGCAGTGTATACAACACCATTTTGTGAAGACCCCTGTTATGGTTCAACTTATTCCCAGGTAGATTGCCATATGTGTGTTCAAGTGTTTGCAGTGGAATACTTGGCAGTACTGATGGGTCGCTGCATGGCAAAAGGTCTCCTTTGAAGTGAAGGTTAGTTTTATTGTCATGCATGTGAGTGTGCATCATTGTGTTGGCCATTATCAAAGGGTCAAAATGTTGTTGTCTTTAGAAGCCTTTTAAAAAAATGAATTTCTAGAACTACATCGACACATGTATTTTATTTCTCAAGTGACATCAAGTCCAAGGAACTGTCACACAGACACTAACTATTGTCCGCACTTTTAGTGTTCCTTCTAAATATAGTGATGATAAAAATGATTAACATTTTCGAATCTTTGTTAACAGTCTAGTTGTTCGGTGTGCTCCATGTGCTCCCTCAAAGTATTGGTAGGTGCTTGAGTTGGTAATAATCTTTTGCAATCGTCATGACTGGCTAATAATTTCTTTCCTGCTTAGTTCGTTCAAGCTCTATAGTACTAGATGGCAGAAATTCTCTGGCTTTCATATTTTTTGGATTCCTTGTTGCTTAGAGTTTTGTGGAAATGTATGTCCTATGCACTGTACCAGCTGAAAGCAATGCACCTACAGAAATACGAAATGGTTTAGATGATGATCCTCAACGTGTGCTGCAAACTTGTACAATGGTCACAAATGGTTAGCAATTTCTTTTTATTAATTTGTTCACCAATCATGTTTCCTAGATACATGTGTTGCTATGGAACTTTTTGCTATGCAGTAAAAACAAAACAAAAAAACTGTGTAGTCTGTGGTGTTTTATATGAGAGCAAATGATATGAATTTTGTGGCTTGTTTCATCTTTGCGTAGCATTCATACGCATAATTGTGGTTGAGACCTATAAATGTGCAGCAGGACCCAGAAGAGTCCAGACTTTCAACTGGTTTTTGATACTGGAAATGTAAAATACTGAATGATTGGGTTACGTACATAAGTATTTAATTACCAAAATTTCAAGGGATAAAATTACGAAGTCTTAACCAGTTGTTTTTTTTTAAACAAGTGGTAGTGTGATGGGTTGCAATTGACATGTGACCTGAAGGCCATTGTGGTATTGAAGATGACTCATATGCATTATGCCAAGATATATGTGTGTGAGTGGATTCTACTATGTAATGTACAAGTGTGTGAAGTTACGTAGTCAAGATATTGTGCTGTAATTGTTTGTCCATGAAAAATAAATTACAATTTTTCATGTGGTCATAATTCCACCTGCAGGGAGATTTGACATGACATCATTGTTACAGCTTGTCACTAGTCTGGGATTATAGCACTCCATGCATTATAACTAAACACATCCATGTGTGTAGTGTGTGTGTGTGTGTGTGTGTGTGTGTGTGTGTGTGTGTGTGTGTGTGTAGTGTGTGTGTGTGTAGTGTGTGTATGTGTGTGTGTAGTGTGTGTGTGTGTAGTGTGTGTATGTGTGTGTGTAGTGTGTGTGTGTAGTGTGTGTGTGTGTGTGTGTGTAGTGTGTGTATGTGTGTGTGTAGTGTGTGTATGTGTGTGTGTGTGTGTAGTGTGTGTATGTGTGTGTGTAGTGTGTGTAGTGTGTGTGTGTGTGTGTGTGTGTGTGTGGTGTGTGTGTGTGTAGTGTGTGTATGTGTGTGTGTGTGTGTGTGTGTGTGTGTGTGTGTGTAGTGTGTGTATGTGTGTGTGTAGTGTGTGTATGTGTGTGTGTGTGTATGTGTGTGTGTGTGTGTGTGTGTGTGTAGTGTGTGTATGTGTGTGTGTAGTGTGTGTGTGTGTGTGTGTGTGTGTGTAGTGTGTGTAGTGTGTGTATGTGTGTGTGTGTGTGTGTGTGTGTGTGTGTGCGTGTGTGTGTGTGCGCGTGTGCATGTATGTGTGCGTGTGCGTGTGCACATGTAGTGTACGTATGTGTGTGTATTATGTGTTTGTGTGTACCACATGTGAGAGAATTTGTGTGAAAATTGTTCACCCTATATATATAAAACTGCTTTTATTAACTTAAGGTTTGTATTTAGAATTTCACACATACGCATGTACTGTATATATGTGTAGCTTTATCCTCAAGTGATGTGATGCTATAAAGTAAGAAATTATAACATAAACACTCATAATTGTCTACACTGTTATGTAGTGTCCACCCTAGTTATTAGGAAGTATAAGGCAGTGTATTATTAATACTCTTTAACATTAACACTACAGCTTTACAAATTTAGCTGACTGAGAGTCTATATATGTGAACAAACTTAACAGACAAACACAGCCTAGCTATGTGGCATACTCTTTCCCTAACTGTGTAGCCCCTTGACAGACATTGGAGTTCAGAATGATACATTTGTAATTATTATGATTGGCTAACACTTTTTAATTAATTTCAAACATGTTAAGTGTTCATGTTCCATAGCAAAGCAAGAGCTTCGAGATGATAGAAAATTTTTTTTACTTTGGTGTTCAAAGATTCCCTGCTACTTGGAGCTTTATACTTTCTTTGAGTGGAGTGTTTGTGAGAATGACCATATGAGCAGGAAGACCAACTAGTGTAACAAGAGGTAATCACAAAAATGGAATAGTTTAGATGTTGACAATCACTGTGTGCTCATTATGCTGTAAACTTATTGTCACAAATGGCTTACAATATCTTTATATTAAGTTACATACGTACATACATGTTGCTATGGTATCTTTTTGCCTACAGCAAATTTTACATATGATGGAAGTTTATGGCTTTAAACTTGTTTCTTTTCCTTGTAGTTTGTAGTTTTGTGTTTTGAGTTGAAGGTATAGGGTGTGCGTGTAGCTGCATGTATGACATACTTGGCACTGCACACACAATGTGAACCAATATATAAAAGCCAATAATTTTAATTGATGACTATGTCCTTACACCAAGAGTATAATACCATTACTGTTGCTTACACATGTGATCCTCCTCTAGTCAGTTTTTGTCGCTGCTGCATGACAATACTGGCTACATCTACATATATTTTCAAGGCTGTAGAAATATCGGGTGGCATTTGCACCACAAATAATTTATATAGGAGATCTGCTATTTTTTCTCCTACTATACTGTACTTCATGGCATTTTTACGTGTTAGCTGAAGTCATCCAATAAAACAGCTTTATTCATCCTGAATAAAGCACATTGTATTTGCTATAGGTTAAAGATTACAATGAGGAAAATTTGTAGCTTTCACAATAGCTATAATACTGCAATCTTGTTCATAAACACATGTTGCTAGGACATCACCATGCACCCACAAAAGTTTAAGGGTATTATATTTCTTGAATAGTGTAAGAGTTTCCTCATGTTCTGGTGAATTCTTTATGGTCTTAGTATAACTTAGCTTAATTAACTATCTTATGTACTGAAGGTGCTTCATTCATATTAGAACTCTATGCAAGTCATCTATGACAGTTGTAAAGTTAGTGTGTCCTTCAAAACTTTGCACTTTCATGGTACAGTGAAAACTGTTATCTATCTCAGCTGGTTATCATAATAATCTCCGGTAGTGTACAGCCACTTGCTTAATATGGCTTGTAAATTAGGCAGCCAGAATAAAAAGATTTCATCACCACCATAATTATGTGTTTTACAGATACATGTGTAGATGTTACTTGTTTACTTCATATTTTAGATGATTTGATACTCGTGTGCCAAAAACAGATCCTGACACTGATACAGAAGACACAGCGGATATTGGGTATTTTAATAGCCAATCAGATTATTGGAAATAACACCATCCAACTGAAAAATTAACTGCACGTGTTATTGTGCTGTTTTAAAACTAAATTTATAGTATGTTGAAACTTCAATTAACAAGTCATGAATCATTTTTATTAGCTATTGCACCTGTCATTAATTTATTTACTACAAATTCTGGTTGTGTAAAATATATAGAATTTTTGCACTGATATACAAACAAAGTGTTACAAATTTTATGATTACAGTTGCATCACAAAACATCAAGGCTGGGATCAGTCCAGTAGACTCTATACCAGCTGTGCCACACTGTGATAGATAATTATATACACACATTCTTTACAGATTATACCATATACACACACATATGATTCACATCCACAGTTACAGTATATAGCCTTATGTCCCAACTTGTTTTATGTATCAAACCTAATTGCTGTTTTATAGATCATGAGAAGTTATGCTGTTAAGCATGCACTGGTGATTGTAGAGGAATCCTGGATCCCAGGCTGTGTGGCTCCTCAGGCACTTTCCTGCAAGCTGTATGTGGACTGAGTCACCACCTGGTCTGGGATTCAGTAAAAGTATTACTTATGTTTTACAAGTATTGACCATATTACCTGTGTTAACAATGTTACTGGTATTTACCAGTACTACCTGTGTGACCTATGTTACCAGTATATACAAGTATATTTCCTGTATTACCTGTGTGGCCTATGTTGGTATTACCCATATTATGCAAGTATTACCAGTATTACCAGTATTACCTGTTTTACTCATAATATCTTGTTTCACAGGCTTTAAACTTCTTTGTTTTATAGTGAATAATAATCATATTAATCAGCTGTACATACTGAAGCATCTTCACAGTATCACTAGATCTTCACAGAATAATGTGTCCAATTCCAATTTCTACATTGTCAACAATCCTGTTTGTAGAACTAATAAAAATGGTTTAATAGCATGTACCGTGTCTATCCTAGTACTAAATATTTGTTATTCAAAATGTGTCCATGTGCAAGTGTTCAGTGTGCCATATAATTACAATACACATATATGTATTGATTACCTATTTCAGAGGGACTTTATACATAACTAGTAATGTGAGTTTAAGAAGAAATGTGTACTAAGACTGCATGGCTTTCCCATACTGTATTAACCATTCCAACTAACTCTATACATATGGCTGCTATTAAGCTATTGCCTAACAACTGCATTTATATTTTAGGTTAGGTAATCCTAAGGCTGCAGCACATGTTGCTGTCAGACCTTCAATGCTAGTCACTGTAAAGTGTTAATAATAATAATAATGATACACAATCTCTTTGAAAGGTATTACTACTAATATAGCTAGCTATATATTTATGACACAAAAATATAAATTGAACATATGCTTATCATGAAAGCACATGTACGTTTCATTGAACCTATGTAGCTACTTGACATAATACATAGTCAATAATGGGTGCATGGTCTTATAAATGAGGTTACCACAAAGCAGGACTTTTGTGAACCAGGAGGCCATAAATGGTGCTACAGTGTATGTTTTTTTGTTGCAGATAGTCATTGTGGAATGGCAGGGAGTGACTTCCCAACACGTATGCATGTGTATATAGATAGATAAATAATTTACTTCAACAGAAAACTGCACTGGTTGTTCCGATCAGTTGCAGGACAACACAGTCCTTCTGTGCGCCTCAAAATGTGAAGTTAGTGTCAAATAAATTGTAACAGTGTAATACCATCTGGGTTAAATGTGATCACTAAAAATTCCACCAAAACAAAATGCAATCTATTTACTGTGAATGCCAATGTCTGCCATGTGTAAAATAATGAGCTTCATGTTATGGACATGGTAAAGACCATGTACACTGTACACCTGATGAAGGCTATCACTAACAGATATATGAGTGTTTGTATGTAATAAAAGTAGTCACACACTGTATCATACTGTAACCATAAGTGATAGCTATTATAGCACATTTAACAGGTGTTTAGCTCCACTTTATCTATGATTATGTGACATTTTGCTAATATGAAAAGGACCATGTTTAATAAGTATGTAGTGTGTACAGTATACAGTTAGCACACAGGAGCCTTGTACATATATCAGGTATATAGAACTATAATAATAATAAGTTTCTTTAAGATGTACAGCCAGAAACTACCATGCCGTAGAGTAATTTTTTATGTGATGGCTGTGAAGTTAATGAGTAGATTAGCATACAGACGGTTTGTGGTGGAAAGTGAAATGGTGAATAACTCAATTTTATGATGGTGAGTTGTTTTGCTTGGATACTGTATACACCTGCATGGTGATACCTGAGCTCTTGTAGTGCACACAGAAGTCTGAATATTTAAAGTACAAATTGAATTTAAAAAGCCTAAAACCAACAGTACAATAATTTACCTATAGGCCATATAAAGGTATGTGATTTTGCCATTTGGATGATTAGATGCACTATACATCAGCATCCTTTCACCACAAGGGACTATGGAGATGACATGTATTATTTTTGTTTTCAAGTAATTTTAGTTCTAGTACATAATTATTCTTGTGTGTGTGTGTGCATGCATTTTTGTGTAGTATGTGTGTGTGTGTGTGTGTGTGTGTGTGTGTGTGTGTGTGTGTGTGTGTGTGTGTGTGTGTGTGTGTGTGTTTGTGTAGTATGTGTGTGTGTCAGTGTGTGTGTGCGTGCACGTGTGTGTGTGTGTGCATGCTTGCGCGTATGTGTGTGGGTTCAAGTAGTGTCGTATTTATGTAATCTTAGATAATGTACATATCTTTATAGGTATGTGATAATGAGTTGTGTCATGTACTGAAATCTTACCTGCAACCACAAAAAAAATGTACATCTGTACAGAACATGTAGCTCAGTATTTCAGTGATACTTCCTGTTCATTTGCAGGTGGGTTTGCATATAGGCTTGTGGTTACTCCTCAAAGTTGGCCACATTGCCTGCATGAGGAATAGGAAATTTCATCATGTGATGGCTAGTTTACCAGACTTCCAGACAATCTTATATCATGTACTCTGATATCTTCTTACACCGCAGATCATTCATACCATGTTTGTGTACATGTATATATATATATATACATGTGTTATTTGGCCTGTTTTAATACTGGTCCAATTTGTTGACATACTGTAGTTATAAGGTTGAAGGGGTATACACTGGAGTACACATATACAACTAGCTACAGCTTTCATTTGTAATGCACAAATTAATGTAATTAAATTTAAATACAATAAAGCCAGTCATTTGATCAATAAGTGTAACGGTCACTTAATTGTTCAGTCTTACATAGCTACTGTATTGAACAATTCATGTATATACCCCAGAAACTAGACTAATGACAAACAGATACACACACAATTACACATGTGTTATGAAACCCCATAATGAAATACTGGTTTCTATTTGTGGCTAAATATGTTGAAACCAAGTGTATTCTCTATCAAATGACCACAATGTCATGAGATGTATGTCGTAGATATACAAAGCAGGGTTTGTAGTGTGAACACTACCAGTCATTGTTTTCCTGTTAAAATGTGCATATTTAAAACATTTAAATTATAGTATAGATCAGCTGGTGTGTATATAAATACTCTATATATGTATGGTATCCTTGTATCTAAGTAAATCGAAATTGTACATCACATACATACACATTAGGAGTATTCTGCTTATACATAGTAACACCAAAAAAATGTGAATAAACTGTTTAATGTATTTTGCTGGGAAAAGCTAAATTCAATAGTTTTGAAACAGCTGACATGTTACAACTATAAGGAGTAAGATAGTTTGTGTAATCAATATACCATCTTGAAACTTGAGTTAAAAATGAAATATGGTCCAAATTATGTATACATACACATACACGCATGCACACACACACATACACACACACATACACACACACATACACACACACACACACTGCTACAGTTGTAATGTTGTTCGTTTGTTATGGGACCGGTGTATTGTATGATTTATCAGTCACTGTGATGATAACTGAAAACTCTTTCCCTAAACTTGATTAAGAGAACTCTATCCGTGAGGTTCCATCCTGTGATATCATGCCTTGAGGCATTCCTCATGTCAAAATTACGAAGGTACTTGGGACTTCTTTATCTATGATACACAAGGCTTCTGTTTTGTGTGTTGCTTAATATGTCTTGTTATATAGATAATCCTTTGAAAATTTCCACCATACGTATACATTGGTCATATGCATCGCCTGGTACGCCTGCTTTGTTCTAATGATGTATATACATCTGTGCCATACAAGGTATGTATGTGTGGATGGTGTTAGTTTTCTGAAGTCACATGGCAAACATAGTGTGGTACGTATATGTTGCTAGGTTCATACCTGTTTTTCCAGCAAATGATGTATTCTCTCATTCAAGCAGAAACTATGTAACAAGGTATTAAACTGCCAAAATGTTGCCACATAACAGACAATGGTGCTATTATATGATCTGTTTACTTTCTGTATCAATAGCTTTTAGGAGTAGTCATGGTGACTTGCCAACTCCTTGTTAATTTTTTTGCATTAGTCAGCTAGCTGGATCATAGTTGACAAAACAATAGTTATGCTATGCTGCTGCCAGTGATAACCATATGCATCATTGAGAAAGTTTCAAATATTATATTTTACACATGTATGCACAAAAGGACACACTTTCATTTGGAATACAGCAATAAATATAAATGGCCTCCAATTCCCCTACCACCTGCATCTTTATGTGTCTCTTATTTTGTATTTATGTCATGAAATTATTAGTAACAAATTCAAGAAAATTTGTACATCATACCAGTCAAGAGATGAGTGATGACATTATATAAAAGGACTACCAAAATTATGAACTATGTAACAATATTTACAGTGCTATAATTTTTAAAATAAAGTAACCAAGTGTGTGTGGTTTTGCTTTTAGGTACAGTCTGGGTAACTGTACTTGAAATTTCTCTGTCCAAATTAACCAGTTCTACTTTCAACTTCTTATAGAAAATGCCACCTTTCATAGGCTTGAGATGGTCCAATATAAAAGTCAAATACTTTAACAACAATTATCTGTTGGTGTTATCCACATGTCAATCTAGACCAAAAGCCATGCTGTTAAAGAATCGTCATCAACTTCTCTCGGTATGGTGACACTAAGTAAGCTGGTTGCTAACAACTGATACACATGATATAAAGTCACAGGTTACCCCTTATATGTTTAGTTATAATGTTATCAGCAATGCACACATAGTACGTATGATGAATCAGCATTACAGCTGACATGGTTTTTGTATTATGGCATGCAGTAAACTTCAACTATATAAAGTATGAGTGTTTCAATGTAGAGCTGATGGGAAGCACTACAAAGATGTTGACACTGAAATGGTTTAGGTAATTAGTCAGTGTACCAAAGGGATTAGGTCACTACTAGCTAAGGCTGCACTTGGCCACTTTGTCTATGCCAGCTCATGGCCTCTGTTTAGTAACCATAACTACACATGTATAACACTATAGGTCTGAGATTTTTATTGCAAGTTTCAAGTAACTGTTCCTTATGAATTTTGTGATTAAATATATATATGTTTACTACACAGCTCATATGGTGCTTTTGCTATGTACAACATTTTTTTTTACTACTATATATTGGTCAAAGTCAATGGATCAGGATACTTGAGCTGCAAACAAGTAATCATCAAAAAATTCAGCCCGTTTAGTAGTTTGTTCCCTGTAATTCTGTCCCCTAGCAACATCCCAATGGGTTGTTAAGTATACAGAATTATTTGCCTATGCATCAATGCATATCATCTACTTTGGTAAGTAAGTGGTACAAAATGGTGGAAACTCTATGGCTTTTGGTAATTTCATCTATACAAAGTGCTCTCATTTTGTAGTTTCTCTATATGTTGAATGCATTGTGTGTAGGGTGTGTATGATCAGGGGAGAATGTAAAGATGTAAAGTCTTTGATCAAAACCAGCCATTAAAGTGATGGCCATACCTTTACACATGTGGTCTACCATTTTCAGGTTTTCTTCACTGCTGCTTTCCATATCACTGTTCATATAGAACCTTAAAGTTTTAGTTATAAAGTAACTTTCTTAACTGTACATGTGCATTCAAGACACCAATGTATACACAACATAGTGGGTTAGGCATGTACATGCTAATGCTAAAAATACGTCATTCTGACACAGCAAATAAGCCATAGCTACATACAATAGCTACCACATGAGACATATTGCAACTAAAATAGATTTTCGGGGTCATGTTGTAGAGGACATTTTTATACATATTTGTGTATCCAACGCATCTTGGCTCTATCATGAAATTTTATTTAAGACTTTGTATTAACATAGCATATGCTTACAACTACATACACATAAACATGTTTACCTGTTGCCTGTTTATTACATTTTTCAAATGATCCCATAAACAACGTGATACTGATATGTGAATAGGGTACATATTCTCTGATAGCTGATCTGATCATGAGAAGCAAAGCTGCCAACTATATGTTGTAAAAACAAAAACAAAAACAAAGTTAAAACAAATCAGTATTTTAGTTGTCTGGTCTATTAATCCCATTCAGCAGTGTTCTTCATGTTTCCCACAAACAAAGTGTTACAAATTTTATGGTTGTAACTTGTTTCGTCACAGGAAAGCAAAGCCATTGCCAGTCAAATTTAATCAGTTATGTACACCAGCTGTCTTGTGATTTACACTCTTCACAGGTGTCATGTATTAGCATAACAGTAGATAGGGTATTAGCATATGAAATCACTCCACCCAACTGCTAGAGAAGATGTCATTAGCTTTAGCCATGTAAAATTGAATAGGAATGTAATGAGAGTTCAGGTAACTCTTGGTGCAACCATATACTCTTACGACTGGCTTCTCTTACTGTAGTTTTACGTAATAGAAAAGAAATAACCAAATCAGATATGCATCTGATGCTTTGCATACATTGTGAATTTTGGTGGGTACTTTATAATGTAAGTGCTTAATGTATTATCAATGTACGCACTTGCCTAGGGCATATATATATAGTCAATATGGTTGCTTACACAGACGTCACTCTTTCTGTTTTCTTGTGGCACACACCAATTTTAAAAGTACATTATATTAGCTAACTGTTTGAGATGTTAGCATAGTGATTGCTAATAGATTCTAGTATAGAACAGGTTCATTTTATAATGTTGCTGCTTGGCGGCCATTTCATTGATAACAAAACAATACAAGTAGAGCAGATGATGGACCTGCTGTATGCTGTGAAATGCGATTCTCATGTTTAACTACATTAATAGTGTAACAACATCTGGGTTAAAAGGCATTCTTTCAAATTTCATCTATTCTTAAGCAAAGCACAATTAGTAACTTGATAATATATTTGTATATCATATTGGATCAATTTGAATGCTGATGCCTGCCAAGTGTAAAACAATGAGCTTCATTTACCCTGTTATGGGCTAGTATAAATACATGAACACCATAAACCATATCATTTACAGATCTACAAGTGTTCACAATAAAAAAATCATTTTAGGGCTCGGCATTATACACACACACATACATACATACATACATACATACATACATACATACATACATACATACATACATACATACATACATACATACATACATACGTATGTATGCATATTGATTTTTGCCAATAATTTGCAACTATGGCAAATATACGTACATACTGCAGGTGTATCTCAGTGTAGCTATTGCATCATGCATGGTTGGTTAGCTACACCTTATCTATCTATAATCATGTAAATTTTGCTACTATGGGAAGGACCATGTTTATGAAGTGTATATACACTTTGCTATGGGAGCTCTGTATATCAGGTGTCTGAAGCTGTTATCATATTTCACTGGTTTACAGAAAGTGTTGTATGCCATGAGCAAATGGTCTAACAAGCCCTAAAGCTTATGTGGTGCAGTGGACAATATTATGTTGATCATGTACATATGCATGATATGGTCAGATGGGTAGCGTGGAAGCTTAGTGGTGAAACTGAAAATGCGTAGAACTATCACCAATTAAAAATTATTGACCATGGATGTCAATCTTAGAAGGGTTCAAAATGTGGATGTGTTTCCATACTGTCAAAAACTTTCCCAATATTATAGTTAATTATTATGCATGTGTGTTACTTTACATTGTATGTCAATAGCTACGACATGAACAAATTTTGCATCTGTGCATTAGCTGACTTGGGTGCGTGCGTGTGTGTGTGTATATGTCTGTGTAGCGTGTATGTGCATGCTGGTGTTTGTGTGTGCGTATGATAATTTTCATTATGTAAATCTAATAAGATAGATACATCTATTTTATGCATTCTTATATATGAAAAGGACTTATATAGCTATCATGCAACAAAATCTTACAGTCACTCATATATTGATAACCACAAAATATGCACATCTGCATAGAATGTGTACCTATTACTTTCAGTATAAAAGTGATACTTCCTGTTTAATTTTTTGTAGGTGCATGAGTGCATTTAATAACTAACTACTGACTAAGGTGAAGTACAGGTGGCACATGTACGTAACTTACATACATTATTATGAATATTATAGTTCTTGTTTCTAACAGAGTACAGAGAATATCCTTCCTATATGTATATAATTCATTCTCATAAAGTCAGTTAATATCTTTTCACTGAAGAATGGAATATTCTAAGTTTTTCAGACATGAATGCATCTAGAATAAACTGAAATTGCATCATGTACTCTTGTTTACAGTTATCTTCTTGTGCTATCCCAGCTTAGTTCACTATTGACAACATGACCATAGATGTACATGCGTTGTTCGGACAGATTATCAATGGAATGGTATTGATGTACAAGTTGGTACATTGAGTTCTATGGTGACTATATGATACAGGTATATACAAGCTTCAATATGAAATAGAACAGTTTAATATACCACAGGTTAAACATCTGGCAAAATTGACAATCAGACCAATTGAAGCAATGGGATCACTCAGTGACAAATTCACTAGTGATATACACACTGTAGCCTCACAGATGTGCTATTATTAATTGAAAAATTATCCCTGAAGTGTTTAGTCACCATCTCATATTAGTGATACACAATTACTTAATTTCATGTTTACATGTATATGCAAAACAATAGGATGATATGGCCACAATTCACTAGTGACAAATACATACAGATGCATAGTGAAACCTCATATATACCGGTGCTTCTGTTTGTAGCTGAAACATGCTAAACCTCAGCAGATTCTCTACCACAATGTCATGGGATGTGTACAAATGTAGCAGGATTGGTGTCAACACCACCACAATCAATTTATGTATGTACATTAAAATGTCTTATAGTAGCACAGCTGAAGCATCTCAAAACCTTTAATAGATTAGCTGCTAAATGACACTGCTTGAATAGAAGGTTACATGTGTTCTGTACTTTGGTACAAAGGTGTCTCGGTGAACAGGAATCATACTGTATCAAAAGATTATTTGGTATTATTTGGTACATGTTTAAAACCTTTAATGGTGTAAACTTATTCTGTTCATTATCATTTTTGTGGGACTGTAGCTAAATTCAATCGTTTTGGAGTAACTGATAACTAAATTCCACCACCCATAAGGTATATAGCCACATCATTAATATATTAAAATCTGATGTAAAAAATAACTTAATAACAGTATATAAAATCTCTATTATTCAGCAAAACATTGATTTGCAGACAACATGCTGAGATTGGCCAAACTGTATCATCAACTCATCACATGCAGGGTAGGTAATTGTATTCAAAATAGATCTTGGAGTCAAGATTATGGACAATCCAACATCGCTAACCGCCATACCTGGAGTGTAGAGGCTTTTCTTCTCGGAAATGGTGTAGTAATAAAATTTATTTTCACAGACCTTTTGGGTTATCCACAAGGACTCCATGCTACATGTGGAGAGTTCTGGTGTACTTAGCTACATATCCTCTTACGCTACTTGGAAAATGCTACACACATGTATACAGGTATGATGCAATACACCATACACATATATTTGTACATACATGCTGGAACCACCTGGTGTGTATACATTATGATTTTTATTTTATTTATTTATTAATGCTTTACAGTACAAGTGCTGAAGGTCTGTAGGACACCTGGTCCTACAGCCTGCTCAAAGACTTTAGCTACATAAGGTGTGTTTGAAAAGTTGGAGAAATACGTAGGTACCTGTTTTTCTTCAGGTGAGATGGAGATGGTGTGTTATCTCCAACAGTAACTATAACAATGCATTAACCTAGTAAACATAACAAGATGTAGGAATATGATAACATACAACACTTAGACAATAGTACTGTTATAAGACATGCTTACTTTATGGATTGGTAGTTCTTAGTAGCAGCCATAACACTAACTGACTTCATGTGTTATCTCTCAGGACAGTTGATTTGTATTGGTGGATCAACACTACAGAGTAAGAAAACTAACACATTAGCAATGCATTCCCAAACAAAGGATGTACATATGTACAGTGCTACATTAAAACACCAAGAGCTAACTTTTAACACAATCACACACATGCACACATACACACAGACACACACAGACACAGACACACACTCACACACAGACACAGACACACACACACAGAGACACAGACACACACACAGACACACACGCAAACGCACACACACACTCACAGCACGCACACACACACACAAACATGGCAGTATACATTAACTTTACTTCATCAGCATCTATTTTTTGGTTTTATACTACAATCCTGTGGATGACAATACAAATATTATGTCAAAGTCACATGCATCATAAGATAAGAAGCCTACCTACTGGCAACTAGTCTTCTCTCTAACTCAACAGATTAGCTGTTCATTGTGATATCATTATTACTTCCACATGGACCTTGCTTGATTTGTAGTATTGCACATTATTTGACTCACCACATACCATACCATATCAAGTACAACACAATACTTCTTAGTCTAACTATTATTCAGGGGCGGATCTAGGATTTATAAAAGGGGGGGGGGGGCTAACTCAAGGTACTGATCTCTTGGGTAGAGGTGTAAAGCACACTTCCCAGCATGCGAAGCATGCTGGAACTATGGGGGTCTGGGGGCATGCCCTCCAGGAAATTTTGAAAAATAGATACTAAAATACTGCAATCTGGAGACATTTCCACATAAAATTCATACTATTTTCTGCCTGCAGATATTTTATATACTGCCTTTAGATTATAGGTATGGCTCTCTGAAGCATTTTGTTAATGGAAAAGTTTGGGTAGGTACAGACAACCAAGTACATGATGCACCCTCTCACAATTGCACAACACTGAATAGGTGCATGTTAAAATAATACAAGGCCGGAGGAGACGGTCCGGTTGGTCAGGCCTGAGCCGGACCAATAATCTGGAGTTGAACCAACTAGCTGACCAGCTCGAACTACATTACTCTCATGCAATCTTTGGACGATCACATCTACATGTAGCTACGTACATTTCACAGATGTTATTGAAAATGCATGACACGAGTAGTTACCTAGTTTCTCAGCCTAACTAAAGCACAGAACTACACGTATAGTACCTCCAATTACCTTACAGTACAGCATTGCATTCGTATCGTTTTGTACATAAATGATTGTGGGTTCTACGTACAGTATCACGTGTGCTGATAGTTGGCATTTATCACGTGTAAGGCAGGTGCCTTCTTTGATTCTAAACCAGCACACTTATATCACAATTCAATCTTCATAAAATAATCATTAGCTTGTCTCTCTTGGCTTCCTTTACTGGGCGAAGGGCTGGCAGTGACAAACCAGATGACTCATTCCTCGGCAAGAAGCTGCACACTCATACATTACATGGTGGTCATCTGGATGAGATGTTGAGTAGAAATCACTCCTCTTCAACTACCCACTCGTCCTGTCAAGATACCGAGCAAACTCTCAGTCTCACCCACATCGCGCCATTTTCGAATGCTGATTGGTCTCGTGACTGTCCACCAGTATATTTTGTGATGATCCGTTCACTTCATACAAACCAGTATAATAGTATACAGCTGTGTAGCATTTTATTGTAGCTGTGTGAATTCACTGTATAGTAATTATATTTCCTAGCTAAAGGGGGCCATGCTGCATGGGTTCCCTGTGAAATTTGGGGGGAAAGTTGCAATTTGCTAGCTAGTTTACTTTAAAATTTATTTAAATTTTAAGGCATTTTCAAACCTTTAAATTGCAAAAATTCTGCAGCTCCTGGGGGTTGCACCCCCAGACCCCCCTTGAACTTCTAATTGCTAGCTATAACTAAATGAACCATACAGCAAGTTTCATGCTGTGTCCCCTGTATGTCAGGTCTGCAATAGTATAGAAAGTCTGAAGAACAACAGATAGACCTGAGCATATTTATATAGCTAGCTAGCAGTGAAATATCCCTAAAATTGCATATCTGAGTGTCTAATTTTCAAAAATTTCCTGTGGGGGCATGCCCCCAGACCCCCTAGAATGCTCATGCTTCGCACTTCGCACACTGTGCAACAGCTCCTCTCTCATTGGCATGTATACAGTAGCGATTTCAACATTATAGTCAATGGCCTGACCAACTCAATTTTCCCTCCTCCGGCCCTGTAATAATGTTGAAAATGGAAAATTTTGAAATTTGAACAATACAAGATTGAATCTGAGAGCATTTTCAATGGAAATTGCTGTGTACCTGAATTAAGTATTGCCATACATATTAACTACACAAGTAGATGAATGAAGCCCTTTAAACAGACCAATGCACTTCATTGTATGTATAGATGCAGGCAGATTTGGAAAAATTCCATAACAGAACCAACTATATGCTTCTAGTGAATGTTCTATTAGAGTAGTTAGGTGACTGCTCTATTAGAGTATCTCGATCTTGTACACCTCCAATGCTGATCCGGGTCCTTGTTGCATAAACATTAGCATAAATCCACTGATGATACCTTGGAAAGATGTTTATAAGGTGGTTTTATGAGTATTTGTATTATTAGTGATCATATATTTATGCTAAGACAAAATTTCATTATAACACTCAGCATATTGATCAAGTAAAGCCTAAAAGTGAAGGGAGGGGGGGGGGGGGGGGGGGGGGGGGGGGGGGCTTCAGCCCCCAAAGCCTCCCCCCCCCCCCTGGATCCGCCCCTGTTGTTCATGTACAAAAATGTAAAGAAATACAATTAGTTAATACTGTAAGGTGATAGACTTATACATGGTTAGGCAGAAAGTACAAACGGTGCATGAGTAAGAGGATTAAGATACGTATTTGTTTATAAGCAAATACTGTTTTCTTCAACTGTAGGACACTGATATGCAGATGGTTCATCTTGATAGCTGTCCAAGTCATTAAACACAAGACACTATTTAATTTTCTCTAGTGCTGTTCCTGCTGCCTCTGGGGGGTAGGTTTTTCTACAACTTATTGCTGATGGGAAGAAGGAGTGTAAGTGATAGTCTATTCTTGGTAAGGGTCTTATGTAATGGTACTGATGGCCTTGAGTTGTGGTACAAGGAGGGTTAATTTTATTGTTGGGTATGTATCTCAATCAGTTGGTTGATGACTATATAGAAAGTTCCGAGTTTCATATTGTTACTTCTTTGCACCATTTCAACCTTATGGATATGTATTTACTTGGGATAGTTGATATTTACTTGTGTATGTGTATTGTATGTGTGTGTGTGTGTGCATGTGCATGTGTGCGTGCATGCGTGTGTGCGTGTGTGACCACAGGTTTTTGCTTCCTCCTTTTGTGGAGGACTGTGTGACCTTGATGGGAAGTGTGCAGATGGGGCAGGTGTGTGTGTCCACATGTGTTCCCTAAAGATCATGCAAACTCTCTGACTTTTATTTCTATGGATTTGTCGATACAGACTTAGATTTATGCTCTTGATGGAATTCATTTAACAGCGTGAACCTGAAAAAAGCCAGCTAACATTTCATGAGGCCACTAGTCATTAACATGTGCCATCTCCACTGTTCCAATACACCTACAGAGAAGTGAAAATGCTTATGTGTACTGCAATCTTCTGTAACTGTCACGAATCACAAGCAAATTCTTTCCTTTGTTAACTTGTTCACTAATTGTCTGCTTAATTTCATATGAATGTGTATTATGTATTATAATTTTTGTACCTAAAGTGATATTATTGACAAACAGTAAGGTAATGTTGGCAGTAAAAGTTACAACACAGTGGAATTTGATGCATGCAACAGACATGAATACCATTTTGAGATAGGATCTGGAGGCATGCCTCCAGTCAGATTTTATAACCACTGGGTCATAGTATAGATTAGCTGTTGCATTAGGTTGAATAAATATAGCTCTGTGCATAGGGAGTGTATACATTATGCATGTGTGTACTTAAGTGACATATATACGTATGTAGTGCTACCGAGAGAAGCTATATTCATTTATTTCAATGAATATATATATATATGTGTGTGTGTGTGTGTGTGTGTGTATGTATGTTATGGCTTATCATTTCCTAGTATTTTGTCGCATATATGTCACTGCTGGCTACATTTATATTTACAAAACTGCCATTTGGAAAATATTGCGGGGTGGCATTCTAAATCCTAAAATAATATAAGAGTCTGAGACATGTAAATTTTTCTACTTATACATGCACTCTTACTTTTATGTTCACTTTGTCAATCTGATATACACAGCTACTTTGTAAATAGTACACTTCATTTGCTGCACTGAGATTAAAGATGTATTGAGACACATTCAAAGCTTCTCACAAATAGCTATACACCACATCTGATAAGTTTATGTTGCTAGGCACACACCCACACAAGTTCTAGGGTGTTATTTCATGAATAAAGTTTCCTTATGGTTTATGGGATCAGTGAACATCTTATGTGTGATCTGAAGGCTTTGCTCATATTTGCTGTTCATGAAGTCTGTAAGTCTTCTACATCAGTTGTGAACTTAATGGTGTCCTTCAAAACTTTGATTTCATTGTTGGCATTCACAGATATACATAAACATGTGTAGGTGTTCCTTGTTTACCACATGTTTTGGATGATGTGATACTTATACACAACAACAGATTCAGACATTGATACAGAAGACACAGTGGGGGTATGGAATATTTTCAATAGCTTATCAGATTATTGGAAATAATACTAAAATTTTAAAAGTATGTATCCTTTTGTGATTTTCAAACACGCAAGTCTTTTTTCATTAGCTATCACATCTATCATCAATTTGTTTGCTACTAATTCCCTAAATATATACATGAAAAAGTTAATACATCCTCTTTCAGTGCAGCACTAGCGTGCCATGTTTTCCACAGAAAGTGCTACAAATTTTGTGGTTGTAATTTGTTGAAATTCATAATAAATCATAACCGCATGGAATCAGTCATACATATTAAAGTAGCAGCTGTGCCATCCTATTCTAACCATTTTGCTGAAGGTGGTATATTTCCTTCCCCAGCTTATAAATGATCACCCATTACTGAAGTATTAAGATGGTCCATTGCAGGATTAGTATAATTATTGGCTATTGCTGCTATGAAAATCTACTGGGCAGTGTTTGTCTGACTTTAGGACAAATAGTTCCAGTACTATACGTATCATGTATAGGGTTTTCCTTTACAGAGGGACTTATGTAATTATACATAATTAGCCATGCACTTTTTTGAGGGGGGGGCATTTAAAATATTGAGAATGGCTTCTCTATACTGTATCTGTCATACCATCTAGCAAGATATGGTTGTCAACCAAAGTTTGATGTTTATCTATTTCAGTTAATGTCTAATGTTTAGCATTACCCCTTTAGAAGGGACTATCAATGGGACAGCCAAGGTGGTCTCAATTGAACAGGTACTTACCATTGAAATGTACGAATATGTATCCTGTGATTATATGTATGTATTTGACACAGGTGATTTATACTGATAAAATTGCCATAGATGTATCTGTTCTCTTGTTATTTTGTACCTGAGACATTAGCTTGCAACTTCTTAGTACACAGTACAAACAAGTGAGAATGCTTTGCCATATTGCTACTTGTTCTAGCTGGTTGACTGCAGGAAAATCAATTACAAGCAATGCAAAGGGGGTCCTACATTGTGCTTCAAAACATAGAACTCACATCAATGTAAGGAAATGCTTGAAAATTATCTGTTTTTAATCAAAACACAATTAGTAATATGACAATTTACGTATTTACTGTGAATGCCAATGTTTGCCATGTGAAAAAAAGAGCTTTGTGTTATGGGCTGGTAAAGGCATGTATACATTGTTCATCTGATCAAGGCTATCACTGATAGATCTATGAGTGTATGTAATAAAAGTATACATGCTCTGCATCATACATAGAAAGATTTGCCCTTGGCCATACTATAAGTGATGATTATTGTAGCACATTGTATGCCAGTACATATTTCAGTGTTAGTCAAGTCAGTTTGCTATGCTGTATCTATGATTATTTGAATTTAGAATGACCATGTTTAGAAGAATACACTTTGTCATTGGAGCTTTGTACATCATATAGCTAGAACTATATTAGCTATCAAGTTTCATTGAGTCATAATACCACAGTGTAGGTGGAAACTGAAAATGCGTGGAATACCTAAATAAACTTATTTCATGCATGATGGTGATTTTTTGTGTTCGGGTAAAGTTTGTGTACATGTTTATGCTGACATGTATTCTACCACCAACAGAAGGCCTGCATATATTTTTATAAAGCAGCACATGTCACCTTGTCTAAAGTCAATATAGTATGAATGGATAGCAGGAATAAAGTAACAGGGTAGCACTTCCACTGCATTCTGTAAGGGAGACAGAACATAGGCTGAAAGATGACCAGACCAAATGTACTAGTAGTGACAGTGAGCTGATATTTGTCAAATAGGCACAGTGTATTTGTCACTATTTTTTTCTTTAGAAGTTTGACCAGAATCAATGATCATTACATTTATAAAGACCAGGGAGATGAAGATATTTCATTTCAAAACTGGAGTGTATATAACTGTTCAATAGCTTTCTTACAGGTTTGTGTCTGTTTGTGTAGTGTGTGTGTGTGTGTGTGTGTGTGTGTGTGTATGTGTGTGTGTGTGTGTGTATGTGTGTGTGTGTATGTGTGTGTGTGTGTGTGTGTGTGCATGTAAGGCAGAATTCTAGAGCATCGGCATGGTAATCAAAAGTTTCCAGGTTTGATGCCAGCATGGTTATGCCAATTTGGTGTTGTTGTTGTTTTCTTGAGCAAGAAATGTTTCTAACATTCTGTCCAGCTGTAAAACGGGGACCTGGTGGCCTGGTGTCAACTGGGGAAGCAGCCCACTCAGCTGTAACATCAATGGGTATCTGGTGTTTACTGGGGCAACAAATGCCTTATCTCACTTAGTGGTGTTGGGGTTGTTGTGAAACTTCGGGTTCTGTGACCTATCTCAGTGAGACCTCGACAGTCCTCCTGTCAGTTACTAGTCCTGTCCCAGGAGGATTTGTTTACACAAGACTCAAGAGCGTGAGTGGTGCACAGGCATCCCAGTGCTCTGTGTTTTGCATGGCTGCCGTAGGCTTTGACTTTTTTTTTGCTTTTGTGTGTGTGTGTTTGTGTGTATGTGTGTGTGTGTGTGTGTGTGAGTGATCATGAGGGGTTAATTTTTGCTTTTGTGTGTGTGTGTGTATGTATGTATGTATTTATATGTGTGCGTGTGTGTGTATGTGTGTGTGTGTTTGTGTGTGTATTTGTGTGTGTGTGTGTGTGTGTGTGTGTGAGCGCTCATGAGTTAATCTACAAAATTTGCACACCTGCATGCGTACACAGAGCATTTAGTGTGCTTTCTGTTAAATTTGTAGGGTTTGTTAGCTAGACTTACATCATATAGTGTTATGTTATTACCTTACACCATGCTAACTGAGTTACGCTATAATTGTGTACATGCATAGTTTGGACTGGAGAATGATATTGATGACAGACATATAGTTATGTATCTATAGAGGTGTGCACTGGATTACATAAGTTCAACTACAGCTATATAAAGAAATTTATTGTAAAGCATGTTACTAGATACTATAGAACCAGGAAATGATAAATAGGTCAGTGCTATGGTGGTATTAAACTGTCACTAAATTGTTTAGTCGTTTGTGATAAATTGTTTACAGGGTATCAAATAGTGCATAGTTCAGTATATACGATTCTCAGAAATGGTAGACCACAAATTCAATGATGACAAACACATACACACACACATGCATCATGAAACCTCATGCTGAATTACTAATGCTTCTATTTGTATCTGAAACGTGCTGAAACTGAAGTGTATTCTCTGTCGGGATGAGTGTCATACATCACGTGTATGTGGCAGGGTTTGTGTAACTAACTTTTACATGTTAAAGATATAGAAGTTTGGAGCATCTTAAAAGATATATAATATATATATAGTACAGATTAGCTGCTAAATTACATTGCTCGAAAATACATTTATAGTGCTACGGTGCTACATGTATAATGTACTTTGGTATTTTTATTTATTTATTTATTTATTTATTAAGGCTTTACAGCACAAGTGCTGAAGGTCTGTAGGACACCTGGTCCTACAGCCTGTTTAAAGTTGTTACAGAAAGTGTGTTTGAAAAGGTAGAGAAAGGAGAAAAAATCCATGACTGTACCTAGGCAGCCTCGAACCTGCAGCCATCTGATTAATGCATATGCAGCTCAGTAAACAGGAATTTCATATTATTCTTACACTCAAAAACAAAAGGATGATATTCACAGGTAAATACTATTACGAAGTTATGCTGGGATTTGTCTTTATGTGCTACCATATAACATACATATACAGCTAGTTAACCATGCTATTATTAATTCACACATATTGTAAAGGTGCCAATAAGCATGTGCTATTACTCTCTGATATTATATCACTTGATTGCACAAGTAAATACCCTCATCATCAGTGGTAACTTGCCGATTCCTTCAAAGCTATTAAATTTAGTTTCTGTCTGGAAAAATACATATAACAGTGTATTCATAAATCTTGTGTTACTACACAGAATATAGAATATACTGCTACAATTTAAATGTTTTTTTAGCACTGCAAAAAACTTGGATTTATTTTTGAGACAAGTGAATACTAGGAAAGATTTACATCATAATACGCTATATTCTGGAACTAAGATTTGTGGCTATAGATTAGTGTGGCACTGATAAGAGACTATGCTGATTATCCGATAATGAAATTCACACAATGCATATATGGCCCATACCGATAACTGATCCGATGTTTATGTTTACCAAACTTCTACAGCTTTTTATAAAAATTGAAACTTTTACAGCTTAAATAAAGTTTCAAATGTAATTTTGAAACTTTATTTTTGTCCTATTGTTATGAAAACAATAGCATCAAGGTCAGTAAAATTAATCGGCTAAATAATCTGATAATAATTACCGATACTGTTATTGCTGAAGTTTGGCTGATAAACCGATTTCCATTTATGTACTGATTAATCAGTGTATCACTACTATAGATCACACATACCCCAACTTCCAAATTTGGGTTAAAGTATTGAAATGCTATAAAGTATACAAACTTTAACATAGTTGTGGAACTTCTCAGTAGCAAGGGGACTTATCACATGATTTATCAGTTGGTTAAAGTTACACTAATGACATAACTGACAACTGTGCCCCTAACCTACAGGGCATTTTCTCTATTTTGTATTTAATTCAGAAAATTATTTTAAGAAATTCTACTCCATCCTGTGATGCCATGTCTAGTAATTGCAGCATAGAGGCATTTCCTCTTGACCAAAGTATCAAAATTATAAAGTCGTCCAAAATACGTAAACAAGGCTTCTGTTTATGTGTGCATAGTAACACAAGGGTTGCTAATATTTATATGGAAAATCTTTGATATCTAGCCCTAGCATATCCTAGCTGTACTACCAGGTACAACTACTGTATGATATACATAATGCAATATGCATGTATGTACCATACAAGATATATACAACTACATACTTACATATGTGTGGATGCTGCTGGCTCTTTGGAGCCACCTGGCAAACATAGTCAGGATATGAAGTACAAACCTGTTTTTCTTGCAAGTGAGATGAAGATGATGTATTTCTGATAACAAGGTATCATACTGATAAGCATAACAACATGACACCACACAACCGACAATAGTACTGTTATAAGATCTGTTTACATTCTGTGTTGATAATTCTCACAAACAGTCATAACACTGATCAAGTATGCCATCATTTATTTTTATTACTTGTTCCTTAGCCTTTCCAGGTCAGATGGATCATGTATCACTAGCTATAGTGAAGAAAAGCAAATCAGTTGAATCCTATTCATCACAATCCATGATCGGTAATAACTTGCATTGAGAAACCTTTGTGATGACACTGTATTTGTGAAAAGAATACCGAAAGTAAACAAAACACTGAACACAATAGCAACTAATATCGTATATGATTAATACAGATATAGGTTTAAGTTAATAACAATTTAACATTTATACAGTACTGTAATTAATAACATAAACAAGTGTGCAGTTTTGCGCTCACAATCTCCGTGGACATTGTACCCAAAAAAATTCTCTCTTCATAATACTGTTTCTGTTGTCTATTTCTCCGGCATACAAAATTCCAAGCTCAAGCTTGTATGAGTCTATCTGGAATGATATTTGTAGCTTTAGATACTCTAAATAGAATAGTTAGATACATTAATAATAAATATTTGTATCCTACTAGATCTAATATGCTATTACAGAATCACCATTGACTTCTCTCAAGTAGATGGCACAAACTTACTAAGGCGGTTGCTAACAGTCAAAAAATATGATCTAATTCACATGTTACCTCTTACACATGCAGTTCAGTAGGCCAGGTTGTGTTATCAGTAATACACACATAGTATGATGAGTCAGCATTACAGCTGACATGGTTTCCACATTACGGCATGCAGTATAAGCCTTAACTGAAGTCCTCGCTCAAGTCTGAGAGTTTCTTTGACATTTAGATGCATAACTGCAGGGGGTACTACAAAGATGCTGACATTGCAATAATTTAATGTTCTGCTGAAGTGCTTGAAAGTGCTTTGAAGCTTTTACATATTTGAAGCATTTAACATTATAGCTGGACTAAATCTATGACAATAGTAACTATGTGTCTTTATGGAAATATATGTAATTTCCAACAACATGTGACTACCACATGACATGTAAATATACTACCAGCATATTAAGTAAACCATATATGTACCTCTTCCATTAAAATTACATTTGTACTCTTAAACTTATGGCACTACTGTGTCATGACACTACAGCAGTTTTCTCTCATTTGTTAGCAGGATATCACCATGACTACACCACACACCTATTTCAAAAATAGATTTTTTTCAGCATCAGTTATCTTATATACTTTTGTGTCTGATTCATTGTAAGTTTATCTCTCAAGGATTTGTGCATATATGGTATATGTTTGCAGGTACATAAACAAGTTTATCTGTGCCTTGTTTTGACATTTTTTGAATGATCTGATGCTCATAAACAAATTGATATTGATATGTAAAAGGGTGTATATTTTCTGATAGCTGATCTGATTACCAATACATTACTAGAAGCAAAGCTTCCCAACTATGTAAAAACAAAATGTAAATCATACTGGAACTGTTAGTTGTTTTATCTATGTGTATATCGTACTTCATTTCTGAATCATTCATGCCTCCAGCAAAGTGTTCTTCATGTTTCCCACAAACAAAGTGGTACAAATTTGATGGTTGCAACTTGTTTCATTATAGGAAGTCAAAGCCATTGCCAGTCAAATTTAATTAGCAAGCCCTACCAACTGTTTTGTAATGTTAAGCACTCTTTACAGATGTCCTACTGTTAGCATAATAGCAGATAAGGTATTAGCGTATGACGTCACTCCACCCAGCCATATAAATTTGAATAGGAATGTAATTATATGCTGCAATTGGCTTCTCTTACTATTGTAAGCAAATTTACAAGTAATCAAATCAGCAAGATTTGGCTGCTAAGACATACGTAGCAACTATTAATGACAGTATAATAGTACATACACACACGGACACAAACACACGCACGCACGCACAAACACACACATATACATATGGATACACACCATACACATAATGAAACTACACTGGTGGAAATTCATTGATTGGGTACTTGCAATGTACTGGAGTCTTACATATACTGGCTTACTTTTAATAATAGGTACTTTATGATAGAGAAAACCTACTATTGCTGTTGCTTCAGTACTTTAGTTGGTAAACTACTAAATCAATTACAGGTAAACAATGCAAGTAGAGCAGACGACGGTCCTGCTGTATGCTGTGAAATATGAGCTACATATTAACTACGCTAATAGAGTAACATCATCTGGGTTAAAGGCATTCTTTAAAATTTCATCTATTTTTAAGCAAAACACAATTAGTAATTTGATAATCTACTTATATTTCATTGGACCAGTTTGAATGCTGATGTCGGGCTGTGAGTGAAAAACAATGAGCCTCATTGTGGGTATGTACACCATACACCATGCATATAAAAACATGGGATAGAGATCGCTGAAAAAAGTAAAGAAACAAGAGTCCAACAAGCTAGCATACTGATCTCTATTTGGACTCAATGGATATGGTAGAAACTAAGGAAAAAACAGTCAGTAGTTTCTCCATAAATCAGGGGCAGATAAGTAGTGAGAATGCTCCTATATAAATGTGTATTTGAGTCCAAATCAGTAGTAGAGATCTGTGTGTGTTCAATATGCTGGCTTGTTGGACTCTCGTTTCTTTTTTCAGGGATCTCTATTCCCACATTTTAATTTTTTTAAATTACTTTTACACTAGTTTGTTTACTTTTTATAAATCCATTTATGGATAGCTAACATGATAATAAGCGCTTGATATTACAAAGTACACAGTACTAAACATGTATATCAAGGACAGACAAACAGACAAACATACACACTTATACATACGTATGTACATAATACATGCATATATTTGCCGTTGGGGCTATACCATTAGTAGTACATCTTAGTGTAGTTAGCTACACCTTATCCATGATTATGTGAATTTTGCTAATATGAGAAGGACCATGTTTATAAAGTGTGTATACACTTGAGCCTTGTATATCAGGTGGAGCTGTTATCATATTTCTCTGATTAAGGAATTATTATTGTGCAGTATATTGAGCCTAATAAGTTGCTACATATGTGGACAATAATATTTCATATGGAAGTTTAGTGGTGGATATTAAAATTTACTAGAATTATTCCTAGTCAATTTTAATGGGTTCAAAAGATGCAGGTGTCAACATAGTAATTGTGCATGTATACATGCGTGTGTGTATGTGTGTGTGTGTGTGTGTGTGTGTGTGTGTGTGTGTGTGTGGTGTGGTGTGATGTGTGTGTGTGTGTGTGTGTGTGTGTGTGTGTGTGTGTGTGTGTGTGTGTGTGTGTGTGTGTGTGTGTGTGTGTGGTGTGTGTGGTGTATGTGTGTGTGTGGTGTGTGTGTGTGCACGCGCGTGCGATGTGTGTGTGCGCACGCGTGCGGTGTGTGTGCGGTGTGTGTGCGGTGTGTGTACGTCAGTGTGCGATGTGTGTGTGTGTGTGTATGTGTGTGTGTGTGTGGTGTGACTAATGGGATAGATACATTTATGTATTCTTGAAATATTATATATATATGAAAAGGACTTATATATCATGCATCGAAATCTTATAGGCACTCATATTGATAACCACAAAATATGCACACCTGTGTAGAACATGTACCGATTACTTTCAGTATTGACTTGATACTTCCTGTTCAATTTTTTTGCAGGTGATTGCATGTATCTTACTATTGACTGATTATGGTTCACAGATGGTGAATGCAACTTATGTACATTTTATTTGAATTAAGTTCTTGTTCCTAACAGAGTACATGCTTGCAGAATATCCTTCTTTCATGTACACAGTGCATTCACCTACGGCTAGCCATTACACACTTTTCACCAAAGAACGGAGCACTCTAAATTCCCAGACTTCTAGACAAAATTATAAATCATGTACTCTTGTTTACAGCTATCCTCTTGCCTCATGCCAGCTGAGTTCACCAATAACTATATGACTATATATGTACATGTGTTGTTCGGACTGATTATCAATGGAATGGTATTGATGTACAACTTGGTATATTGAGCTCTATGGTGACTGATGGCATAAGGTTATAAGCCTTGTGTGTATGTGTGTGTGTGTGTGTGTGCGTGCGTGCGTGCGTGCGTGTGTGTGTGTGTGTGTGCATGTGTGCGTGTGTGCATGTATTGTGTAGAACAGTTGGACTACAAAGTTCTCAGACATGTAATGTATAAACAATAATAATCAGACCAATTGAAATAATGGGATCACTCCATCACAGTGTCACTATTGATACACTTCAGCTCAAGATGAGGTATAATTGATTAGCGAATTGTTCCTGAATTGTTTAGTCACCATTAGTGATAAACAATTACTGAATTTCATGTTTACAACCATATATTGACTAGTATGAAAAACAATAGGATGATTTGGCCACAATTCACTGGTGACAAACACATACATATGCATAGTGAAACCTCGGCCATATTGATGCTTCTGTTTGCAGCATGCTAGACTCAGTGTATTCTTGACCACTGGGATGTGTATCAAGGTTATGGTGCCAACACCACTACAGTCAATTTATGCACATTAAAATGTCTTATAGTAGCACAGCTGAAGCATCTCAAATCCTTAATGGATTAGCTGCCAAATGACATTGCTTGAATAGAGTGCTACAAGAGCTGTGTACTTTGGTATGAATGTGTCTAGGTCAACAAGAATCATGAAGTTTACTTTATCTACACTGCGTTAGAAGATCAAAGTAAAGGATAGTGGGGTTATCTTTTGGAACGTAGTTAAAGCTTTTGATGCTGTGAACATGTCCTGTTCATTAAAGCCTATAAGAAATATGAATGTGGCATTAAATGCCGCAATTTTGCTTGACAGTAGCTAAGTTCAATATACTCTTCGAGTTAAACCCCACCAGTCATAAGCTAGTGTGACATCTTGCATGGTTGAAAACTTGCTGTAGTTACTTGTATAGTGTCTGAATACTTTGGGACCAGCAAAATGATTTACAGAATTACACTGATAACGTACTGAGATTAGTTGAAAACTGCATCCACACATGCAGGGTATTATCTCTATTGTGTATTTAATTTAGAGAATTAGGGAGGTTCTGGTCCATTCAGGCCTGCATTGCTATGTAGCTAACTGACAATCTGCAAAGGCTTTTCCTCTTGGAATGGTGCAAGAGATTAAGTTATTGTATTTCATTTCATTTAACCACAACATATGAAGACTCGGAAGAGACTATATACCAAATGCTTATTTTGAAGAGTTCTGGTCCTTGAATGTAATTGACTATCCTCCTACATTACTTGGAAAGCTGCTAATGTATACAGGTGTGATGTAATGTGCCATAATTTGTACAAACAAATGTACATATGTATGTGCACCTGGGGCCACCTATAGTGTATATGTATAAATCATTTATAATCTGTAGGTAGCTGTTTTTCTTAAGGTAAGATGGAGATGGTGTGTTATCTCTAACAGTAACTATAACAATGTATTAACCTAGTAAATATAACAAGATGTAGGAATATGATAACATACAACACTTAGACAATGGTACTGTTATAAGACATGCTTACTTTATGCATTGATAGTTCTTAGTAGCAGCCATAACAGAGTCAACACTGACTTACTTTATGTTATCTCAATCCAGCTAGATCATGTACCCAGTATTGAATAAGCCGCTGGAGCAGTAGCAGCTACTACAGGGTAGAATACAGTTATAGATGCATATACTAGGTTATAAATATAACAAATTTTAACACGCACACACACACGCACATGCACACACACTCACGTGCACACACACACACTGTTTCGTAGTATAGCTAATGACACTGCAGCTGTTAAGCCTATAGAGCTTATACTACTGAAGTGCAATCGATGGTGCATTCCACATAATTACCACTTCCATTTCATATAGATCAAGTGTCACCCGTATATCATGTTACTGGAAAATAAGCCTGTGCAACTAGAGCATGCATGTGGTTGGTGTTTAACACCTTATGTGCTTAGTCAACTTTGTGATATCAACTATTAACACTTATTTCATGTTGTTAACACTAACCTGCAGCTGTCATTGACACCATACTCTACCCAATGGATCTGCCATGCAGCCATGATAAGTAAGAGTTAGCAAAAAGAATACAGTGAACTGCCATGCTTAGCATATATCATACTCATCAACTTTGCTTCTTTATCCATGAATGGGTTTAAGTGCGCTAATGCAGTGACAATGCAAAAAATAGGTCAGTCACATACCAGAATCACAAGAAAAAGGAAGCCTGCTTACACTAGTGACAGATATTCTCCCTTGACTCAATAGATGAGCTATTTGTCATGATAACATTACTACTTCCAAATGAACCTTGATTCATAGTAAAGTACACTATTTGACTCAACACATACCATACCATATTAAGTACAACACATTGCTTCTTATCTATAGCTATTGTCATGTACAAAAATGTAAAAAATACAATTAATGCTGTAAGGTAATTGTCTCATTGTAGACTTATACATAGTCACACAGAAAGTACAAGTGGTGTATGAGTAGAAGGATTAAAAATAGATATTCGTTTATGAACAAATACTGTTATCTTCAACTGTAGGACACTGATGTGCAGATAGTCCATCTTGATAGTTGCCTAAGTCTTTTAGTCCGATGCATTCTCCCTTCACTTGGAAGTCTTTGCAATTCCAAAGGTCATCCCAGGTTATGCCATGTTGCTTGAAACAAGATGAGCACTCAGTCTGAGCTTTCCTGCATATGTTCCTACATGGCTTGACAAGCTGACCAGGGTTTCCAATACGATGAGCTGAAAATGCTTCATAACATAGAAATGGCTTCAGCCATTGAGAACAACCACTGTCCAGAAATTTAGCATACTTGGCAAATGTGGCATTATCTTCAGGAAACTCCACTGATGGAAGGCCAGGGATTTTATTTAATACACTACAGCTACTTACAACAACATCCTTACAAGTCTTTACTGGTGGCTGTGTTACTAAAGGTGCAGAGAAATAGACAGATACATCATCTATACAATTGGATTTAGGTAGCCGGGAGCAGTCAACATGGTCAGGCCATGTCATGCCTTTATAATTATTTTGTGATTCAAAGCTTCTCTTCACCTGCCTGCAAACATGCTTGCATGGATATAGCAATTGCACTGTATCATTGGTTTCATTACATGAAGGATAATGGGTGAGAAGTAAAAGACGTTCCACTTCTGTAGGCCACTGCTTGCCCTTGACAACTACATCAAACTTTTCATCAGCTTCACTTGAAGATTTAAACTCTGTCGTGGGAAAATATGTCTTATAATTTGCTTGCAAGGATTTAGCTTTTGGGTGAGAAATGTCCACACACTGTTCTTTAATGCTACACTCAGTACTCGTGGTTGATTCAAAGCTTGTATCGTTACTGACACTGACACAGGGTTTCCTTGGATTGTAGCTCTTGAATTGGTTGCACTTCAACTCATCAGGCCAGCCACCATAGGCTCGTAAGATCGGCTCACAGTCTTGCTTCACCTCAAGGCAGAGCTCTTTGCAAGGAGGTATGTAATCAAATGGCCACTTTGGATCACAGGGTGGGAAATAGCGGGAGCACAGGAACGACACCAGATGGGGAGAGCAGTTGGACCTAATTAGATCATCAAACTCTGCAAACTGCTGTTTGGCTCCTCTCTGACTGCTAAATCTGTCATTGGGAAAATAAGTCTGGTTGTGTCCCCGGCACTTGCAGATAATGTCCTTATCTAACGGCTCGCATTTCGGAGGTATAATACTCGCGGCTGTTACTGTAGCGGCTAAAGTCACCAGAAGGGCAATCATTTTCTTTTCGTTCTTTCACGACTCCACTGAATGAAGTTCTCCAGCGAAAACGCGTTTATATACTCCAGACAAGCCATTGTAGTGGCGTCAAAACACATGCAACCCGATCAAATTAATTCACACCCACAAGTCAAGAGTTTAAAGCACCCGGTGATAAATTACAGGGATATACTCATAAATGACATCATTTCCTTAGCAGCAGCTGACTGCAAGTCTCATCTCTCAAACAAAACACAAGAACTACTATAGCCTTCTCACAGGCTCCTAGTGAGAAAGCACATGTAATGTATTTTACATTAATTTTGTGAAAGTTTTATGACGCAACCCCGAAAGCGTTTCTAAATAAAGAGCACGATTACTCTAATTAAGTTGCAGTAAGGAAGGTGTTGGTATAAAGGCGGTAGAATGCCTAAGGTTAAGAGCAAGCGAAGGTCTGGATCTGAAGAGGTTTCTGTGGTAAAAAAGTCACGTACAGCTGAAAGAAAGTGAGACAAATAGACGAGTAAAACGCATGTCATTTAAGTACACCTGTACCTGTGTTTTAGTTCTAAGGCGGTGATAGTTAATGGCTGTGCACGGGACGGACATGACTCCAGCGATCCTAAAGTTCTTGAACAACGTCGTAAACAGTGGTTCAACAAGTACGCGGGTTAGTGCAAGCCCACTGTTGGAATGTGTTAATAACGTATTGCAATTTTTAGAGGGGGAAGAAATTGGACCTGAAGGAGTGGAAAATTTTTGCTATGATTTAGGAGTAGAACCAGAAGATGTACGTTTACATTCTCCATGAAGTGGTATTAACATATTTACATTGTTAGATTGTCATGTTGGTTATTGCTTGGCACATGAAGGCCAAACGTATGGGCTACTTCACAAGGTCTGAGTGGATGGAAGGCTTGCAGGATCTACAGTGAGTTGATAACTTTCTTGTTCCTTAAACTACAACTCCTTTCTTAGGTGTAGCAAATTGGATGACTTGAAAAGGAAATTAGACAGCCTACGTTGTGAGCTAGATAATTCTACAATGTTTAAAGACATTTATAAATATTCCTATGACTTTGCTAAGGTTTGTTGCACAAAGAGTGGAGGAGTGGAGGTTAGATAAACACATTTTTACAGGACAAAGACCAACGTAGTATGGATCTTGAACTTGCAATTGGAATGTTAACCTTGTTACTTGCAAGTCGATGGAACTTACATGCGGACTTCATAACTTACCTTAAGGTTTGCCTTTTACGGTGTTGGTAAGTTGTAATTGTCTAGGCTGCTATTATAGGAACAAGGTCAATACAAGGTTATTAATAGAGACCAGTGGGTGAATATATTAGAGTTTAGTAGGACAATTAGTGATGATTTGTTGAACTATGACATTAACGGAGCATGTGAGTGTAAAGTGAAATGTCATCACTATTTGGTTGTCATAGCAAACTGAATGTTTCAGGGCCAGTTTTATTGGATGAGTACGTTGAATGGCAGAAGGCAAGGAACGATGGAGACTCCACAAACTAGTTGATGCTTTAGAACCTCCCACACAATTTATTTCCAATCAAACATTTGTAAAGTCACTCCCATACCAGAATCCAATTTGTACATATCAAAAATTTTACATGATTATTTATATTTAATTACAATTACAAAGCTACAATAATATCGATCACTAGCTGGGTTGGCCTAGGTATGCATGCTTTGCCTCACAGATGGTTAGAAATGTTCCGAGCTCCCTAATGCGAGTACAGCAGATGGCAATAGGCTTGTAATCTTCTATAACTTTGATTAACTCTCCCCTGCTGTTTGCAATGATCACGCCCTTTTGGTCAGCAATAAGAATGTAATTGTCTTCACTAGCCGTAATCCTGAGAGGTTTTGAAATTGGTAATTTTTCAGGTATCAATTCATCAAAGATATGTAGAAATTTCCAGTTTGGAGAGAACACTTGGATTCTCTTGTTCCCAGTGTCACTTACAAAAACAAGTCCATCAGTGCTTGTTGTTACACCTTGGGGAAATTTAAAGCAACCGTGTCCAGTCCCTTCTGATCCAAACTTAGCAACGAATAGGCCGATATGATTAAGAACCTGTATACGGTGATTGTAGGTATCAGCGACAAAGATTAGTTGTTGTTGGTCTTTGTTTTGTCCCAGAGCAACATCACTCGGAAGTACAAACTCTTTACGATCAGCACCATAAGTTCCAAATGACTTGAAGCTATCACCGTCAACATTTGACACTACTACACGATTGTTTCCTGAGTCTGCAATGAACAATGTATTGCGGCTGTCTATGGCTAGGCCCTTTGGTGAGCTAAAGTTTCCTTTGCTGCTACCCTTGCTGCCAAATCTTTTCACTAGTTCAAACTGTGAGTTGAACACCATCACTGACGATCGCTGTGTGTCCGTGATAATGACTTCTCCATGAATGCCAATGGCACATCCTCCAGCTTCGTGAATGTCTGAAGTCACTTTAGAGAAATCAATGCCTTTCCTAAAATCGTGAGTTGACGGCATAACAGTAAAGGGGGTCCCCTTGATCGGAGTGCTGTTAACTGTTACATTAATGGCAATGGTTTCTCTTTCTGTGATAGTATACTTGACATTGTAAGTACCATCAGGCTCAGGTTGGTATTGGGAATGAAGGATGACTGGTTTAAGCTGGTCAGTCACAGGACGAATATCAACCCAGACCTCAGAGAGTTCTTCTCGACAAGGATTTCCAAACATGTCACGCAGTGTGATTGTAAACTGCGACTCGTTATCCACAACTGTTTCCACCAAACCTTTGCCCTCTGCTGTACAGTGCTCAGCACTAACTTGACAGTAAACTGCACCAAATCGATCAAGTGCACTGTTAATATTTACTACATCTGCTGGTGGACAGCTCTGCTCAATGAAAGCATCACAGACAGGTTCCAACCGGCTCTCACACACTTGTTCAACTTTTTTCATCAACATCTCCTTCACTGCATCCTTGTCATTAAAGAAATCAACTATGTCATCATTGAGAAACTTTGAAGCATTGCTAACAGCCTCATTTAGCTCTGTTTTTAGGGTTTCCAACTTTATTCGTTGACTGTCAAGCATGCTGGTCTTTCCTTGCTGAACTTTGTCTACTGCTAGCAGTAAATCCTTTTCTCGATCATCGAGGTGAGACCGGAAAGAAGCAAAAATTGTTTTGATAGTGCTGGCACAGTTGCCGGCATCCTGCGTCAGCTTGTTTAACACTTCCATGTTCCTCCTCAATGCATTGTCAACTTCTAGACAACCAGTTACCACATCTCCAATGGCCTCATCAATTGACATCTTGTGCTTGCTAAAGGCCACATTTAATCTTTGCGGATCATCCTTTTTATGGTTCTCCAAGGCACACATAGCACACAGTAATTTTCCACAAGGCTCACAGAAGCACTCGATTGCTTTTTCCGAGCACTCTTTACATTTAGCAGTTGAGGGTGAAGCAGTACGTGTTTGTATGGGGTTTCCTTGGAGAATTTCGATAATCCCGCGTATCTCAAAGTTCGTGGGGATCTCATCAACACCACCTGCCGGTAGAGTGTGTATCTGGCGACAATTTGGACAACTCATGTCGTTTTCTGACAATCCAAGGTCGTGGCCAAACGCACTCGGTCTCTTCTTGATGCATTCTTCAATACAATCCTTGCAGAAGGTGTGTAAACACGGTAGCGTCTTAGGAATGTTATAAGTGTTCAAACAAACCGAGCACTTCAGTCGATTCAGGGCTGCATCGGCCATGTCAGTCACCGGTAACCTCTCGCGTGATTAGTCTGCATTCTATGCACGTGATTAACAGCTCTCCCTAGTTTCACCCTGTTAGTAGCGCGGTATATTTATAAGCGCCACAGCGTAGAAATTTGCCCTTTCCTGTTCAAGCATAGATTCAAGTTGAAGAAATTTCTTAGTAGAATAAGCTGCTGCTGCTGCTGCTGCTCCTCCAAAAAAGCAAGTCACAAAAGATACTGCTTGCAGAAGTCTTGCATTCTCCAAAATGGCTGCTAAGTCTGCAGTTCGTAGAAGGTTTCACTGCTGTCATCCTACTGAAACTGTGGACATAGCAATAGGAGAGTCTGGTGTTGAGGCTCTGCCACCAGTCACCATCCCAGAATTCTTCAAGAGAACATTTGACAAGATACCAAATGGGAAGGCATTGTGTTGGAAGGACAACAAGGATGGTCCATGGCAAAGCATGACATATGCAGAATACAAGAAGCTCATCTACAGTGTTGCCAAGTCTTTCTTGAAGGTATTGTATTGGTATAGACTGACTAGTTTGTTCACACTTAGCAGTACTCCTTGATGTTTATTGGATTAGTAAAATTACTATGACAATGAAAAGAAATGAAATTGCTGAAATTTGTAGCCTTTGTAATATGCAATTTCTGCAGGGTTTGCCCTTATATGAGCTTGCTTGTGGTGTATATGGATGAAGCATGCTAACTTGATCTATTTAAAATGAGGAATAACCCTTACCATCGTGGACAAATTATTGGAAGTAGGAACCAATTTGTCTTGTGATATGGTCTGCTGCGAGATGGATGTCAGTTCAATGACTTTGTGAGTAGTTTGGTCAAAACTTGTGCGGTTTTTACACCTTGCCGAGTAACCACAAATGCTACCCACAAAATTGAGATATTTGTAATAATGTAGATGATCTGAGGTACAGATTACAGAAATTTTGACAAAATTAAAATGTATGTCTTCACAGTCTTTGCCTTAAATGGCATAGACAGGAGAATGGTCATTTTATAACTGCTGCGGCCTCACCTTTGCTTCAGGTCTATTAGATGCGGTTTGTCATCACCTGTTATATTCACAATAAAGCACACATCACAAATTAGATTTCTTAAGTGGTGAATGTGATTTGTGGTTTATTTCTGTTTTGTGCATAACATCAAGACATGATTTTGACGATAATGACAAGACATGATTTTATCTACAGTACAACTGTATATTATTTTGTTAAGATTTTGTCACTTGATAAACATGTATGTTGTATGGCACTGTCCACTAGTCTATGCTTGTATGAGGCTCACACACAAAATGACAACATCCAGCAAACGCATACACCTTATCTTGTAGAGTCTTTCTGTATGTATTCAGCTAGTTTTTGTGGAAAGGAGTGTGGAGAGTTGTGTAGTAAATGATCTCTTAAGGTATGCTCCTGGTAGAGAACAGAGGCTTATCTATTTAAAACTATACACAAATTTTCAATGGGTCTAAAAGTTATAGGGTATTGTTTTTGCTGTATTTCACTATGTAATAGTGGTGCAAACAGCACCAGAAAATAGCTGGTCACAACATACAGTGGTTATAACATGTGTGTGTGCGTGTGTGTGTCATTGTGTGTAGCTTGGACTAGAACCTTACCATGCTGTTGGTATTCTGGGCTTTAACTCCGTGGAATGGTTTGCATCTAGTATAGGAGCAGTGTTTGCTGGGTATGAAGTAGTATTAGTAACAGAGTTAGCTACAAATGTGTTCACTATCATTAGGGGACTATCAACTGGTATATACACCACTAATAGTCCAGAGGCCTGTCACTACATTCTGGAGAACAGCAGAGCTAATATAGTAGTGGTGGAAAATCAGATGCAAATGGACAAGATTCTTAAGGTAACGTGTGTGTGTGTGTGTGTGTGTGTGTGTGTGTGTGTGTGTGTGTGCGCGCGTACGTGCATGCAGTTTGTATGTATGCAGTGTGTGTATGTGCGTGAGGCAGCATAGCCAAGTGGGCCTGGTAATTGAAAGGTTCCAGGTTTGGTGCCCAGTTACACCAAATTTGTGCTATTTCCTTGAGTAAGAAACTTTAATTATATTGCTCCAGTCCACCCAGCTGTTACCGGGGACCAGGTGGTCTGGTGTCAACTGGGGGAAACAGCCTACCCATCAATGGGTACCTGGTGTAAGCAAATGCCAACTGTCCATGTCTCACATAGTGAGTGAAGGTCCAGATGGGACTTCGGGTGCCCACACCTTCACCCATGAGACATGGTACAGCCTCCTGCAGGTTACTTACTAGTCCTGCCCCTGGAGGCTGCACTAGCTCATAGCACTTGAGTATGTAGCGCACAGGTGTACCAGTACTGGTCCACTGGGTAGGTATGACTGTGCTAGCACGGCAGCTGAAGGCTTTGCTTTTGTGTGTGTGTGTGTGTGTGTGTGTGTGTGTGTGTGTGTGTGTGTGTGTGTGTGTGTGTGTGTGTGTATGTGTGTGTGCATGCATGCGTATGTGTGTGTGTGTGTGTGTGTGTGTGTGTGTGTGTGTGTGTGTGTGTGTGTGTGTGTGTGTGCATGCATGCGTGCGTGCGTGTGTGTGGCCTAATGCTGTACAGAATTCATTAATCCTAGTGAGACCTAACAATGTTGAAAACACACTTGGATAATGTCTCTGGTATTTGAGTTTCTTGATCAATGAGTGAATTTTTCTGTAGCTTGAACTACTTTGCTCATTTTTGTTGTTGTCAAGGAGTAACATTTGTACATGGCAATTTGTACGTTGTCTTGCCAGAGGCTGAGTCACTAATAGCTTTTGATTGACCGATTATGCTCCTATCAATTGAGATCATATTCTTTCCATACATCAATGTCTGTGTGGGTGTATGTGACTTTGTGGGTGTGTACATGTGTGGTTGCATGTACAAGTGTGTGGGTTAAAATGCATTAGTGTGGCTGTAGGTAATTTCTTTGGGTATTATGAATGATGATGAAGCCGTTAACTTTAAGAACAGACGAATTGAACAATCACGGCTAATCAGTGTAGGCAATTAGCATAGGTAATGATATACATTGGAAGGATTAAATGTTACCAATTCTACTTTCTGTGAAGTGGTGGGCAATTTATTTACGTGGAAATTATGTCTTTCTTTTATTCGAGTTCCTTTTATAGAATTTAATGAGAAATATGCGATGTGGGTCTGTTTCAGATTACCATATTTGTTGATACTTTGCCTGTATCATGCTTTACGGCAAGTGCCTTTTAGTGTGTTTACCTATTATCAACCTGAACAAGCTTCGAGTGTTCACCACATGATGTAGTTGGTAGTGAACCTCAAATGTACCTAGCTACTCAACCACCAACAAAAAAAATTTGTGGTTGATGTTCACAACTCAAGAATGATTAATTCCCAAAAGTATGCTCTTCTTGAAACTGCTTCCATCCCTGCCTTAACTGTCTGATGTTCATTGTACAGTATGTGTGTTCTGCTTGATATGCTCATTGTGTACGTACAGTGTACCTTTTATATCATGAGAAACATTTCAAACAGCAATGTGAATTTTTTCTAGTTCTTGACTGCCTGTCTGACTACACATCTATACAATAAATAAAAAGAAGTGCGAAATTAGCTGTACAGAATAGAATCATGTCATGAATGAAAATAAAATCCATGCAGGTCTCTTACTTGTCAGTCCATAATAGTCATGTAGAGGGTACAGTGTATGTACTGTGCTATAGTATGATGTAAAGTGATGTGTTTGTATTGAATGCTGTTTTGTTTCATCACATCTGTTTTGTCTACCACAAAACTAATGGGTACCATAGGGCAAGAAATTTTCGTGGATTGCTGAAATATGACAAAATAAGTGATTTTCGTGGAATAAATTTTTGTGGTTTAGACGTTGATCTCCATACAACATGTACATAGCCTGCAAAATTTTAAATTTTTGTGGATAAGAACCCGCAAAATCCTATCCAACAAAAATTTTTTACCCTACGGTACGATTCTGATCTGTATCGTTTGTGTGTAACAATAAATTGGATCGTGTGCTTATATGTTTAGACAATATATTTAGTATTATTATTATTAACACTTTACAGTGACCAGCACTGAAGCAACATGTGCTGCAGCCTTGGGATTACCTAACCTAATTTCAAGGACTTAGACCTAATGAGTATATATCCAGAATCAGATTGGCAACTGTATTAATTTTACTGAAGTGCCATATTTGTCATGTCCGTTAAAATAACTACAAGCTGTATAGTACCAGACAATGCTAATTGAATAAGTCTGCTTTAATTTTTGTATAATTATCTTGTAATGGGTGGTACAAATCCTACACTGATGGTGTGTTCTGTTAGAGTGTTTTTGTGCTATAGCACAGTTTTGCTGAATTGCCGTACCGTAAATTCTCACAGAATTTTGTGAGTTGAGCAGTGGAAGTTAATTCACATAAAAACATTGACTAACTGCATATTGTCCTTCTATATGGACAAAGGTATGTTCACAAAAAAAAAAAAAAATCAATCAATGTTTTCTTTAGTGGAATTTCCTGTTAGCCATATTTAATGATATTTAATGCCATATTTAATGGAATTACAGTGCTACACCAAAATAACCGATCTGTGAATAGAGGGTGTGGCCTTCAAACAATAGCTAGTGATGATATCATGGTGGTTACCAAGAAATGGCTGCAATGATTTGTAAGAATTCATGAATTACTTTTACTAATTCTCAGTGGAACTGAATATGGGTACTTCTGATTGATGGATATCCTTATTCCCCTTATAAGGAGAATATGCATCACACAAAATAAACTATGAAACACAAGGACACAACTGTAGCAGCAACTGCTCTCTCTAGATACTGTATCTAACAATTCAACAAGGGCCCATGTGTACATAACTGCTATTAATTGTTCGGCCATATATAGTAGAAATTATTTATTTCTAATTTTAAGAGGATCAGTATTATCTACGTATACTGTATAGTTTATTAACACTAAAATAAACCACATTGTATATTGTCTGTCTAGTTGTAACTGTGTTATTATTAGAAAGTGTCAATTGTACAATCACGTGCATTAATACAATCACAATAATACAATCACGTGTACTGTTTAAAATTCTAGTGCTAGTATAAAAATCAATAGTGATACAAGGTGTGTACATGTGCAAGTGTCAATGTCATAGCAGTATATACTACATCTCCCTTTCTTTGGGTTACAGTCTCAGTCTATTTGGTGGCTGGATGGTGGTCCCAGGCATTGATCGGGTGACAGGGTGGAATGAGTTTGAGGTCTGTTGTGCCACTGTGTTGCTTTCTGGTGTTGTGTGACTCTGTGTTCTCTGGCATAACACGTAAATGACAACTGATCTGGCCTTGTGGGGTATACACAACATATGATTTAGGAGTGTCTGCCTGATTGTTTATCCGACCAGATATCGTTGTTTGGCCTGTGGTAATCCACACTTTATTATCATCTGGAATTGGAGCAAGGTGGCGTACGCGATGATGGTCATCATAAGCTAACTTCTGTTTATAGCTAGTGTGTTGCTTTCTAAATTCATCAAGGTCTGTCCACTTAGGTTGCAGATGTTCCTCCACTTGAGGTAAAGTAGTTCTCAGGCGTCTACCCATCTGGAGCTGTGAGGGTGACAAGTTGCACCAGGGCGTGGGGGTGGCACGATAAGTTAACAACACCAGATATGGGTCCTCAGATTTGGTCAATAGTTGTTTGGCTGTCTGGACTGCATGTTCTGCTTGCCCATTGCTTTGGGGGTAGTATGGGCTGCTGGTAGTATGGCAAAAGTTGTATGCCATGGCAAAAGCTGAAAACTCACAGGAGGGCCGTTATCACTAACAACAGTTTCTGGAATTCTGTGTCTGGAAAACATGGATTTCAGTCCTTCAATAATGTTTCTTGATGTTGTGTTCCCCAATTTGATGACTTCTATGTAACTGGAAAAATAATCAACCGCCACTAAGAAGTGAGTTCCTTTTAGAAAGAAAATGTTTGTTAATTTTTTGTCATGGGTACTTGGGAAGGTGTGAAGGTATAAGGGGTTCTTTTTTTGCAGCTGAAGCTCTAACACAAGTTGGGCAGTGTTCAACAAGATCCTTGATGTGCTTTGCAATCCCCAGGCCACCACACTGATAAATTAGCTTGAAGGCGACGTTTTTGAATGCTTGGTGGCCATCATGGATTTTGGACAAAATTTGCCGCTGCAAAGATGCTGGGGTCACAATTCTTGGTCCATACAGTATCAGGTTGTTGTGAATTGTAAGGAAGCCTCTGCTTTGCCAGAAGGGTTTGATTTCAATAGGAATGTTCCATTTTTCTGGCCAGCCATTGCGGCAGTAGCAAACAGGGTTGAGCAAACAGTATCAGCTGTTTGGGCAACATGAAATTCTTCTAGCGGTGACTACTGGCTGGAAAAGCAGCAATACATGTCTCCACGAGGTATTCAGCTTCCTCTTGTAGGGAGGTTTCTGGAGAAACTGATAGCAACAGAGCCCGTGACAAGGCATCTGCTGTTACTAGAAGCTTCCCTGGAACATGAGAAATGTCATATTCACAGTGAGCCAGTCGAAGACGAATGCTCATGATTCTTGGAGGAAGGGTGTGTAGGCTTTTTGTTGCCTAACAGTGGGATTAATGGCTTATGATCAGTTCTATGGTGAATTTCTTGCCTAGGATATAGCTTGAAAATTTTTCACATGACCAAGTTATGGCTAATGCCTACTTCTCCACTTGAGCGTTACGGCACTCAGTATTTGTCATTGCATGTGAAGCATATACAACTGGCCACCATGATTGGCTGTCTTCTGTAACAGAACTGCTCCTAGCCCATATGATGAGGCATCAGCTGAGATTTTTAGATCTGTGTTCACATTGTAATGTGTCAGGACTCTGAGTGTAGTCAACTCCTCTTTAATGTGTGTAAAGGCGGTATCTTGTGGGGTATCCCAGGTCCATGAGTTACTCTTACTGAGGAGTTCACATAGTGGTTGTGTTAATTCTGTAAGGCGATTAGAAAATTTCCCTAGATGGTTTATCATCCCCATAAACCTCCTTAACTCTTTCAAATTTCTTGGAGGGGGCATCTTAGCAATGGCTGCTGTTTTCTCAGGATCTGGTTGGATGCCTTGTTCTGTTATAAGGTGACCTAGGAAGCGTAGTTCTGTCTTTCCAAATTGACATTTGTTAGGGTTGAGGGTTACCCCTGCAGGCTGCAGTTTCTGCAGGGTGGCTTCAAGTCTGGCATCGTGCTCCTCTTTAGTACGGCCAAAAACAAGAACGTCATCGATGTGACAGAGAACTCCTTCAATCCCTATAAGTGTTTTCTCCATTTGCTGTTGGGGGTGCTACATATCCCAAATGGTAGTTTGTTAAAACAGTAACACCCGTAAGGGGTGAAGAATGTTGTAAGTAACCTGGAGGAAGGTACCAAAGGGACCTGCCGAAACCCACTATTGGCATCAAGGGTACTGAAAACTTTTGGACCAGCCATCTGTGCCAAGTTGTCATCTACTGCTGGTAAGGGGTACCTCACGTTGAACACTCTTGTTCAATGGCTTGAGGTCTACACATATTCTGATGGTCCCAGTCTTTTTTGGCACAACCACCATATCGGCACACCAAGGAGTGGGCTCCTGTACTTTGGATATGACATTCATTGACTCCATGCGATCTAGTTCTTGTTTAACCTTGGAACTTAGCGGCATTGTGACCTGTCTGGGTGTATAAATTGCATGAGGTTTTTGGATTTAGTTTGATAGTGTAACTTTCTCCAAAGTTTCCTAAGCCTTGAAAAATTGATGGGAATTTATCAGCTACTGCACAATTAGTGTGTTGCATAATGGCCTCTACTCTGATGGCAAGATTCAAAGCGCTGATGGTGGGTAAGCCAAGCAAATTTCTTTTTAGGGTATTAATCACATATACTGACTGTATAGTTTGCTTACCCTGGTAGGTGAACTGTCCTTGGAAGTGCCCTTTTACTGGTAGAGAGACTTGACTTGATCCATACAATCTTTTTTAGCATTTAGCATTTGGTAGGTCTCCTTTGTGATGGCTGGAACTTCGGCCCCCATATCCAACTTGAAGATCACATCCTTTGCCGTTTAGAGTAACTGTTGCTGTCCAGCATGTGTCCATGGTATCCCCCACTGCATCTAGAAAAGCAGAATCTATAGTGTGTTCCTCCTGGTTACTCTCTGAGGTTGTGTCCATGTCTCTACTACATTTGCTGCACTCTTCTGAAGTGGATATTTCATCCAATTTTGTGCAACAGCAGGATCCATAGTGGCCTCTATTTTGACAACGGTGGCATATGACAACCTTAGCAGGACATTTCTCTCTTGGGTGTCTCCCTCTCCCACATCACTTACATGGCTTAGGGTCTGGTATCTTGTACTTAGCGTTCCATTGGTTGTAGAATTGACGATCTAACTGAAGACGTTCTGACAAGGCTAAGTCTTGGATCCCAACAACGAGGTGGTCCCGAATCATCTCGGACTTGAGGTCTCCGCAATTACAATGTTCCGCCAGATTGTACAGTTCCAGACTCTCCAGGCAGTTGGCTGCGGCGGTTAAATGGGGCTCGCTCAAAGATAACATTTCTGCGAACTTTGAAAAAGCTGTCGAATTTCGCAATCACTTTGGAGTAGTCTTTCCGCTCTTCTTCTGTAATGTTCATAGATATCAGTACAGACTCATCCTCTTCCCCAAGACAATACAATAGGGTGTTCACTCGCTTCGCTGCTGAGGCGTCTTGAAGGCCAGCAGCCAAACGAAACTGTTTGAAGCGGTGTTTCCAATGAGGCCAGTCATCAGGAGACTTGAAATCGAAGGGATCAGGTGGTTGCAAATGGATTTGAGTCATTGCGGAGTTACGACCACACTGCCACCATGTGTTATTATTAGAAAGTGTCAATTGTACAATCACATGCAATAATATAATCACAATAATACAATCACGTGTACTGTTTAAAATCCTAGTGCTAGTATAAAAATCAATAGTGATACAAGTGCGTGCATGTGCAAGTGTCAATACTACAGTAACTATATCTGCTGCTATACAACTAGTTATTGTTTGATGTTTCGTGTTATATTGTTGCTTTTCTACCCTAGATTCATGACAAGCTCCCTCATTTGAAGGCCATAGTTCAGTACAAGGGAGAACTCAACAAGGACTATCCTGATACCTACACTGTATGATGTTGTATAGTTGTACGTCAATGGTAGGCTTGAAAAACCCCAGGGGTCCAAGTTGGCAAATTTCCTTTGAAACATTTATTTTTAAATTACCTACCCTAATAGAAAAGTGTACTGCTAAATAGAACAACAATCGCTTTAGTAGTTTTAATGACTGAGGTACCATTGTGATTGTGATTGTGTGTGTGCATGCGTGCGCGCGTGTGTGAGTGCGTGCGTGTGTGTATGTATGTATGTATCGTGCTTGATTGAGTATATGTTTGTCTCCTTATAGTGGAGAAAATTTCTGGAGTTGGGCAAAGACATGGAAGATTCTGTCATTGATAATATCATCAACAAACAACAACCAAACCAGTGTGCCATGTTGATGTACACTGTGAGGCAACAGTTAATGCATTACTGGTATGTGATAGTGTTTCTCAACAGTCAGGAACTACTGGTAATCCTAAGGGAGTCATGTTGAGTCATGATAATGTGAGTTTACTAAAAGGTCATTGATAAAACACGATCATGCAAAATATTCCTAACCCATACCATAACCTAACCCAACTCAACTCAACCCTAACCCACCTCTATTCTAGACGTCTTAGAACTATTACAAATTTTCAAGAGTTCTAAAAGTTAACGATTAATGAAGAAGTCTTGATTTCTTAACTGCTAACCTATCCTGTAACCTAACTTGTCCCATGAACTCCTAACCTAACATGTTCCTAAACTAACCATGATTGCGTTTTATTGTTGGTCCAAATGATCAAGATTTGTATTGTTGTTTTTGTGCAGCTGACATGGATCACTTTATCTCGACTTGAAAACAGTGATTTTGAATATGGCAAGGAGCGGCTAGTCAGCTATTTACCTCTGTCCCATATTGTTCCACTGGTAATAATACTACATCTGTGTGGATGTGTAGCATTATGTTTTGATTGTTATAAAATATGACACTTCATTTCTCAGCAAGTTTCTTTAGCATTGGCTTGTTTTTTCTCAACAGATGGCTTTTTGCATATACCATAGCAATAGAGCCTTATAAGGTACATTACATGATGCTGTTTTGAAATAGCTTGACTTGTGTGAAATGCTTGGCATTACTGTATAATAGATACAGTCCATCAACCTTTGACAAAAAGAGGTGTGAGGTTTTCGTTGTGTTCTTCCCATGCAGAACTTTCTTCTAGGCAGTAGGCCTGAGTATGTTATGCATTTGAAATTGCCTATTATGCTTCTGAAAAATTTTTTATGCTCCAATTTTGCTCAAGTGTTCTCCATTGTTCCCCAAATATGCCCCTACAAAATTGTATCTTGACTGCTCTATTAAAGTACCTGGTATACTTATGGACAATATTATAACATTTTGTGGTGACTGTTCTATTAGAGTGTCTAACTTTAACCACTAACACTACGTTTATGCTAAATCAGTCTGTGACAGCTATATTGTGACTGAGACATCCTGGCTCACTTTTTCAAGGTAGAAGCATGGATATATTTGTAGAAGTAGTTTAAGCAGCTCTCTCAAGTAATGACAACACTCTCTTCAGTACAGGCCTACTAGGCAGAGATGCTTATAAGAGCTACCCCGTTTAGTGCAACTCCCATACAGCTCTGTAGGAAGAGACATCAGTATGTACAATGTAATGTCTGTCAATATCTCAATATACTTATCTGCCATACTTTTCAGATGGCATTAACTGAGTATGTTCTTATGTTTAGTATGCTGATATACTGATGACTTCGGGTGTTGGTTCGACAGTGTATTTTGCTCAACCTGATGCCCTGAAGGTGAGAGACCTACATACCCATAAATCATGTTGAGATAATACGTAGTGTATACTATTAGGGTACTTTACTGGAGACTATAATAGCTGCTCGGCCAACCATGTTCTTTGGAGTACCACGGTACATCATTATAGAATTAGTTACAATGAGTGTTAAGTGTTGTGTAGTGTGTGGGAGAAGATAAAGGAGAGACTGGAGGAAGCATTTACCCATCTTACTGGGATGAAATCGAGGCTGATATCATGGGGTAGAGGTATTGGCTTGCAAGGAAATAAGAACTTACTGAAGGGGTAAGACCAAGTGATACAAGGCAGGCTATTATGTGTTTTGTATCCATTAGCCAATCTGTTCCGTGGGTGTGGATGGTTGCAAATCGCTTGGTATTCAAAAAGATTCAGGGAATGTTGGGACTTGATCAGTGTAAGGGAATGAGTGTTGGAGCAGCACCACTTCATCCGGAGACATTGGAGTTTTTCTTGAGCTTAAATATGCCACTGAAGGAAGGATATGGCATGACAGAATGTACTGGTCCACACACTGCCAGTGCTGTTGGACAATGGAGAATTGGGTCATGTGGTAAGAGTATTGATGGTGCTGAGACAAAGATTCATAATCCTGATCAATATGGCAATGGAGAGGTTTGTTAATAATTTACCTTTAATTTGTTAGTTTATCTCTTCTCCTCTGTTCTGGCAAAGAACTACTTCTTAAGATCATTTTTGGGTAGTTGTAGTCTTTGCCACCAGAGGAGAATAGTTTGGGTGATGGCATACAAGTGACCCCTGTGATGATGTAATTTGCATCAGAGCCACACCCACTCATTATTGCCTGCTTATTGTGTGGACAATGACGATCATATCAAACACTGAGGGGTCAATGTGATTGTGTAGTAGTGTTTAAATGTTGTTGTGGGTAGGTGTGTTTCCGTGGGAGACATATTTTCATGGGTTACCTTGGTATGGAAGAGAAAACAAAGGAAACTATTGATGATGAAGGATGGTTACACTCTGGAGACATTGGCCGGCTAGACAAGGTCTTGAAATATTGATTTTTGTTGTGATGTTGTTTACTGTTTATACAGGACAATTTCTTGTACATCACTGGTCGTATCAAAGGTAACTGGTAAATGTGTAGAGGATTTGTATAGTGTGTGTTGTGTGTAGAGCTGATCATAACAGCTGGTGGAGAGAATGTTCCTCCAGTGTACATTGAGGACTGTATCAAGACTGAAGTTCCCTTCCTGAGTAATGTGATGTTGATAGGAGATAAGAGGAAATACCTGACTTGTCTAGTGACACTGAAGGTAAAGACTTATAGTAATGATCAACACACACAATAGCTTGTCATGTAAACCAAAAAGCTGGCATACCACACCAGTGTGTTGCTAATAGAAACAACAGTAATATGATTTTCACTTTTTGGGTTGCTCTATGTTATATACTGCAAGTAGAATAATTTTTCTGGTGGCAGACGATCTTTACATGTTGTAGTTTGCTTACTGACGTTTACATTTCTGTTAAGTTAATATGTTGCCTAGTGAACGTTATTTATGGCTTCTTGAATTATAGCCACTTTGTCAGAACTGCTCTAATTCCCATCTTTCTGTATGATTGTGCAGCCAAACTATGGTAGCTTGGTGTTCTATCTGCAATCCCACTAGTTTAAATTTTTTGAAGGGGGTTTCTGGAACCCCAGTAAACCCCCTTAAATATGCCCCTGGTTTATGTAAGTAATTGTCCATAACTCTGTAAAACGTAGGATATGTTCTACACTTGTGGCATGTAATTTCATGTTCTTTTTATGTCCCAAGCATTATGACGTGTTTATGATTTTGTCTAACAAAATTTTGATCATATGTATCTTGGAAATGGCTGGGGAGATTTTGTTCATGTGGCCCATCTTACCTGGTGGGCATCTCTAATGCAAAAATAGCCCAGAATTTGAAAAGGAACCACAGAGCTACGTATGTATGATAATTGTGTCTTAAGATTTGAGAGTATAATAGTCTTTAGTTAGGGGCTAATACAGTGTAGTATTATTCATAGTGTGTTGTGGATCCTGATACTGGAGAGGCCACAAATGACCTCCAACCACCAGTGATTGAGATGTTTAAAGAGTTAGGTTGTAAGTGTACAACAGTGTCACAAGTGATAGAGACAGAGGACAAGGCAGTGTTCAAGGCCATCCAGGATGGTATCGATCGATATAACACAAACCAAAGCATATCTAATGCTCAAAAGGTAGTTAATAATAAACCTTGTTTATGACATAACTTGATGTGGTATGCTACCAGGTACGGAAATGGAAGTTACTCAAAACTGATTTCAGCATTCCTGGAGGAGAACTAGGTGTGTACTATATTGTCCTTTCTAAATGACATCATTCCAACATAATATTATGGGTGATCTATATTTGGATTTAAAATGGATGTTAATTAGAGGTGGATTATTTTTATGGTTATAAGGTGATGCAGTTGTCAAGTTTTCAGTTATTTTATGGGAAAACAACACTTGAAAAATACAATCCCCTCAAAATATTAAATATAGTTGTATTATTATTATTTGATAGTAGTAATCATGTGATCCATACAGGTCCTACACTAAAGCTAAGAAGACCAGTAGTGACTACAAAATATGCTGAATTGATTGAATTACTGTATTTAGATAGTCATTTATAATTTTTTTCATAATTTTTGTACAAGAAACACTTTTTTATTCTACACTTTGGTTCTATATGTGTGTCTCCATAATTACCTCTATCTGACAAATTAATGTAATAAGTGGGGGATTTAGTGTTTTTGAGCACAGGTGCCTATGGAGAAAAATTTTGATCATATTTCAGCTGAGGTAAAAGATCAGGAACTTCTAACAGGTATAGTTATACAGTTAAGTTAGACAGCAATTTTATTTCATGAACCATATAGTAACACAGCAAATTGGTTGAATCTGCATAATTATAATTTCCAGGCCGTATAGATCTGACTTGAATATATTGTAGCCTGAATAATCTGTTTAAAATGTCACCACTTAGCTACAGCCTACAGATAATGAAACATGTGTCGGTTGTTTGCTATTTTAATTACACTTGTTGAAGTTACTGTTCTCATGATCTGTAATCTTAATTGCATTTTTACAATAGTTACGTTCCTTAGTTATCTATGACAGCTATGAGGAAGACAAACCTTCTAGATATAGGCAATATTGTTCAACCTATAGCAGCCATTTTTGACTATTATATGGAGCTGGTCAAGTGGTTTTTGTGTCAATTTGAATCAAGGTAACTACAATAATCACATAAGTATACATGTCATGAATGCAATATTTGGTCAGGTATAGCTAGTATGCTAAGGAGATGCTTTAACTGGACATGTCATGCTCATAATCATGCACATATGAAAATGATAGCTATAGCGGCCTTGAGACTTTGTCTGGTGAAGTCAAATAAAGTGTAAAATGATTAAGAAATCCGTGTGAACATATTGTGCTTAAGGCAGGCTTCTTTGAAGACTTTTTGTAGGCTGTAGCCTCCTTGCAGGTTCCTTGAAACTTTATATGGCCCAGGGCTGGAGCCCACCCAGCGGAGCACTTTTTAGCTACTTAAATTCATAAAGAGATCAAGATACTATAATAGAGCAGTCATTGTAATATACTCTAATAGAACAGTCATTAATATGCTCTAATAGGGCATCCAGATTATAGTAAAAAAATAGCCTCCACATACCATTTCACTGTATTTGAATGGACATGCAAGCATTCCCCCAGACTCCCTAGCTTGACATGCTTAGCACATGCAGTTGAATATCACATGAAAGAGTACACACAGAGTACACTGCCTCAGAGTTCCCAAAGGCAGTGTATTGGGCCCCTTCTGTTTGTTATATTCATAAACGACCTTCCTCAACACTGGGCCCCTTCTGTTTGTTATATTCATAAACGACCTTCCTCAACACTGGGCCCCTTCTGTTTGTTATATTCATAAACGACCTTCCTCAACACATCCAATCTGCACTATCCCCTTTGTATTTGCTGATGACACTAAATGTCTACTGGCAATCAGATCCACAGATGATATTGGTAAACTTCAAGGTGATGCCAATAGTACAGTTATGTGGAGCCACTCTTCATACTTATTATTTAACGAAGCCAAATTTGTGCATGTTCATTTTTGGGCTAAACCACCCTTTGATCTGGATACCACAACATACACAGTTAATGGAAGACCTATAAAGCAACTCTTACAACACAAGGATCTTGGTATCATTTTCTCCAGCAATCTCAACTGGACAGACCATTATAAAACTATCACTACTAAAGTATGTACAATTCTAGGCCTGATAAGACGTACATTTAGGGTCATTTGTATAGAAGCTGAAAGCAACTCTACATTTCCTTGGTTAGATCACAAATAATGTATTGCTCGCAAATATGGAGACTTCAGCTAGTTAGAGATATAATTACCCTGGAATGCATATGTGTCCAGCGTAGAGCTACTAAATTCATACTGAATGACTACATCTCATCTTATAAATCAAGGCTACAACAACTAAACTTATTACCGTTAATGTACTTCTATGAACTGAATGATTTAATGTTTTTGATCAAATCCTTGAACACACCAACAGACAACTCTGACATCAGAAATTATATTTCTTTCAACACCAACAGCACTGGATCTGGAAGCCACTTGAAACTACACCACCCTAGGACAGTATCCGTCACTCATCATCATTTCTACTTCAATCGGATTGTAAGACTTTGGAATCATCTACCTGTTATAAACTTATCCTTACCACCTTACATCATCAAACAAAAACTTATATCTATGGGACCATTTTACGGTTAACTTCAACTCTGTTCATTTCACCTCTTATGTCCATGCCGCTGATGCTCAAGACAACCAGTCTCTACCAATTTTCTCTCCCTTTAATTACTGGCACTGATCTGCAAGCTGGTATTAGGTGCATGGTTGCTCTACATGGTTATGTAATAAGTAATGGTTGTGGGGGGTGCGTTGCCTGATATGTGCGCACGATGCCCGGGGGCGAGTGCGTACATGTCGGCTCGGGCATCGTGCGCACATATCAGGTAATGCACGACTTACAGTGTTGCAACTAATATGTTACACTTCAAAGTAGCTTTTTAAGCTTTTGAGGGTGCTTTTTAAAGTAGTTCTAACCCTTTCAAGTTACTTTTACAGTAGTTTTAAGCTGCTAAATTCACGTTTAAGTTAAATGCCTTTGATGTGGTTGAAGGTGCCTTTAATGTGGTCTGGCATTTGTCCAGGTTCCTCTGTGGTGGTTGAATATATCATTATGGTTACCATATCAAAGCTTCACATTAGCTCTTACTATAACACTAGTACTTACTTTGTAAGGTTATCAAAATGTATAAGAAACCTTATCACCATGAGACAGTTTTGATTGTGGGATTCGGTTGGTCTCAATTGAGAGCCACAGGAGGGCTCAATTGTAGGCCACAGGAGATCACTGAAGCCCACAATGTAAAGTGGATGTTGCTCATATAGGTTTCATATACATTTTACTACAGTATTCAATAGTAAGAAGCATTAAAGCTGTACAGTTTGTGGAATGCAGTAATGAGTTGTCAGCAGTGTGACATCTAGATGTTGCACTGCTAAGTGTGCCACATCACATGTTGCACTGCTAAGTGTGCCACATCACATTTGTAGCATAAAGAATTCCTTTGATCTGAGGTGTGAAAGTGTTACATGTAATTGTAATGTTGTTAATTAATGTATAGCTGTATATTTCTGGCTGTGGGCACAGGTTGCCCACAGACCTTTGATGCGGGCTCCCTGTGTCAAAAAGTATTACTGTATTTCTATAATTATAAACCATTAAAAATAATGCTTTAGTGTCTGTTGTACACCATGCCTTGCTCCAAGATCACCCTGGTGCTCTTAGGGAGCAAGGCATTCCATCTGACCGATCTCGTCCTGGCGACATATACCACCCTGACCTTCATCTTGGTCGACCTGCCTATTTTGATCTCTCCGTCAGGAGTACCACTCAGTCTGCTGTCATATCTTCTGCTTCTTCTCAGGCTGGGGTGGCCGCTGCTGTTGGTGAGATAGCTAAGGACAACCAATACCAGGACATTGTAAATGATAATGGAGGAGATTTTATCCCTCTTGTATGTGAGACCTTTGGTGTTTGGTCACCATATGCCCTATCAATTTTAGGATCCATAGCTGACAGAACAACTGTTAGAAACGGTTTACCTAGAAAGTTTGCTAGGCACCAACTTCTCCAGCAACTGTCTGTGACTTTGTGGAGGTACAATGCAAAAATGATACTCCGCCAGTATTCACTTACTGCTGAGGACGAATTTCCTGACTTTGACATTGGTTAAGTTAAGTACGTATAGGTAGTAATAAGTATATAGTTAGGTAATAAGTAGTAGTATGTTGTAGTTTTCAATTCTTGTACGAGTTTCTAATTACCACACGTGAAAAAAAAAATATATATAAAAAAAAAAAATTTAAAATATTTCGTCGAAGGTAGCATCCGACGAAAATTAATTACGCGAAAAAGTTTTACCAACGTAATATTCGAGAAGTTGAATGAATTCGGTAAACTACCTTCTGGCCACCTGGATCGAGGCTTGGCCATTGGTGTGTCAAGCATATGTCTTTGCTGCAGTCTTTTAAAAACAAAGTTCTCCCTGATCCTAGGAGAGAGGGGTTCGTCTCGCTTCGTCTATTTCGCTGCACATTGGTAATGATGCCATTCCGTGATAGACAGCTACCACAGGACACATTAAATAAAGTATATATGTACAAATGTGCAAGTTGCATGGAATGAGCTTATACCACTCCAGTCCATTGCTTGATTTGTGACGGACAACTTCTAAATCTAGGGCGCAGCCTCCATGGAACGGAGATGCCACACTTCAGTTTCGCTGCTTGTCGTTCTGGTTCTCAAAAAATAGCCGTATAGAATTAATAAAGTTATGTAATTCATTGTTAAAAAATTTTCGTCGCTTGAGGACACCGGTGAAAATTTTTTAACACGAAAATTTATCTCGTGAAAATTTCTCGCAGCTTATATTTATAGAAATACGGTATTAATAAATAAATAAATCTCTGACTTAAAATATCACATCAGATCAATAAAAAATAGTGTGCATGACTATGACCTCCATTGCAGTCCATGGATGGCCTGACCGCTCAAAATCACTGGGCTCTGCAGCTGGCCTTGTATCAATAGAGTTTGGTTTGATAAATGCAAACCAAACCAAAATGCAAAATGGTGAGCATTAGCTATTACGTATGTCTATACAATATAGTAGTCTAGTCACTTCCACTTGATTGGCTTATGCCACTTGGCATTGTGCTTACTAGTTTTATGTTCACTGGTTTATAGACATTGGGTGACCTGCAGTTCGATTCCTGGGGTTGGAGGGATTTTTTTTTCCCCTTACTTTGGCCCCTTTTCTGTTACACCTTTCCAGCTACTGTAAGTCATTAAGTCTAATCCTTGAAACTAGGTTAGGTAATCCTGAGGCTGCAGCACATGTTGTTGTAGACCTTCAGTGCTGGTCACTATAAAGTGTTAATAATAATGTACAGTGTAGTGCTGCTGCTTATTGACATAAAAATATATATATATATTTTTAAATGTAGCTACTTGTGAAAAAACAAGGAAGATTCTGGCTAGCAGACTCTCGTAGCTACGTCACGTGCTACTGTTGCACTGTAATAAGTTCACCCACGCAATTAAGTCATCTGCGGTTTTATAGTAAGTTACTGAAAAAAAAAGAAATACCATAGATAGCATACGCTAACTACGTCCGTATCAGTCGAGGTATCAGTACACTGATTGAGTGTTGTCGTTACTTATGAGAAGCTGCTTAGACTCCTTCTACCTTGAAAAATCGTCTTAGTCAAATATAGCTAGCTCATCAGCATTTGTTTTGTACGTTTAGCCTGTCACGCCCTCGATTGTCGGAACTCGGTTGTGCCTACCAGCCGTGGAATCTCAACCGATAGAGAGTGTGCCTTGGAAGCTGGACCCCTATCGTGTTGTCTTGTAGTACCATTGAGCCTGTACTAGATGGGTACGTAGACCCACTTGGCGAATGTTGACAAACTCAGACAAGTGACAACTGGGTGAGATTCAGACCACAGCGAGGCCATAACTAAATGGACGTTCAACTAGCAGCTACAAAGCCTCACAGAAGGTCGTATTGCTGTCATCCTACTGAAACTGTGGACATAGCAATAGGAGAGTCTGGTGTTGAGGCTCTGCCACCAATCACCATCCCACAATTCTTTAAGAGAACATTTGACAAGATACCAAATGGGAAGGCGTTGTGTTGGAAGGACGACAAAGATGATACATGGCAGAGTATAACATATGCAGAATACAAGAAGCTCATCTACAATGTTGCCAAGTCTTTTCTGAAGGTACGTGCAGTATCATACCAGTAGACACTATAGGTACATGTTGTTGTGTGTAGCTTGGACTAGAACCTTACCATGCTGTTGGTATTCTGGGCTTCAACTCTGTGGAATGGTTTGCATCTAGTATAGGAGCAGTGTTTGCTGGGTATGAAGTAGTATTAGTAACAGAGTTAGCTACTAATGTGTTGACTATCATTAGGGGACTATCAACTGGTATATACACCACTAATAGTCCAGAGGCCTGTCACTACATTCTGGAGAACAGCAGAGCTAATATAGTAGTGGTGGACCACATACGGATGGATGTGATTCTTAAGGTATGGAACTACATAGTAGTGTTTTGATGTCTTTTGGTAGTTAAGCATGAAAATGATGAAAACCTCCAAATTACAAGTTTAATTAGCGTATAATGATAGACATAAATTTAATGTCCTAGTAAATATATTGATAGCAATAAGAATTCTTTTAGATACATCTCAACCATTTAAGTACACTGGATCCTCACTTATCTCAACTTCCATTATCTGAAACCCTCACATTATCTGAATGCCAATGGTGACTGTTCAATTAGAGTATTTTGTCACTAGTGTGTGTTCTATTAGAGTAATTGATCGGAGCCCTGTAAAGAAATTAATGTGCTGCAGTATCCATACTTTTGGCAAACTCTAGGATCAAAGGTCACATATACCTTTACTGCGTTATGCTTCATTATACACTTCACTCTTGTTTGTTGTTTCACATATTAGATTCGTAACAAGCTCCCTCACTTGAAGGCCATAGTTCAGTACAAGGGAGAACTCAGCAAGGACTATCCTGATACCTACACTGTATGATGTTGTATTGCTGTATATACAGTGGTTAATAATAGTGTGTGATTGAGTAGTTGTTTGTCTCCTTGTAGTGGGCAAAGTTTCTGGAACTGGGCAAGGACACAGAAGACTCTGTGATTGACAATATCATCAACAAACAACAACCAAATCAGTGTGCTGCCCTAGTGTACACAGTGAGTGTAATGTAGTTAATGCTTTACCAGGTATATATGTAGTGTCTTGTAACAGTCAGGGACTACTGGTAATCCTAAGGGAGTCATGTTAAGCCATGACAATGTGAGTCAACATTTCATGACCAATATATGCAAATTTAATAAATTTACAGCTCACCTGGATTGTCAGTTCTCGGCTTGAAAACAGCGACATGATATTTGGAAAGGAACGAGTTGTCAGCTACTTACCGTTATCCCATGTTGCTGCATTGGTAATACCATACTTTGTGTGGTCTGTACATGCATATATCCACATTTTATTAATAGTTATACTGCCTGGAATAAAATGTATTTTAAACTTACGCTGACACTAGCTGGACGTGCATGTTCTTATGTACTATATAGTTTACTGATGTACTGCTAACAGTGGCTGCTGGAATGACAGTATATTTTGCTCAACCTGATGCTCTGAAGGTCAGAACCCATCATGTAAGAATGTTATGATAACAGTACTGTTAGGGTTCTTTACTGGAAACTGTAAAAGAGGTACAGCCAACCATGTTCTTTGGAGTACCACGGTACATCATAATGGAGTTAGATACAAGAGTATAAAAGTGTTGTGTAGTGTATGGGAGAAGATGAAGGAGAGATTGGAGGAAACATTTACTCTCATCGGTGGACTTAAATCCAGGATGTTGTCATGGGGTAGAACTATTGGCATAGAAGGAAACAAGAATCTCTTGAATGGGTAAGACCATAATTTATTAGACACAATGTTTGGTCATCACTAGGGATGCGGCGATTATTCTGGCATGATTTCGGGCATAATAGGTATGTGTGGGAATCAGGAATTATGCTAGCATTTTGAGGTGATTATAAAGCTTTAACAGTAGGAAAATCTGTAGATTGAACAAATCCATTAAAAAAGATCGAGATACCCTAATAGAGCAGTCAAAAACTCTAATACAACAGTCACTGAATATTATTTACTCTAATAAAGCAGTCACATTGAAATAAAATACTCTGATACAGCAACCATCTAAAGAATTCAAGACTATTTGAAGCTTAAGCATCAATGAAAATGGTCTGATACAACAATAAACTGGCATTATTAGCCAATTATGATGGCATAATTTTGGGAATAATAGGAAATTCTCAAAAGCATAATAGGTGATTTCTTGAGCACTGCTCAAAAGCATAATGCTCAATTTTTGGAGCATAATAACCTCTTGCCTAGTCATCACATACATGTTCCCAGATTACCACCTCCTTGGGGATGGACAGTGGCTAATAGGTTGGTATTCAAGAGGATCCAGAGAATGGTGGGTCTTGATAAATGTAAGAACATGATTGTTGGAGCAGCACCAATTCATCCTGAGACATTTGAGTTCTTCATGAGTATAAATATCCCACTTAAGGAAGGTTATGGAATGACTGAGTGTAGTGGTTCTCATACTGTCAATGTTACTGGTCAATGGAGGATTGGGTCTTGTGGTAAGCCCATGAATGGAGTTGAGACAAAGATTGATAAACCTGATGGGAATGGTGATGGGGAGGTGAGGCTGTTTGTTAGTCAGTGCATGTACCCATCCCCTCTTGGTATTATTTCTCTGATATACTTTCACAAGCAGAGCAGGGTAAAGAAGGAGGGGAGGCAACATTGGCAATGAAGTTATGCAGTTAAACAACAAACATGAATGTCATTCATAGGGGTCTAGGGGCTTACCCCGAGGAAATTTTCTGGTTTTAGAAGCTCTGAGATACTGTTTTCATTGTGTTGTAGGTACATAAATAAGTACAGTAATTAATAGATAACCTAGAGTGGTTGACTGCATTACTAAAGTTAGGTGTGTGCCAATTATGCCAGCATACGTTCGAGCATAGTAGGTTAGCAAAAGCATCAAGCATTATGCCAGCAAAATAGGGGTGGTTATGAAAAACAAAAAAAACAGTTAAAATGTGCAACGTGTGCACTAGAGAAAGCAAAATAATAATGAACACACTACAGAGTATACCAAAAACATGTATTATTATTATATCGTGGTGCACTGTCCAGTAATAAGATTGAGATACATAGTCACTTTCTCTTACAACAATCAAAAAGTATTGATATACTCTAATAAAACAGTCAGCGTTTGAGCATAATCTTGATTTTGAAAGCATAATAGGCTTGATTTTTGAGAAAGCATACACATAAGCCAAAACATTTTACAAGGATTGACCAGTAAAAGCGAAGGGTGCTGTACATAAGCCTTATATTATGCTGGCATATATAGCAATACTTTATTCCTCCAGTCTTTAGGTTGGGCAATACTCACAAACTTTTACAGTACAGTCTCATGCTGACCAGTTAACTTCCTCTTGTGTATGCATAAAACAAAAATTCTAAGCAATGCTGAGAAATCACAATTTGCATGTGTTTAAGAAAAAACTCCCACTAGCTTATATATAAGTATTTTGAAGTACATAGTGGACATTTACCTGAACCTGTATTTCAGAGCAGGGACTTACCTCTTAGAGATTTTTCAGTATGGTTGCTTACTAATCTGGAATCTGTGTGATAAAAATGAGCTAGCTAAATTACTTAATTGGATAAGCCATGACTCCAATGTTTTTTTATGCCAGGATGTTTTGTGCAAAACTTGAATTATCGAATTACTAATTGGGGAAGTATAACTAGCGAGAGCCTTTACAAGCTTCCTCATTTGTTGGTATGATCAGCAGTGTCATGGTAAGCATGTTACAAATATTCTTTATTTGTTTGTTCTCTTCCATTTAATTTGGCCAAAGGGACTGACAGCAGTAAGAGAATAGAGACTATAGCTAAGGGTAGGCAAGGTGATGAAGATGAGGTATTCTCTGAGGAACAGACTAGCCATTCTTGTATAATACAACGAAACAATGAATATAATTTTGTATTATTGGAACCAATTTCATGCTACAGATGTCATTTATTAAATGACATGCACTGCTGTGCCTTGGCTTTATAAATTAGCCCAGATCTTCTAAAGTTTGACTTTCAGCTAATTGTGCTGTGTTTGATCTACAAAGTGATAGGATAATTAATATAATTATCTTATCCAGCATAACACAGGGTGGCATATGTTCTCCATACTAGTATTGTGCTGACAACATAATTGGCCACATCAAAACACTACCACTTTTAACAGACCACAACATTAAAACTTCAAGCAAAATGTCTCCATTTGCAGTCTCCAGTTTGCACTAAAAGTAATAATATTATAAAGTGAATGACTCTATTACTAAATATAAGTTTGTACCTACTCAATCTTTGTGTGGACACTGATGATCACATATCACACTGAGGGGTTATTGTGCTTGTGTAGTAGGATTTAATGTGTTGTGTAGATGTTATTTCGTGGGAGACACATTTTCATGGGCTACCTTGGTATGGAAGAGAAGACAAAGGAAACTATTGATGATGAAGGATGGTTACACTCTGGAGACATTGGCCGGCTAGACAAGGTCTTGAAAATGTTTAATAACTGCATGTTGTGGTATTATTTACTGTTTTATACAGGATGGTTTCTTGTACATCACTGGTCGTATCAAAGGTAACTGGTAAATGTGTGGAGGATTTGTATAGTGTGTGTTGTGTATAGAGCTGATCATAACAGCTGGTGGAGAGAATGTTCCTCCAGTGTACATTGAAGATTGTATCAAGACTGAAGTTCCCTTCCTGAGTAATGTGATGTTGATAGGAGATAAGAGGAAATACCTGACATGTCTATTGACACTGAAGGTAGACTTATAATAATGATCACCACACACAATAGCTTGTCATGCTAACCAAAAAGCTGGTTTGCCGCACCAGTGTGTTGCTAGCAGGAACAACAGTAACACGATTTTCATGTAAGCAGAATAATTTTTCCTGTAGAAACACCCTTTTAGTTTACATTTCTGTTTGAATCTCGTAGCACTGATAGGGCATGATGATGGGGTGTAGTGTGTAGTGGTTACTGTGATGTAGTGAACTCAGCCTCTTGCAGTAATGATCAGAGTCTTTGCACACACACTCATGCCCCACGTGGGCGTTATAACTATTGCAAATGTCTATACTAAAATTGAGCATTATTACTCCAGACATTTCTGAGATACAAGCTTTCAATACTTGTCTGACGATAATTTTTATCTCCTTACATCAAGTTAACAAACAATATTATGCATACAACAATTTATGGCTTCCTGAATTACAACTACTTTGTTAGAAAAGAAAAGTAGAACAGGTAAATGCAACTTTCAAAGCTGGTTAAAGGCCAACTTTGATTAATTATGCAAAAACAAGAAGTGATATCTGTACACACCAGCCAGCAGATACGTGTGCTATTACATGTAAGTTTTTAATGGAATGGTATGGTTGCTTATATATGGTAAAAATATCCAAGTTAGAACTGTTATCTATAAGATAGGGTGGTAGATAACTGCCAGCAGTGGTTCAGTAGTTAAGTTTGGGTGAGGAGGAACCTATGGTTTGAATTTTATGCAGACATTTTTAAACTCTGGGGTGACTGTTCTATTAGAGTATCTTGGCCCACAATTTATTTGGATTTTTCCTTGTAGTATATAGCTCTTATTTTTAGGTTTCTTTTAAACCACTAAAATGTACTGCAAACAATTTTCAAGTTATTTCATATTGGCCTTTCATGCAAATGATTATATGTAGATGCTCATAGGACTTGTTCTGTACTTTTGGGATGTAATTTCATGCTCTTTTTGTGTTCCAAACATTATTATGTATGGTGGGAAACATTACTGCAAATAGCCCAAATTTGAAAAGGAACCACAAAGCTATATATGCGTGAGCTGTGATGCACTGGCTGTTTTGGCTGCATGACACACTACTGTGTGTCATGATAGGAAATTTGAGAGTATACTAGTCTTTAGTAAGAAGCTGGTACAGTGTAGTATTGTTCCTGTACATAGTGTGTTGTGGATCCTGATACTGGAGAAGCCACAGATGACCTTCAACCACAAGTGATTGAGATGTTTAAAGAGTTAGGTTGTAAGTGTACAATAGTGTCACAAGTGATAGAGACAGAGGACAAGGCAGTGTTCAAGGCCATCCAGGATGGTATTGATAGTTATAACACAAACCAAAGCATATCTAATGCTCAAAAAGTAGTTAGTATAAACCTTGTTTATGACATAACTTGATGTGGTATGCTACCAGGTACAGAAATGGAAGTTACTCAAAACAGATTTCAGCATTCCTGGGGGAGAACTAGGTGTGTATCTAAATGACATCATTCCAACATATTGTAACGTACTGTATTGCCTTAAATTATGACCAATCCATTGCAAACGGCTGGTCCTATTTAGTTGCTAGGAGTTAGTTTAAAGCATGACAGCAAAAATAAATGCTGGGTTTTGAATAAATGATTAGTCTTAAATGAACACTTTTATTAGTATTATGGCAATACAAGTCTCCCAAATGTAAAATACTTGTGATGTCATTTCAGAAACGTCTTGTTACTAGTGATCCATACAGGTCCTACACTAAAGCTAAGAAGACCAGTAGTGACTACAAAATATGCTGAACTAATTGAATTACTTTATTTAGATAGTCATTTATAATTTTTCTTCAGATGTTAATTATTTAATAAACTTTAACCCTTTTTTGTTCTACAGATTTGTCCTATATGTGCGTCTTCATAATATGGATTACAGGTGATATACCCTGTACTAACACAAGTAAATACTTTGGTTGGATGCACTTATTAGGGCACATATAGCCCCAACTTAAAAATATTACAACTTGAATTATCTGTTTAAACCAGAAAACCACCACATAGAGGTTACATAACATAGCTGGTATGATATGTCAGTTGTTAGTTATTTATATTTGTGACAGAGTTCTCAGTACTTACATGTAGTCTTAACTGCATTTTTACAATAATTATGTTATCTATCTGATAGTTATGAACAAGACAAACCGGCAATATTGTTCAACCTATCAGCCATTTATAACTGCTGTAGTGGAACTGGTTTTTCAGTTTGAAGAAACTGATGGAAAACCTGAATAGTATAGCACCATTTAGGACAATGAAATAATGCTATGTTTATTTAGCTGTTGTACCTGTGTTCCAATTTGTACGTAAAACTCCTTGAATTTCATCCGTGCGTATAAGCTATACCATCATAATAGATCTCAAGGTATGTATATATGCCATTTATCCATTCCTTTCCTATACTGATTGACTACATGGTAAAAAGCTGTCAGATCACCTAGTATCTGGCCCACATAATATAATAATAATTAATTTTTTTTTGTTATATAAACATACTGGTTTGAAATATACATATCACAGCAATATCACTAATGTGAGTTTTAAAATAATTATTGCATGGCTACAGAAATCCTGTGAAGCAGACAGTGAAAGTTGTAAAACCTTGAATAGAAATGTTTAAGCATAAATATGTATACATACAGAATTGTTTTCTTAATCATTTTACACTTCGTTTATTCTGTTTTAAGTTACTTCTGAATCACCTGACATGCCCATGCATCAAGGGTGGCCCCAGGAATTTTCGTGACTGGTTTCCAAACTTTTGCTATACGCAAATTTAAATCTAGGAGGGTATGGGGCAAGATTTTCCAGGAAATTGTGTAATTTGAAATTGAATCTGGTAGCAATATTGACAGTTCAAATATATAATTATGAATTATGTTAGGTCTAATGTAGGCTGCTTAATTGTGCTTGCTTCTGGTACAGTATCAGGTGCAGACTAAAGAGTTAAGGGACAGAGCAAATTTGACATTTGAAGCATACAACAGACATGGATGTTGTTCTGGGGGTCTTGGGGCATGCCCCCACGAAGATTTTCAGATTTTAACACTCTGTTATAAGATTTTGGACTATTTTTTACTGTCGGCACAGGTAAATAAATTAGCTAGCTAGCTACTTACAGTTCTTAAGAGAAATATAAAATGTGGCTGTTCTATTAGAGTGGTTGACTGCTCTATTAGAGTATTTCAATCTGAACTTTCGTACCATTGCAAATCACTGTAAAATATAATTTTGATTACCTTAATACACTTGACCAGTTTCTGGAAACCTCAGAAACCCCCTAGATCCACCCCTGCTGCATAATATAGTATTTGTACCTGCATGACCATATACATGTGCATGTGGAGTCTGTTGAGAAATACATTCTGAATGTCAAAAATCTTTCATCTGCAGCACCATCCCATGGGCACATGCATGCACTTTACTAACTTATTGCCTGCTAGGGTTTTTTTGCAAATTAAAATGCATGTAGTTCTTTGTATGCCATTCTATATTATGGCAATAGGCTCATAACTGAACTATTCATGATTGTCACAGCTCTTGATCAATGTGAGACACTTACACTGTTAAAATGAAAAGTAACCAAAGAGTTCCCATAATAGGGAGGATTTTATACCCCTGGAGAGTAACCATTACTCTAAAGGAGTAACACATGCTCTGAAGGTGGTGTCACTTACTCTTCAGAGTGTTGGTTACGGCTACAGGGGTGTTAAATCCTCCCTACCTTGGGAACTCTTTAGAGTGGTGGTTACTAATATAGTGTAGTTTTTAAATATTATTGTCCATAAAAAATCAGTCCTGAAAATAAAACACTTTTGGCTTCTATGCAAGGAGCACACAGCCCTCCCAGTCTCCCTGCTCCATATATACTGGGCCTGGTGCATGCCATTGGATCCACCTATGCAAGAACTTCATGAATGCTCTTCTCGGCTCTTCTAGAACCTCAGCTGTCTTTTTGAACAAGTACATGATTGTTGCAATGGAGCAGCACCAATTCATCCTGAATTCTTCATGAATATAAATATCCAATTTATAGAAAAGTATAGCGGTTCTCATACTGTCAATGTTACTGGCTAATGGAGGATTGGGTCTTGTCATAAGCCTATAAATGGAGATGAGACAAAGGTTGATCAGAAGAGCAGGCCAAAGAGAATTAAGGAGGGAGAGGGGAGGAGGGGCATATACCTTCAGGAAAATTCCTAAATTTAGAAGCTCTAATATGTTGTTTCACTGTGTTGTTGTAGGTACATAAATAATTACTTATAGCATTAAGAATCTAACCAATTCTGAGTGCATGGCAGAGGCAATCAGTGCCCTACTAAAAAAAGATAACTATATATAGCCTATAGGCCTGTGTAATTATGCTAGCATGCATCCTTTTGAGCACATAAACATCAAACGTTATATGCCAGCAAAATAGGGACGGTTATGAAAAATAGTTAGCTAAATGTGTGCAACACCAACAAAGCAATAGCTAATTATAATGGACACACTACAGAGTATTATTGCATTTTTTTTTTTTAAATTTCAAAAAGCACTTAATATTATATTAATTGTTTTTTGGCTAATCAAATGGTACTACCGTACCATTTAAGTAAGGCTGGATCGTGGTGAAAATTTCGCACGCCGCCAAAAATTCTGCCTTTAAAAATCATCGTAGAGACAGTTTACGCAACGAAATTCACCTTTACAGAATAGTACTAGTCCATATAATATACAATACAGCATTAAACATAATAAAACACATACAGGTAAAAACTGTGTGTATGTTGTGTACCTATCTATCTATCTATCTACAGAGGTTCTAAAAGGATAGTTATAAAAACCGGAATCGAAACGGGAAACGAAATCACCCTAAAAAAATCACCCTACAGTGTATTTTTTTCACAAAGTAATTTCAATATTCTTCACAACCAATAAATAACAAGAACAACAAATTAAAAGTAACAAAAAAAAAACAAAAACAATAAGAGTTACTGCTTTAATGATGGGAGGGAGTCTTGATTCTGCTTGAATGAGGTCAATTGGTGCTGATCCTAAAGAGTGGTCAAAGGACCCCTTTGAGGATCTAGAACCCCTCAGACATCTAATTGCTGACCTCAGAAGTGAAAAAGACAAGCAGCACCGGATCCACCCCATTACAACAGCATAATTTGAGTCCCATTTATCTGATAGCAAGGAAGCAAGACGTTTGTAAAACATGGTTGCTTCGTTAGCCATTCCTCCTGTGGCTGAAAAAATTAAAGGAGTAAAGGAACTCTGTTCAACTTCACGTATGCGAGCTTCGTAAGAACGCTTCTTACACAATTCATGTTTTCTGTAAATGGCACTGGCACTGGTGGTACGATTACTAGAAGCGTGTGGGTTAAAGACTTTAACATCAATGTAAGTTTTCTCACAACGGCCACCCCAAAAACCATTGGCTGAAATATCTAGTCGAGCACCATCTTCGATGTTTGATGAGGCTAAGGTGAACTGCTCACCTGTAATAGTGTAGTGGAGGACAATCACTATATTATGCACAGTTACACTATAATATATGCACGCACTGTTCATGCATCAAGCAAGACTCCAGGTGGCAGATTTCTCTGCACGGCGCTTATCGATTAGAGTTATCAAACGCCTGCTCCTATCCGAAGGGTCTGGGGGACTCTACAATCATAGATATACTAACCCCAGGTACCTGGGGTTAGTATATCTATGCTACAATCGAGCCATTACCAAAAATACATGATCATGGGACATGTGGAGAGACACTTTGAGAATATACTACAATCATACGGGATAAAAACTTTAACGTAACACTCCTGACAAGTATAGAGACCTTTTGTTTTACTATAGGGTAAAAATTGTCTGCTACATAGTAATTTTTAAGGCTTTGCAATAAAAATTAGTTAATGTCAGTCCTTTAATTTGGTTTTTCTCAATTTAATAGGTTTTGCTTTTTCTATGTAGTTTTACATTGGCACGACTTTGTGATTGCGTCCTACACTTACGAAAGTAGTTAGCAAATTTCTATATATATCAAACAAAGGAGAGTCATTTCAGTAGTGTGTAACAGTAATAATTTGTTTGAGTTTGCAATGGTTTAAAGCGGTTTTTAATTAATTGTTGTTTTTGTATACACGCTCATACGTACATACATTATTAAGCTGTATGCATTACAGTATCTCACCATGAATTATCTTCACTACACAAAGCTGCTTCACGATCGAAACACCCTAAAATATTAGAATACAAATGTAAATAGTCTAAATCACACTAAATTAAAAACAGAACACAACGAAATATAAATATAATAAGGGGGAAAAGGTATTAAATAGCCATGCTAACCAGTTGTAGGACACACTGTATCAAGAAACGTGGGATGCAAAGTGCGTGGGCGGGCGGAAAATTAATCTTACATTCCGCGAATCACTAATGCTGGCTGATTGGACAATAAATACACGCACCATTACTTGAGCTATTTCATAAAGCTTCAATGCTGCTTGAATTAACAACGTTGGCGTTGGTGTTGGCGTTCACCCCACCCACCCACCACCATGGTCAACATTCCGTATATTGAGAAGTAAAAATAAAAGTATAAAATAAAGGATTTTTAGATTAACTGTTGCTATGAACAAAATAGTATGGTTGCAAACACTCACATACACACACACACTGTACAACACAGTGGTTGCTACTTATAGTGCTTTAATAGTGTTAATAGCCTGTGGTTAATTAACGTGGTTAGCCACAAAGTTTTAGCTATGCTATGGAATGTAACTTAGGTTGGATATACAAAGTTAAAGATAATGGTAGAGTACAAACAAATCAGACTGTAATGGTGTGCGCTATATTAGGGTGTTTCGTGTACAAATGCACATGACCATATTTACACAGAGTTGTTTGGTAATGCTACAATAAAAAAGTTCTGTGCTTGGGTAGGTGAGCGTTGATTGTCACTTTCATAAGAGGTGTGCCATAATAGCCACAGGTGGCTTCATCCCTCTCTTAAAGGCATGGCTTCAGACTCGTCGACCCACTCAGTGCAGCCAATCATTACCGATAAGAGCGTATTCACGAAGAAATTACAGACAAGGCGCTTAAAATACGTGTGGTAAGAAGCCCAATGCTACAATACAAAAATATCATGTTTTCGTTCTTTCCACCAGACCTGGTACAGCAGCAGCCAATTCGTGGCTATGTGGTTATCACCAATAGAGTAATAGCATACTAGAAGTACAACCTCGTAGCTGGTCTACTTTCTGATACCCAGGCCTCCTTTCGATTAGGAGGCCTGGGGTTACGTGAATCTGTTTTTTCTGCTTCACCTGCATTTTTGGGTTCATGTAACAGTGTTCGTGAATTAGCCTCCACCCTTCTTTCTGTTGATATTAATCAGCTCAGTTTCCCTAATGAGGAGGATACTGCCACCATACTTTCTGAATCAGGTATTTCCAGTGGTTATTTGCTTTTCTCAGCCTCTCAGAAGGACCTGCAAGCTACATTAGACAAACATTTATTGGATGACTTATTTGCATCCTTTGGCATTCGCGATCAAGCTCGTTTGACTGCTTTGTCACACCCTTCTGGCACAAGTAGTGGCTGGCTCAAAGCTATTCCTCGAGTCAGTCTGGGTTTGGCTATCCCTGGGCCTGAATTTGTTATTGGATTACGTATATGGTTGGGTGTTTCTTTGTTTCCACTCTCTCCTTTGTGTACCTGTCTTTCTACCATCGATAACTATGGTGACCATCTGTTAGGTTGCTCTCAAGGCCCAATGAGAATATGTCGACATGATGCTCTGGTAATTTATAATGCCCTTTCACAGGATCACCCTGGGGTTCTTAGGGAACAGAGAGCTTCTTATGATGATGGGTTGCGCCCTGGTGATGTTTTTCATCCTGACTTCCAGCATGGTCGTCCAGCTTACTTCGATGTCTCCATACGCTGCACCACTCAGCCTGCTTTTATCTCCTCCTGTGCTTCATGTGCTGGGGTGGCTGCTGCTGCTGGAGAGGTTACCAAGGATGAGAAGCATTTGGCAGCTATGGAGAAGGTGGGGTCAGATTTCATTCCATTAGTTGTGGAAACATTTGGAGTTTGGACACTTTTGCTCTAAAAACTTTACAGAATATAGCTGACCTTACCACTCCTCGCAGCGGTGTCCTTCGGAAAGTTGCTAGAAAGAACTTGCTACAACAACTGTCTGTGCAACTGTGGTCCAACAATGCTAAGATGATCTTGAGGTACTGGGCCCTTCAGGGCTTGGATGATGATGACAATCCCCTTTTCCCCTAGTAATAGTTTTCTAGCTGTAGTTTATGTAGTTGTAATAGTTGTTTGTAATTGTAAAAAAAAACAAAAAAACTTTCTGATATCACAATAGAACGCCCCATCTGCTCGCCCACGCACGTCACGATATAGTCTGGCACTCCCGACCCTTTTACGCCACTCGCTTTTTGATTAGTTGGGTGGCGCTCGCTGTAAAAGGGTCTGGTCACAACCGCATACCAAACTTGTACAGCTGGAATTGAATCACGCGGGTTTTGTCATGGTAACGCTTTAGAATTATTGCTTTGAATCTCGCTTCGAGTTTGACAGCACTGTCAGAGGCGCACTTCATGTAGCCAAGCTTCTGTATACAATTGATAACAGTGTACCCCGTCCTCTTCCAAGTAAGACCATGCATAGTTACCGTAGATACGATACCCTCTGGGCAATAGTATCCATGGTTCTACTCTTTACGCGCTGAATGTTTAGTTTAATTACAAATGCTGCGATTTGATTGGAGTGTACACAAGTTTAGTATGCGGTTGTGGCCAGACCCTTTTACAGCGAACGCCGCCCAACTAATCAAAAAGCGAGCGGCGTAAAAGCATTGGCAGCGCCAGACTAGTCACGATACGGCGGGTACCGTGGTGAATATTTCAAAACAGACCAGCTACTCCATTGTGCTTCTAGCATGTCATTATCCATTAATAGACCGTTGCCATACTGCCACGAATTGGTTTTCTCTCTACCTCTGGTGTCAACCGACAGTCTAAGGGCCAAAACGAAACAATTCTTCCGCGTGTCTTTTCACCACCACAAATGCACTGAACAGCCACTTAATGGAAGTTTGCCGTAGTCGCCTATCAATGGAGAATAAAGTACTACAAGGATATAAGTGTAATTAGTATAGTTTCTGAAAAAATGACCAAGGAGCCCGCCAAGTCGCTACACAAGATGAAGCGTTCCACTGCTGCATCAGGAAGTAGACCAGCTACGAGTTCATGCTTCTAGTATGCTGTTATCCATTCATAGGTGGCTACCACATAATCACGAAATAGCTGCTCCTGTACAAGGTCTTTTAGAAAGAACGAAGACGCAATTATTTTCTATTGCACCATTGGGGCTTTATGCACACGTCTCAAATAAACGCCGCAAGTGTCTTAAATAAACGCCGCATTTGTGACGTCACGTGAATACGCTCTATTAAAAATGGTTTGTTATGATCAAGTAGTTATTCCCAGTCACTCCTCTTATGAAAGTGGTAAGGGACAATCAACGCTCACCTACCCAAGCACAGAACTTCTCTATTGTAGAGTCCACATACCCTTCGGATAAGAGCAGGCGTTTGATATCTCTAATCGATAAGTGCCGTGCAGAGAAATCTGCCACCTGGAGTCTTGCTTGATGCATAAACAGGTAGTGCGTGCATATATTATAGTGTAACCGTGCATAATGGATGTTGAACTTCCTTAAACGTCATCTTAGTAAGTGTTCATCACATGTCAAGGCATCTGTTTATCTACTTATGGTTCGACCAGTAATGGAGTATGCAAGCGTTGTCTGGGACCCATACTATCAGACTCAGATATCAATCTTAGAAAAGGTTCAGAGGCGTGCAGCTAGATGGGTTCTATCTGACTACAGTAGTGTTAGAGTGCTATGCTGCTGGAACAGCTCATGCAACTGGTTACCCCTAGTGAAGAGAAGGAAGCAACAGAGGCTTAATTTGTTATGCATGGAGAAATTGGCTTATCTTTACCAGAATACACTCATTTCACCACCAGACACACTAGACATCATCATCCATTTCACTTGATTGTACCACCAACAAACACCACCACCTACATTATTATTATTATTATTATTATTACTACTAGGACTGCGTCACATACAACCAAGTACATACACCAACGTGACAGCCCCCTGGTGAGGCTATTAGGTGGTGAAGGCACGATCCCCAAATCAACTCAATATGTCAAAGTAGTGACAGATACAACACAATAGTGGCATCGTAACTAAAGGCCACCAGTAGCTAAAGTGCTAGTACATCATTGGTGTAGTAATGGCACAGTGATGTGTACACAGTATATGCATACAAAACCTACAGGAGATGCACAATATTGTAGGAGTATACAAGCCAGGTGAACCAGATAAAGGAAGACAGCCAAGCCAGCCAGAGCCTAGTAAGCTAGGTAAAGGCAAAATGTACAATAATACAAGAAAACATTTAAAACATACCACGCTCTTACAAAACATTAGTACAAACAGACACCAAACCAACCAGAGCCTAGCAAGCCAGAAAAAATATAGTAAAATACAAGACATATGTACATTACAATACAAACAAACATACCTGTCCTTGTGCAGCTGGCATGTCAAACCTATTCATCAGGTGTATGGGGTGCCATTTGTCTCAAAATCCCAAAAATTGAGATCTAAACCAAATATTGTTGATATTTACTAAACATCGACGACATTTAGCTAAATATCGACGACATTTGCTAAACATCGACGACATTTATTAAACATCGACGACATTTGCTAAACATCGATGACATTTACTAAACATCGACGACATTTAGCTAAATATCGACGACATTTACTAAACATCGACGGCATTTACTAAACATCGACGACATTTGCTAAACATTGATGACATTTGCTAAACATCGACGATATTCAGCAACTCAGCTGCTTTCGCGTTTTAATTTTCTGCGGATCCTTTACTATAATAATATTATAGGCGCGTACAATACTAATAATTTCCGATTAGCTGCTTGCGACTGTAGATGAATCATCTGTGGTACTACGTGACTCATTAGGCATTCGGACCTCCTTTAATGCTGCGCATCTGTTAAGGTTAATGTTGCTGTGTTGGCGACGAGTTGGACTGAGAGGAAGGAACTCATCTGTGAGGATACGAAGTATGGGGTTAGCCTCTAAAGCTGTAAATGTGACAGCATGTACACTGCACGTTTTTCGCTTTTCAATGTTCCAGTGACAGAACTCAGTCTGGCAGAAACAGACTCTCACGTGAACGAGGGGTAGTTGGTAAAATGCGGATTTCCGGAATTCCGCGCGGAATTCCGGAATTATGGGGGAGGCAATTTTATAAAATCCAGATCGAAATACTCTAATAGAACACACACCCATATTCTAATAGAGCACAAGCAATTTATGTGATTGTTGTTCCTGGTGTTGAACTATGCCTTCCCTCAATGGCTGGATACTGTAACAGCACAGCGCCCACAACACCGCTGTAACAAGCCGCCCAGACTCAAGCGGTGCAAGTTAGTGCTTCCTCAGGAAGTTACCATGCTCGACGGCCGTGTACTTAGTTAAATTACTGGCAGCCGAATATAGCTACGCTGAGTTACTCATTGCACACCATGGCATACCTTTGTTTCTTCGGTACTGGTTCCTCCTCTTCTTCGCTGCTGCAGTCATCTACTTCTAACGTTTCATCCATTTCTAACGACCGAGGATAACGTTTTTTCGACGCTGGTTCCTTCTCTTCTTCCCCACTGCTGCAGTCATCTATTTCAAACTTAGCTTCCATTTCGAACAATTGAGAATAGCGTTTCTTCGACGATGGTTCCTTCTCTTCTTCTTGGCTGCTGCTGCTGTCACCTACTTCTAACGCAGCGTCCATTACATAGTAACGAGCGAGAATATTAAATACCACAAAATGACTCGTTTTGAAATCACGTGATAACATTAATGGACGCGGAATTCCGTAACGGAATTCCGGAAATCCGATTTTTACCAACTACCTGAACGAGGGTCTAGAGACTCTATAGCATACAGGATTTGTGCACAATGACAGCTACATACTTTAATTTGTGCATGCGTGGTGTATGTTGGGTTGCCTTGTGTGGCCAGACCAATTGGGTAGGGAGAAGAAGGGATCTAGTACAGTTCAAATCTTGGTTTATACTGGTCTTGACACTATACCATTTACATGTACTGTTATTACATGGCAATTTAAGTTAGCTGTTTCATGGGCTTGACTGACCCAGGTGAATAACCACCTAACATATTTTCAAAACCTAGCTCAAAAATGCACTATATGTATATGGCTGCAAATGAGTTGCTGTCTCATTGATACCATACCCCATTCTTGTATTTTGTTTTTACACTTTTATATGCCGACTTTTAAAAATGTGTATGCATCACTTCGTGTACTTTACCTACACTGCTGTACCATACGCAAGGAAATTTTGACGCAAGAAAAATTTGACGAATTCACATTTCAGCAGATTTGATAAATAAAATGTTGACGAAATCAAAAAATTATAGACAAAACCTGTATTTGTAAAGACATTTGACGAACTTAAGTTTGATGAATTTAATTGATTCGTCAATTTTGTTAAATTTTTCTATTGTCAAAATTTCCTTGCGTACGGTATGCAAGATGACTAATGTACTGTGAATGCTAGCTAGCTATTGGCCTTCTTATTCCAAAGATACCTATCTGTACGTGTCTTAATACGTTACAACAGACAGTCATCTGCAAATTAGGTGACAAGTAGATTTAATACAGCTGGGAAAGTCATTTATAAAAACAAGAACAGTAAGGGGCCCATTACAGAGCACTGAGGTACTCCACTGGTAACGTTGACAGCTTCTGAAATAGAACCATCACAAAAAAACTTACTATTTACAGTTGGTTAAAAAAGACCAAATACAGCTAATTGTCTCTCTGGTAATTCCATAGTACCTTAACTTTAACAGTAAGAGTTTATGGGAAACCTTGTCGAATGCCTTGCTGAAATCCAGCAGTATGCAATCAGTTTGTGCTTTGTCATTTAAACTGGATGCTAAGTCATGGACAGTTAATAGTAGTTGAAGATCAGCAGAATGTTTTTGGTGGAAACCAAACTGATTGGTTGAGAGGATATTGTTACACTCTAAATGCCCCATCACATGCAATTAAATAATGTGCTTGAGAGCTGACTGTTTTATTAGAACTGTGACTGCTGTATTAGAGTAAGCGACTGCTGTATTAAAGTATATCAAATCAGCCCAAAACTGTAAAAATAAGAGTACTGTGCATTTGATATCAAATGCAGCATTATGCACAGTGTGTTCATATTTTGCTGCACGTATTTCTTACATTCACATTGCTTTAGAATCTTGTATTATTTGCTGGCATAATACTTGATGTTTTTGCTAGCCTGTTAATATACAATCATGCCAACATAATTGGCACAAGCACATTAATTTTTAAAAGATATTAGCGTTTATAAAATACAAGTGCACCTGTAGCTTCTATAGCAGTACCTTCCTATTGTAGTTACTACACAGTAAAAAGAAAGTGTTCGAGCACCCCTACATCTATTCTTAGATGGCCTTTTGTAATAAAGCACATCTTATCTGTGCTTGGCAGCTACAGAGTTACACATGTGTACAGTACTTATGTATTTTGTACTGATATTAAACATTAACATGTTTAAACTTTTATTAATTAAATAGTATGAAGTATGCAACCATTGAAATCACTACAGCAGATCTTTGGTGACAATCAATTTCACCATTGTCAAAGTTTGTCAAGTAGTGGAACAAAGAATTAAGCATATTACTAAAAGGTGCAGTGTCAGTGTAAGATTTTACTCCACTGTATTTGCTTCGTATGTAGGTCTACCTAGTATGTAGTTGCTCATCAACTCGCTATCGATGATCCACAGTCAGAGCTCAGAAACGTACTGTTTTGGGTTTCTTTTGTGATTTGTCAGAATGTCCACATCAAGTTTGTGAGTGTATACCAGGAGACAACTAAAAAGGAAAGAAAACAAAAAACATAATATAGTGAAGCTAGACTTTAGTGACATCACACAATGCACATATGTGTTTTTCAGTTTACTGTACAGATGTAAAAAAATACACTATAGCTGTTTGAAATTACAGCTGTTGATTTACACACAATATGTCTCATGTTCTGAGGTGTTTGCAAATTGTTGACTCTTAAAACTGGAAAAAAACTGATGATTTATTGCCATTGACTTTGAAAATTGTAGCAGCCTGCTGCTGAGTACTGACAGGGTAGCAAAAGGTAGAAGCAGTACTTTCCAAGTATTATTTTAAATATGAACTGTTTATAAAAATTTCACATACTTTCATTGACATATAAGTGAACCAGAGGATGTACAACACACTCATGTGAGCTCATAGGATTTGTACAGAGTAATAAAGCTACTTTAGAAGGGTTTCAATAAAAACTGGTTGACCTCGCTGAACCCCAGGAAATTGGAGACGTCATCAAGTGATAAAGAGCTTACTGCATGAAATGGCAACAATGGAAGGGATCAGCACTGTCAATTTTATTTATTAAAGCTTTACAATACAAGTGCTGAAGAAGGTCTATAGGATTCCTGATCCTACCAACAAAGTATGTTTGAAAAGGTAAAGAAAGCAATTGTATTCAAGGTCTCCACAATCCAGTATACCTAGACTAAGCAGCAGTAGTTTAAAAGTCAAAAATAATTATACAATTAACACAAATTCTTATTGAAGACACTTAAAGAGTGTCATACCTCCTCTGCAGATCTGTGTGGGTATTCTTCTCCAGGAAATGTTTGACAAACTGCTTCTGGTGCTTTCTCAGGTACCCAAAAATGATTAGATATAATCTCAGGTTATGATGCACTACCCCCCTATATAAAACCTTGTAAATGTGCAAATGATAGATGACTAAGGTCACATTAATTTTTGTTGTAAAAGCTAAGCAATTTGTATTTGCATAGCTAGTTGGTCCACTTGGAATACATGGTCCAGGTCCACCACCATATTCCAAGACTGAAATTATACATAGCTGTGCTTAGTAACCACACACAGCTATTTTCCGTATACCAGTTTTACGGTTAAGGTGTATATTTTTAATGTATGGGATTTAAAAATTACAAAATGTGTTGTAGAGTTTCAACAACTATGTTGTGGTAGTAATACAACACTGCAAAACAACATCTGTTCTTGGGAGTGCGGTACTGTGGTCCACAATAGTGATGATTTCCCAAAATACTTCTCAGCCAGACTCACAAATTACTGAAGCTGGATTCTTATAATTTCAACACAAGTAACTACAGAATGAAAATAGGTCTTATTTTTAAAGTTAATGTTTGTGAAGATGTTTTATTGGGCCATTATTACTTTCTTTAGCTATATGAAGGCTTGTATCTTCATTACTGGGAAAAACATGCCAAAAATGCTTCCACAGGCCCAAATAAAATTTAACACACAGTATCAATATGCCCCAGAAATGTAGAGTCTACATCTTTTGCAGTATCATGCAGCAGAATAACATGATAGCTGAGTGAGAGCAGAGGCTCCAACCTTGGATCTTTCTTGGGAGTGAAATTTTTCATAAAGGTGAACAGTGGAGATGTAGTCCAAGCATGCAATTCAACAAAGTTAAATTATAACCAGCACTTCAGGATTTCATGACATAATAGCATGGCCTCCTTGTACTAGTTATATTTGAAAGTGTTTGCACATAGTTACATCATTGAGAAGCTGTGTATTACTAGCTAAAAGTGTAAAATATTAATAGCTAGTGTATGTATGTGTGTGTGTGTGTGTATGTGTGTGTGTGTGCTACTGTACATTACAACTGTGGCAATTCATTACAATTTCTATGACAAACGTGACGCTCATGTGATCCGCTGGAGTACACACTTCTACAAGATGTCTTGCCAGCTCAACTATCTAGCTTCTAACCATGTCCACACAGGTTGTAGCTATCTTGTAGCAACCAACCACCTGGATTCCCAGTGACCTTTTAAAGTTCCAGTACACTGTTTGCTGTCCTTATACAACTCTCCTCAGTTGTGGAACCAGTCAACCGCCATTGAGAACTCTAACCACCAAACCGAAGTTTTAACGAGAGATCACCACGTGACTGCTGAAATCCTTGCACATGCCGCAACCTTTTTTAGCCTCAGGGAGCCTTCAGTGAAGCATAGTCAGCAATAGAAAATTCTGGGAGTGAGCATCAATTTTAGGCATGAGAATGTTGGGCATGATTGAAGGCCAAATTGTGAGAATCACACCTAAAGCATGAGAGTTGGAGCCTCTGTGACTTACCAGTGTTGCTACTAGTGGTGTGCGATATAGGATATTTTCATATCACGATTATTACACACAATTATCACGATACGATATATATCACGATATACAAACTCATCACTCAGCTTGTGTATTTACACTGATGACACTTGTAGCACTAATGTACTAGAAGTACAATACAACATGGTACATCACTAGTATACAACATTACAAGCTCTTTTATCAAAAAATATTACAGTGTACAATGACATCTTGGGTACAGTTTTCTCTAATTATAACTAAAATCTATACTTCGGCTTATATTGCGATATAAAGATTCTATATCGTATCACGATATTTAAAAAAATTATCACGATATTTCGATATATATCACATATTGCACATCACTAGTTGCTACTACAACTTGCCTGCCTCAAACTACTGTATATAGCTACAAAAGTTCTCATTCACTTTAAACTTTTCACGTTGATACAGTAGATAGGCGTTCATTGACACAAACTGGAATCATTTTGCGCTTTGTAATTCAACTGTACAGCCTCTGACTCACACATTGCTCTACAGGACTAAGGGACCTGTGAAATAACCACTGAAATCTCCCTTATCTGGACCTCTTTTATCCAGGCCCAGACAGTCCAAATTAGTCACATGCATGTGGCCTGTAGTCTATTGACAATAAGATGTTTACGTGTTAGGTGGCTTGTTGATTCTAACTACCACTTGGTTGCTAGGTGATAAAAAATTTACAACCCAGGGGAGTAACCACGAATGCTCTGTAGTGACTTCCCCTTCTACCCACTAAAATGTATAGTAGCAATAGTAACATTGCAGAACAGTTAGCTTTACTATATTAGCTAGTTACGGATATTTCTGAGATAAGGACAGTATACCAGACTACCTAGATAAGAGAGGTTCCACTGTACCTGCTATAAAATAAATTATATGGATGACTCTATAGCAAATAAAATTCCCTGTTGCCTCTCTATAATGTTGATGATTCTATCAGAGTAATTTAATATTGACTGCTCTACTAGAGTATCTTGATCTAAGTTACCAATATTAAGATTCTTTGAGGGTGAATTAAAAGCATGCAACCAATAATGCACAACTGACAATCAAGCTTAACAAGTTGCTCTACCTTTGAGTTGGGAGACCAGGCAGCAAATTTCTAGAACTACCCTTGTGTGTAGCTAGTTGACAAGTTGAAATGATCTCAGAATTTCGTCTTTGCAGGCAAGTCCATATTATATCGTTTGGTTGGGAAATTTGACTAAATAAAAAGTACCAGTCTGACAAGAGCACTCAAATTGTGGCCTGCTGAGATTCATATGAACATTACAACAAGCTATTTTATTAGTTTAATTTTGTGTATTGATCTGTTATGCACCTATCAATGTAATCCCTGACTACCACTAATACGGGCTGAGGTGGGGGAAGGTGGGGATTTGCATCACTGAAAATTACAATTCCCCACCTACTGGGGACGTACTGGCAATGCAAACCACGACCAAGTCTCGACTTGTAACTCCCGGGAATACTGAGGCTAGGAGGGGATTTGTATGGTTGTATGGCGTTGGTCTAGTGATGAGTTAGTTCAAGTGGATTCTAGTACGAACGTAGTAGCTAACACCTGTGACACTCCTTCCTAATTAAACTGAAAGCACACATCTTTGCTGTCTGAGTGAATTTCTTTAGTGAAGATAGATCCCCACTATGTCGGAGAAATTTAGCGATCAATTCCCCCACCATCCCCTACCCTCAGCCCGTATCAGTGGTAGCTGGGAATTACATTGATAGGTGCATTACAGTCCTGTAAAGTATTAATAAACAACTAAATAAAACACTACTTGATTCATGCAACTAAATAATTATACCAGGGGCGTAGGCAGGATTTCCAAAAGGGGGGTTCTGCCCTAAGTATAGAATCTCCACAGCAGGGGTCTGGGGCCGTGTACACGTGTAAACATGTGTATTCTTATAAATTCATTCGCAATAGCGAGTAGAGGTACTTGAATTCCTCTGCCTGAAGACCTGTAGCTACCCATTTCAGTGGATTTGTGTAAGTTAATTCAGTTCTAGTTAACCAGTATCACAATTTAAAAAACTTAACTCTGAAAAGGGGGTTCGTCCGAACCCTTTGAACCCCCCCTGGCTACGCCCCTGTATACTCAGCCAAATTATACTCCCAGTGACAGCGGACAGCATTATATTCAATAATGCTATATTAAATGCTGTCACTGAGCGTATTGGCACCCAGTGATGAAAAGTGAAACACGTGCAGTTTACAAGTTGTCACATTTAGTACCAGGGGCGTACCGAGGGGGTTTCAAGGGGTTTCAGGAAACCCCTTTGAATTCTACACACTACTTGAAACAGTAAGAAATTGAAACTTCAGGTTTCCAGAATCTGGAATCTATCATGGAACAGGACACATTGCAAACTTTTATCTTAGTTAAATAATAGTTTCTCACACGATAGCAACACTTATAGTTTATGATTTTGGTGAAAAGATCGAGATACTCTAATAAAGCAGTCAGGCAATATAAACTACTCTAATATAACAGTCACTTGGCTGTGGAAACCCCTTTTCAAAATTCCTGCGTACGCCCCTGTTTACAACTGAAAAGGTGACTCCATACCTCACATCCTTAGTCACAGATGAGATCAGTTCCTCTCGTCGCCAATGACAGCAACATTGATCTTAATAAACGTGCAGCAATTATTTCCATTAAAGGTCGTGGACTCATCCGAATGAAAACAAGCCTAATGAGTCACGCATAGCACCACAGATGGTTCATCTACAGTCACAAGCAGCTAATCAGCAATTAGTATTTACAAGCATAAGCGCCCATAATATTATTATACTGAAGGATTCGCAGAAAATTAAAATGCAAAAGCAGATGAATTGTTAAATTTCGTTGATGTTTAGCAAATGTCATCAATGTTTAGTAAATGTCGTCGATGTTTAGTAAATATCGTCGATGTTTAGTAAATGTCATCGATGTTTAGCAAAAGTCGTCGATGTTTAGCAAATGTCGTCGATGTTTAGCTAAATGTCGTCGATATTTAGCAAATGTCGTCGATGTTTAGTAAATATCGATGATATTTAGTTTAGATCTCAATTTTTGGGGTTTTGAGACAAATGGCACCCCATACAGGTGTCCTGCAGCCATAGATACACGGAGCGCATCCACTGGCAGCTGGCATGGCGACTTGAGACTTAGTGTGCCAGCTGGCAACACTTTCAAGCACAATTGAACAGTAGTTCGCTCGTCTAAATAGCCATTCGAATCTGCTCGATTAGTAGTGGGTATATCACGTGCTGTTTTGATCGGCATTAAATAGAATTGTCGTACGTTTCTATCACCTCCACGGAAACATTCCCCCATTATGCGATTATCTCTTCATACAACATGGATTCTATTCCCGGTGAGTGCGAAGCCTTAGGCCTTGTAGTTTTCTCAAACATTATTTATTTTATTCATTATTAATGACGTAATTTTAACCGCATTTCGTATTATTCTTACTACTTGGTTGTATAATTAATGGATGGATATACAAACAGGGTTACAAACATAAAGTTTAGGCACTAGGCCTTTGTTCATATCCATATCCTATGTCATTCCAATAATTATCAAGACTTGCTTTGAAAGTAGAGATTGTTGGTGCTGAAACAACTTCTGCTGGCAGGGAGTTCCATGTATTTATCACTCTCTGGGTGAAAAAATTCGACCTTAAAAGTAGACGTGATGGTTTTTTGAAAAGTTTCAAGTGGTGTCCTCTTGTGTGATGCACAGAGCTTAGAGTAAAGTACCTTGACCAGTTGACATCATAATAACCATGTAAAAGCTTGTAAACCTGACTTCAATTAGATCCCCTTGTTGTCGTCGACAGTAAAGAGAATAGAGTCCAAGTTTTCTTAACCTTGACTCATAAGGTAGTTTGACTAGTTTATTCACAAGTTTAGTGGCCCGCCTTTGTACATTTTCTAGAGTGTCAATGTCCTGGGCTAGATATGGACACCAAAGCTGGACACAATATTCTAGCTGTGGAGTTTTATACAGGAAGATAAACAATTCTTTAGAGAATTTTGTAAATGTTCTTTTAAGCATTCCCAGGATTCTGGTTGCAGCAGCTGCAGCTTTATCACAGTGCAAGGAAGGTTTAAGAGAAGATGTTACCCGTACGCCTAGATCTTTCTCAAAATCTGTCTTTGTCAACTCTACAGTAGACCCCAAAGTTTCCATTGTATAATTTGCTCCTGTGCTTTTAGCTATATGCATCACTTTGCACTTTTTAAAGTTAAGATTCAGTAACCAGATTCCATTCCATTCTTGCATGTTGATCAAGTCTCTTTGGAGTTTTGTCACATCACATATGCTTTTAATTATTGAAAATATCTTTGTGTCATCTGCAAAAACACCTAATTCAGACTGGATAGCTTCGGCAATATCATTTATATATAACACAAAAAGCAGTGGACCCAGTACTGATCCTTGAAGAACTCCACTAGTTACTCCAGTCCATTGAGACACACTTCCATTGAGTACTACCCTCTGGAATCTGCCAAATAGAGAACTCTTCAACCATAACAATAGACTCCCACCTATTCCGTATCCCTTCAACTTTTCAATGAGCCTAAAATGGGGTACCGAGTCAAAAGCTTTGCTATAATCCAAGTAGATTACATCAACATCATAACCAGAATCCACTGCATCTTCCAAGCTTCAAGTGTTTTGAGTAAATTTGTAAAACAGGATTTTTTAGGGACAAAACCATGTTGGTAGTGAGTAACTATAGCATTATCTGTTAGGTATTGCATTATTCTAGCCCTAATCATTGATTCCAATATTTTAATTAGTGATGTCAGACTTATTGGTCTGTAATTATTGGCTTTGGTTTTTGATCCTTTCTTAAAGCCAGGAGTAACGTTAGCTAGTTTCCACTCACCTGGAATCTTTCCCATGCTCAAAGACTTACTTGTCTAGATGCTGATTATGCTGCATATCAAACGGTGACGGTCGTACCGTTTAAGTAGGAATCCATGTGAAATTTTCGTGTGCCGCCCAAAATCGCGCCTTTAAAAATCATCCTAGAGATATCTTACGAGACGAAAATCACCTTTACAGAATAGTACTAGTCCATATAATAAATAAAACAGCATTAAATACAACAAAACGCTTACAGGTGGCCGGATACAGAATATTAAAAATAGCCAAACTTTGAATTTTAGACTGACTGCCTGACTGATCACAGTCGCAAGCCTAGAGGCCAGTGCACGGCAACCATTTTACGCAACACTAGCAAACTCACCAGTGGTATGTGCCTTTTGGGGTTCCGACGAGTGTGTGCCCTCTGCGCCTTGTCTTTTCTTTTATCTTCAATCAGGCTGCTTGTCTTCTTCATCCAACGAAACCATATCGAGGCGTTAATTTTCCGTATCAACACTTTCTTTAAACAGCATAATAGCTAGACGCCATAAGATTATTTAAGGCGCTTAGACTACGCTACTGTACAGAGGAATAGATTATATTCCTTACTGATATAATCTATGACGAAGGGTACTGTATGAGGTACTGGTACTAGCTAGATAACCAGGGGCGTAGCCAGCCAATATTTGATGGTTGGGCATAACATCCAACTTTACAGGAACACACTCACTTTCATGTGAGACATAAAAGAAAATATGAAAAGTGTATGCACACAAGGCCTACAGCTACCTATGCTATAGTGTAAACAAATGCTGCTTGCATGCATGCATTTACTAGCTTTTTGCTATTCTATTAAACTTGTGGGACAGGCATCCACCTATGATCGTAGTAGCCTAGCATCACGTGACATCAGACTGCTGAACCTACAACCAACAATGTAAACAGTTCATCACATATTTACTGCAATCAACTGGCAGTATAGCTTATACAGACCAACCACCATAGCAATGTGTAATGCTTTTTCAAGTAAACGCCACATGGCCCAAATGAAGGCCGGGGCGCTAATTTATGAGTCTTATCGCAGTAACAGCATGCCAAGAATGCTTCGTCCCAGACTTATAGCGGCCAATGTACATTTTGCATAAATCTGGTGTAAACCACAACTAGGTTAATTAATGGGTACAAATTGTGCACGTGAAACTTTATAATGAAGTGACCTTTTCTCCATTTCCAGCTCCATTTGCATATGCCATTATTGTTATCTAGAGTACGTTTCCCGTTTTCTTTCATCAGCAGTAAGTTAGGTTATACTTATACGGTACTTTCCTTATCAAAAAATACGCTTGACAAGTCCACTCGGAAACGAAATCTTTTGCTGCCAGCACCATCCACACTGAATCCTACTGACGATGATCATTCACTGTGACTTAGAGATACAGTACCACGACTATAGTGTACCACGCTTCGACTCCATTTTAAAATTCGAATTTAAACCGCGCCAAGGAGCATGGCAGGTGCGTCTACATGAAGTGTAATTATAGGGACTTCCCAAGGGATTTCCCCCGTAATAGATCACGTGATACACCATCTATCTTGATTCCTTCTTCGAAGTCATGATTTAATAAATGAGGTACACATTTACAGTAGTAAAGTAAAGTTGTTTTGTCTGCTGCTGTGAATCCTCGCGTGAATCTTAAGTTATTTGTGACGGTTGGGCAAAAGTTTGTGATGGTTGGGCAAGAAAATGTGATGGTTGGGCAAATGCCCGCCCATGCCCACCCTTGGCTACGCCACTGTAGATAACTTCACGATGGGTCACAAGACCACGCCCATTCTTCATTCTATACGCATTATCGATCTACCGATTGAAACCACAATGCGAGCCACAATGACACACCCCTTTTGCGCTAGCTGTATTTTTAGTGACCACACACCTTCAATTTGGAAGGCTGACTCGACATACTCTATAATCGATTGAAACCACGCCCTTTTTGGGCAAGCGCACATCTTGCAGGCTGCCTCGAGATACTCTAACACTAGTCTCGCGTGGCCAGACCGCTTTTTTCCGTATATTGGGTGGGGGAAAAGGGTCTGGTGCAACTCCAATAGCTGTTTACTTCTGAGCCGTCCCCACATTCCGGGGACGCTAATTGAGGTCACAAAGGAGGTGCTATGACGTCAGTAAGTTAACTAGAGATCTGTTTATCCTTTAAACGAATTTTTTTTTTTTTTTTAACCATCAGAATAATGATGAAATGACAAAATTACATACAGAGCCTCGGACACATGTGACTACAAAGATAAGATCCGCGTAGGCATGGCAAGGATACATACAAAAATAATTAACTACAAAACTTAACTTTAATTTGCTCCGATGTCTCTTTTATAGCGTCTTGAAAGTTAATCCTCATCGTGTAACAAGACTCACAACCGGAGCAGGAGTGTAGGAATACTTCATAGTTTTACTGACGTCATGGCACCTCCTTTGTGGCCAATGTTATTCAATTAGCGTCCCCGGAATGTGGGGATGGCTCAGAAGTAAACAGCTATTGGAGATGCACCAGACCCTTTTTTCCCCACCCAATATACGGAAAAAAGCGGTCTGGCCACGCGAGACTACTCTAACACAGCAGTCACCCTAATAGAACAGTCACATGTTTATAGCTAGCTGTATGCTTTAACAAAAAAACTAAACAAACCAGTATATTAAAAATTATAAATTTAAAGTAGGAATCCAAGCAATAAAAAGTTGCGAAACAAGAGAAGAACGATGGTAGCCATTACAGCATAGCTCAGTGGGAAATTCCTACTTTGGCATTGACCACAAAATAATGGCTATATCATGCCAAAGTAGGGATTTCCCACTGAGCTATGCTGTAATGACTACCATCGTTCTTCTCTTGTTTCGCTACTTTTTATTGCTTGGATTCCTACTTTATTTTTAAATTTATAATTTTTAATATACTAGTGTTATTAAAAGGAATCAGGTTAAAAACATGATAACCTCTGCAAAGGCACAGCATGATAAAATCTTAATACAAAACCTTACTTCTAATCCCAAAGCTTTATATGGATATGTTAAAAACAGAAGTACAGTCAAAACGTCCATCAGTCAGCTTGAAAAGCCAGATGGGTCTTTAACTAATGATGACAATGAAGTAGTCGAAGAGCTTAACAATTTTTTTCAGTCTGTATTTACTCAAGAAGATCCTTCATCTGTTCCTGAATTTCCAACTAAAGTCAATTCCTCACTGAAGGAGATTTGTATTGCTGAAGAGGAAGTACATGATCACTTGTCTAGTTTGAATCCTAATAAGGCTCCAGGACCCGATGGCTTGCACCTGCACCTACTGAAGAACTGTGCTTCATCCCTCACAAGACCTTTATTTTGTTGTACTCTCAGTCTTTGAGCATAGGAAAGATTCCAGATGAGTGGAAACTAGCTAACGTTACTCCTGTCTTTAAGAAAGGGTCAAAAACCATGCAAAGCCAATAATTACACACCATAAGTCTGACATCACCACTAATTAAAATATTGAAATCAATGATTAGGGCTAGAGTAATGCAATACCTAACAGATAATGCTATAGTTACATGACAAGCTACTTTCCAAGAACCATCCGGGAATGGAATTCACTGCCACCGCATCTAGTTGAACTGAACACTCTAGCTACATTTTCAAACTTGATTGAACAGCACTTATAATTTGTAATTGTTTGGGCTTAATCAGCTTTGCTGTCTGCTCTTTTCCCCCAAATAATAATAATAAAGAGAGAAAACCATCAATTATGAAGTGATGATAGTACATAAATTACAGAAAGTGTGATAGTCCCGACCCCGGATAGTCCTCGGTCACATGCGACCACGTGTATGGTCCTACGGAAGAACCTGCGTGGGCATGGCAAGGGTGCGAATATAAAAATAAAATAAAAAGAAGCTTTATAAATTAGCTAATAGCTACTATAGTCACATCCAGCCACTCTTTATTATTCCTAGCCAAAAATATCCTCTCAGAGGCTAGAATACTTTGGTAGGCAGCATCATCTAAACATTTCCTTACAGTAGATTTGGGGATAGTTATGGTAGGGTTGGAAAATTTGATGAAGTTCAGGTAGTTTCCAATGGAGGCTGGTTCGGGCTGGTTGGTAATGGCCAAGTGCTGAAATTTCGATAGTTTCATAATACTGCCAATAATTGTAAATATTCAACTTTCGATTGCTTTCTATTCCGTGCTGATAGTGATTGTCCTCCACTACACTGTAGGCTGGTTTCGTTTCGTTTCCCGTTTCGATTCCGGTTTTTATAACTATCCGTTCTAACAAAAACAAGCAAAATCACGTGCACAAGATTTCGTCCAATCAAATCAATTCATTTTGAAGTTCAAACTATAATTTCCGCACGTATTGTTGTGGCGCAAGGTCTCTTAGAACTGCTGTAACGGAACAGTGCGGCAGCTCAAACAAATTACTCGTTGAGAGACATAGAATTACTAGTCGCGGGTGTTATTACAAGTGTTATCATGGATACTCCGTCATCCGCAACACCAAGGATCGATTTTCGTATCGATTTAACTTTACGAGATGTGAAGGGAAATGATGTCCAGTTGAGAGAAGGAATTTACGGAAAGGTGGTTGAAGTAGAATATAAAGGAACGGATCTTGCCGCACAACATTTCCGACCGGACCTGGCACAGGAAGGCGTCAAGCGACATGAAGACTTTCTCCAAGCCTGCCATATGTGGAGTGTAGCCGCTCGTCACCCAAACATTGTTCGGTTAATGGGGTTATGGTATCGTAATGATGATGAGAATTCATTTCCTGCGATAGTATCAGAGAAGATGAAGTATAATCTGCGATCAGTGATAGAGAGTCATGACGGCTCCCTTAATATTGATTTTCATAAAAAAATGCTGATTTTACGTGATGTAACCAATGGGCTGCGCTATCTTCATTCTCAAAACTCAGTAATTGTGCATTATGGACTCACACCAAGTAACATTCTACTGGAATGCAGCAAATGTTGCATGCTAGCAAAAATATCCAATGTGGGTGTGGCTAAAATGATAAAAATACCTGACAACACTTTTGATTCAGGATTTTTGCCACCTGAAGCAGCAAGTAATGATTCTCAATATGGACCGCCTTTTGATATCTTCAGTTTTGGATTGGTGTTCTGGTATACTGCTGTTAATCCGACATTGCCTGAGGCAGGTAACAAAAAATATAACATAGAGTTTCGAGAGCTTCAGAAGAATTTTAATGTCAGCACAAGTTTTAGGTTATTACTGAGGTCTTGTTGGGATAAGGCCCCAGATAAACGCCCTTCCATTGTGAAACTTTCTGAGGCCATCAAAGATCTGATCCACAGCAAACACACTGTGCAGGTAAGAATGTTGCTAGAATAGTAGGTAATTGGGTAAATTTTTGATTAGAGATCACAGAAATGAACAAACCTGGCCAAAATTGGATGTACAAAATCATAATCATGAAATCACTGGGCAAAATGTAAAAAGCAACCCTAGCAGGTACTCATATTGGTTGCCAATGTAATTGAAAACAGAACACTTACCAAGAAAGACTGATGTTTTGCTCTTGCCTAAACTTGGTATGTAAATTATACAACATTGCTATCACAGACCCTAAACTCCCAACACAATGTTGCTGGTTAGCAACATATCATACAGTGCTATCATACTGTATATTAAAGTTTGGCCAAAAATATTACCCTAAAACCAGCTTCACAGTACCTTCATGGCAGTATTGATTAGACCCCAAAGTGTGTTCAGTACAAGCACTTCCAATTAGTGTTCCACCGATAATCGGATTGGTATCATATCAGAGCTGATATTGGGCTGTCGGTATCGGTTATTTAGATATTCCACTACCGATTAATAGCCACTTGTGCCAATCGTCATAACTATCATCATAAATGCTATGCTAGCAAAACGTGAGGTATAACAGGCTGGAAATAGTGTTGAGCATTATTCTAGCAGGAAAGGTGCTTTGTTAAACATTGAGCAACTGCTACTTACTATGTTAACATGAAAAAGATCGAAATACTCTAATAGAACAGTCACTGCACAATAAAATATTCTAATAGGGCAGTCACACAAGCTAACTTGAGAGGTGTGTAAATTGTATGGCAATTATCGGTATCAGTATCTGTATTAGTGAAAATTTACTGCTAGGTATTGGTATCGGATCGGTAGGTATTTTTCTGTATCGGTGGAACCTACTTCCAATAGGTTGCTACGATATTTAAAAAAAAGAGTATTTTCTCACTGACTGACTGACTGACTGATTCCTTCAGACAAGTGTAACTCAATAATGGCTAAGGCTACAGGCGTGATTTTTCACTGTTTGACATCGCTTAAGCACAACAGATGCCTTCTGGCATACCCCAGTATGTGCAATGCATGCTTCATGGACTTACCTGTATCCTCCTTGCGTCCCATTTATCTTTGCTGACAGCACAAAGTGTTGGTTTTGTGTTAGTGTTGCATGATGGCTTAGCTATGTTTGATGGGAGTTACCCAAATTTTCCGTTGTGACTGATCGACTGCAGAGGAGTGTTTCTTCATTTGTAACACTGAGTAATTGGCTGAACATAGCTGAAAACGAAGCATAATGGCCACTTCGCTATTTCAGTAATTGATATTTGGGCATTTTGGGCAGGCTTGGGGTCAAGTACATTGGTACTTGTACTTAGTACACTTAAATACACATTCTTGAGTACTTGTACTTGTACTTCAGTACTTTTGTTTCTTAGCCATTGTACTTGTACTTAAGTTCAAAGTGATGTACTTGTTAGTACTTGAAGTACTTAAAGTACTTATAAGTACATTAAAGTACTTTGAAGTACACACATGACTTGACACATGCAGGATTTCAACAGGTCACCATATAAAATGTAGCAGCAAGAGTTCATAATATTATAATATTATGAACTCTTGGTAGCAGCTTAATTAGTGTAGAGAATGTGTATATTGCCATCATTGCATTTTGTGAAACTGACTCAGCAGTTTGCATCCCTATGAATGTTCAGCCTCAGTCTCTCAGCAGTCAGAGTGGTTTGGTTTTTAATGAGCTATGGCAGGAATTGTATCCAAGACAGTAGAGAAACAGAAAAGACTCCTGCTGTACTTAAGCATTATGATGAAGTTCCAGAAGTATTACCAGATGGCGATTTCAAGCCAAAGTGGCGATTTTTATCCATTTTTAGCAATGCTAGCCAAAGATGTTTTTGGAGTACCATCATCCTCAGCTCCTGTAGAGAGGTTATTTAGCATTGCTGGCAAGGTGTTTACTCCAGAGAGATGTCGGCTCACTGATAAAAGATTTGAACAGTTAATGTTTATCAGATGCAATCATGCACACACATCACAATGAAGGTTTTACTACAAATTTATAACATAGCTTCAACTGTCAAATGTACTTATACTTGTACTTAAGTACTTTAAAAAGTACTTGTATTGTACTTAAGTACTTCTTGTAGATAAGATGCTGTACTTGTACTTGTGAAGGTTTCAAAGTACTTGTACTTAAGTATTTTGAAATGTACTTGACCCCAAGCCTGATTTTGGGGTGTGTGTTCAGGTGAAAACAATAAGCCTGGTGCCATTCTTTCTTATGCGGTATGTACAGGTTCACTAGTCATAATGTTACAAAAAGTAAACAAACAAGCATAAGAATTTTAGGGATCATAGAAATAAAAGTAGTGAAACGAGTGAGGTTGCCTACATTTGAAGATATACTAGTGAACAATGTTGGGCGTAACTCGTTACTTTTGTAACATGTTACATATTATTACTTGTGAAGTAATATAAGGCCTTTGTGCTACATTTCTTATGCTAATATGTGGGAAAACCAGTCTTATCGCCCATGTAAGCAGATTTGATTACATCAGAAACATGGCTACATGAATAGACTATTAAATTTCATAAGCAAATCAGCCAGGCTTGAGTGGTCTGCTTTTGCTAGCTGTTTTTCTTGAGCCCAGTGGCAATCCGTATGTGCGGTGTGGGGCCTTAATGGAGCTCTTGTCAGCCTTGGGATGACTTTACGTGGCTGTAAAGCTCTGTGGTCTTGAATAAAGACCTGTACTATAAATTTCCTTTCTTTTAAACCAGTTTTGAGACCTGAATGGCACATAGCTTGGTCTAATTCATCTCTACACCTTCCTCTTCAATTTTTAAAACAGCCTATTGCCCTCCTTCCATGCCCCCGCCACCCATCCCATTTGGAGCTCGCCTGATACAGTCAACCTCAGTTAAAAACTATCTAAAATAGTGGGAAACTTAGCTGCTGGCTTCTTGCACAGTGGATGCTCTGGAAGGTAAGGAATTGGTGTAAAACATGTGAAATTTGGTACACATAGCTTTAATCATTGGCAAGCTACAACACACTAAATAATAAAAACCATAATATCATTTATGTCACGGATAGTTATTTTGCATAAGTAATGCATTACTAAAGTGGTATATTACTACTTGTTACTGTAGTATTATTAGTTAATGAAGCACTATATTCATTACTAAAGTACTACTTAACTAGAACATTACTGTAATATTATTACCTAATAAAGTACTAACGGGATAACCCACATTACTGTAATGTTATTACCTAATATTATTGTTGTAATATTATTCCTAATATAATTATTATCTAACGAAATACATTGTGTAATATGTATAATATATTACTAGTTACTTTTAATCTGAAGTAATATCATACCGTACCGTTTAAGTTTGGATCGTTTTAGAGCTGGATTTCAGGAGCACTTTAGTCCCGGCGCTATACTACTGTAGCTATGTAGATATCTGCAAGTTCACGATTGGGATCCTGTTTGTGACCATGCCCATTGATTAAAGATCTAGGTGGACTAATAGCGATAGAGTATGGGGACCAGACCTCTTAACAATCTAGCTGTTTACTAAACAGTAAACAAGATACCTCACCCCTTATTGGTCTAGCTAGCTGCACACCTCTTGGCTTACAACAGTCACTCTAATACAACAGTCATGTATCATATTCTATTAGAACAGTCACAAGTTACATTGTAGCTAGCAGCAAAAAACTAGTATTTTAATTTAAAATGATGTAGGGATCTATGCGATAAAAGTAGTGAACAAGAGATGAATGATAGTATCACAGCATAGCTCAGTGGGAAAGTCCTTACTTTGGCACTTTAGCTACTGTATAACAACAATTATTTTGCTCAATGCCAAAGTACAGGTGAGACTTTCCCACTGTATTATCATCATTCATCTCTTGTTTCACTACTTTTATTTTATAGAACCCTACTTCATTTTTAAACTAACAACTTTCATAAAATACTAGTATAACTGTAACACATTTCATACAGTGGCAGTAATGAGTAATAAGTAATATATTACTTTTTAAAAGTAACGACCCAACACTGCTAGTGGACGTTCACATTAAATCCCTACTTCGGTCTACTTCTAGACTGAAATAGGGATTTAATGTTCACTAGTATATTTTAAAGTGTAGGCAATTCACTACTTTTTATTTCTATGGTTCTTAATCGGACTATACTTTTATAAGTATATGGTCTATTACAATATAGGCATTCAGTAGGGCCTGAATTGATCTCCATCTCTAGTGATTCTCAATGACAATGATTATAAATTCTTGTGTTTCTTTGTGAAATCGATGGTACATTTATATGTATGCAATTCATGAATTTCACAAATGCATGCACAGCAGTGAAAAGAAAGCCATGCAGGTATATTTAACATACAGTTGTATATAATTTGAAGGATGCAAATCAGCAAGAGGTAATAATACACAGAGTAGTCCAGTCCTTAGTAGACTATGGACTAGAGTAGTCTGTAGTAGATGTAATCATTTTAGTGCTTTCAGTTTATTGCATGCAATTTGCTGTGTACTAGCTGTGTGTCAGAACATAAACATCTAGTTTTACCCTTTTACACCCTGTATGTGTATGTCAGTATTGTCAATGTTTCTTATAAAACTGTATCGGAGAAGTCTTTGTGCTCTAGAATCAGATAGTGTGTAATTAACATAGTTTCTATTTTTTCAGGCCAACAAAAGTGTTAAATATTTTAGCATACACTATTATAGCTTCTTGGACAGCTTTGAGATACCTTTTATGACATTGCAGGATAACAGAAAGTTACGATGCTATAATTCTACTGATAGAGTGGACATTCCATTAGGACAGTCTGATAAACAGCCAATGACCATTCCTCAATTGTACAAGAATACCTTCAGCAAGGTACCCAATGAAAAGGCACTGTGTTGGAAGGGCAATGATGATCAGTGGCAGAGCATAACTTATGTTGATTACAAAAGACTCATTTACAGTGTTGCCAAGTCTTTCCACAAGGTAACATATAGTACCAGTAGTAACATAACATTATGTATGTGTTTGTGTAGCTTAAACTAAAACCTTCTCATTCAGTTGGTATTATGGGCTCCAGCTCTGTGGAATGGTTTGCATCTAGTATAGGAGCAGTGTTTGCTGGGTATGAAGTAGTATTAGTAACAGAGTTAGCTACTAATGTGTTCACTATCATTAGGGGAGTATCAACTGGTATACATGCCACTAACAGTTCTGAGGTATGTCAGTACATTTTAAAGGACTGCAAAGCATGCATTGTAGTCGTTGAGAATTCAAAACTATTGGATACTATTGTTGAGGTATGTGACATGCATAAAGTTTATCATTGTACTGTATGTTAGTGTGCATGTGATTTGTATTTGTAGTATGTGTGTACATTACTCAAAGTAGTATATTTGTGGTACACTGTACTTGCATAGTACTGTCAGGTGCTATTTCATAGGACGTCTAAGTTGCTGTGTGTTTACACTAGAAGTTGGGCACGGTACGCTTAATTTTGCTACTGTAAATGGGTATTGATCCAAGCCAAACTGTTATGTGCCGGGCCCGCTTGACCCTGCTACTTCAACCGTGCTGGCTCGGTACGGCACGGCACGGTAGACAAATTGAAACAAACCTTGCTATATCCTTGGCTGCTGTACGTAAATACGATGGCTTCTACCATGGTCAAACGTGAAACAAAGTCCAGTTACCACGTTTGATGTGAAATGAGCTGTCCATCGAGCGGTAGCCACTGATATTGTCCCTCAAACGGATTGCTGGTAACTTGTACGACAGCAACAGCTTGAAACAAGCTTGAAAACGGCGAGGGCATCTGGTAGGACGATCCTTTAGCCATCATGTACTTATGCATAAACTTGCCCAGCACAGTTATTTCCTTACCAATGTAAACATGCACTTAAAACGTAGCGTACCATACTGTGCTGTACTGTACCAAGCTGGAGCTACTAGTGTAAACACACTATTACAGGGTTATTCTGTGTTTGGGGAAAATTTTGCATGCATTACTCAATATACTGTATTGATATGTTAAGGTGGCGGTCACCTGGATTTCTAGTCTGGAGTATTTTTTGAAATTCCACTGTGAGCACATCTAGCGAACTACACTAAAGCACTCAATGCCAGGTGATACACCAATACTTACCATGCTGATTTGTACAGCAGTTGTTTGTTGAGAGTTGCCGTTATAAGGCTGCATTGGAAAATCCTTTGCTATCATTTTACTCAGAACTTTGGCATGTTAAAAGCAAACTTTAGAATCTATTCTCTGATAGATACACAGGGTGGAATTAGCATTATTTAATTTGCTGAGTAGAGGCAATGCTTGCAAATTAAATAACAATCGAAAGAAATGGAAAGCTGTTATATTGTTGACAGGCAGTACAAAAAAATCATTATTAACATGCTGCCCTGTACCTAATACCAAATATATTGTACATCAACAAAGGTCTCCCTAGATGAATAATCTGAAGCAGAAAGTATTATACACTTTGTAGCATACTTTTTTAAACCACAGATTACGTCTACCTCCAAAGTTTCATGCAAACAACATGAAGTCTTTTAAACAAGGTTTTTGTACAATTCTATTTACTTTTAGCAGGGATTTTTCTAGAAAATAAATTCAGGAGGGGGCAATCCGAGTTTTTCAGAAATTGAGGGGGGGGCAGAACTTAAATTAGGCTAAATCACCTGTTTACTCAGGCAGAGTTCAGGGGGGGCAAAATCATTTTCAGGAGGGGCAAAATGCCCCTTTGCCCCCCCCCCCCCTAGAAAAATCCCTGCTTTTAGGGATGTCTTCTTTAATAGAGCAAGAACAGGCTGTTTTTTATTGCCAAGCTTTGGCCCTTAACAAGTGGAACGGTCATTTAACGTAATGTAAAGACTGATCAAATGATGCAACTAATGGATTCTTGTGACGATACATATGGATTTACTTTTAGAAGGTTTCAAAAGCTACTACTTCAAGGCGACCGCCATCTTAATATATAGTGTTTATTGTGTATGGATAATAATCACTTGTTCTAGATCCGTGGCAAGCTTCCTCACTTGTTGAAGGCCATAGTTCAGTACAAGGGAGAACTCAACAAGGACTATCCTGATACCTACACTGTATGTTGTATTGTTGTATTTACAGTTCAACAGTGGTGGGTATGTGGTGTTCAAAGGGTTACATGTAATCCCCCTTTTTGGAAGAGCGTTCAGCTGAACATTTAGAATTTGGTGAAGCTAAATTACTAAAGAGATTAATTATTGTGTATTGTTAAGTGGAAAAAATCTCCTTTTGTTATGAAATCACACACATACACACATGTACATGCACGCATGCACGCACGCACGCACACACACACACACACACACACGTACTCACACACCCACATGCACACACACACACACATGCACTAGTGGTATGCGATATAAGATATTTTCCTATCACGATTATTGCACACAACATATCACGATACGATATACATCATGATATACAACTCATCACTCAGCTAGTGTATTTACACTGATAACACTTGTAGCAGTAATGTACTAGAAGTACAATACAATATGGTACATGACTAGCATACAACATCGCAAGCTCTTTTATCAAAAAATAGTACAGTGTACAATGGCATCTTGGGTACATTTTTCTCAAATTATAGCTAAAATCTATACCGAAGTTTATATTGCAATATAAAGATTCTATACCATATCACGATATAAAAATTTTTATCACGATATTTCGATATATATCACATATCGCACATCACTAACATGCACTCACACACCCACATGCACACACACCGCACATACACACACACACACACAACACGCATGCACGCACGCACACACCCACATGCACACACACCACACATACACACACACTACACACACATACTGCACACACACCGCGCACACACACCACACACACCACACACACACACACACACGCACACATACACACACACATACACACACCACACACACACACACACACATACACACACACATACACCATGCACACACACCACACATACACACCACACATACACACCACACACACACACGCACACAGTCACACACACACACACACATACACGCACGCACACACACATAAACACATACACACACACACACGCATACATACACACGCACAGACGCACACACATACACACAGTAGTAGCTGCTTTTGATCATGATGTAGCCAACTATAGTTTGTAGTTTAACGCACATGCAGATCTTGGTGGGTGGATGAGATTCAGTACTAAAGTCATGGCAATAATGAAGCTCATCTCCAAATTGGGGTCCAGATAGTCTCACCTACACATGGTGTGCCCAAATATATAACGTTTCAACATGAGAGCTTCATATGGTGACGTGACTTCACAGTGTCATTATAATAAAAGGATAGTCTCATGCCATTTGCCTCAATTAAGGGGTGTGGCATAATGGACACCATAACATTTTCTATAATACTTTTTTGAAATGTTTGCAAGTTGATGAGAAATTTAACCATTGGTAAAATACCCATTATATAGTAAACTGCTTCTCCCACACCTTTAATCGTGCTAGACATACGTAATTATTGTTTAAGTGATTAAATAATCATTAGCAATGATCTATTTTGTAACTGTCTTGTTAAGGCCTGCTTTCTGCAAATTAAATTTGGAATGGTAAGATTGAACTATGACACAATGTTGTGTTTGATTTTACTCTTGCATAATTATGTGATCTGCTGAGTGAAACCCAACTACTTTGCATAATTCTGTTTTTGAAATAAATGCCATTGAAATACAATGTGTGCTACAATAAAAATTATGCATGTTTTAATTGCTTCAGTAAACAGTGAAATATACTTTCTATACCATTAGGTTTGCCCCTTCATGGAGAATAAGAGTATCTTTGTTTTGTTTCTGTGCCATGGAGCAAACATGAGTTGCTTACATATGTGTATTAGTTTGCTTTGTGGTAAATGTAAGCTTTTTGCTTGAAAGCGTGGGTGCAGAAACTGTATTGTTATGTATGTGCCAGTTAACAATGAACACAATAAGACAAGTCCGAACTCTGTAGCCTGTTTCACTCATGACTTATAATCAATTAAATGAACACCTGTAATTTACACATATTTTCAGTATAGTCACTTGATTATTTTGTTCTTTCTGCTGTCTATATCTATAACTCCAAAGTATTCACCAGGTAAGGCTGAAACTTTACAGCTCATTGGGTTTTCACTCTAGGTCATACAATGAAATTTGAGAAAAGTGTAAACTAGTTTTTTTTTTGCTCAGCCGGAACGACTTTTCAATAATACATGTTTGTGTACTCCTTGTAGTGGAAAGAGTTTCTGGAGCTGGGGAAGGACATAAAAGATTCTGTGATTGACAATATCATCAGTAATCAACAACCAAACCAGTGTGCCATTGTGTTGTATACTGTAAGTATGTACTTAAACATGTCTGAGATATGAGCCATCAAAGCTGTGTAAACTTCTTCAAGGAAATGTACACTAGTGCCTGGCTGTACCAGAAAATGACAGCACCAAATTTAAGCAGCAAATGCAGTGAAGAGTGCTTAAAGTAGAGATGACCAGACATAGTTGGCCAATTTTGCATTGTGGTGGATAAAGTTTTGTGGTAGTTTTGTACTTGTTCCCTGGATGTGTAAATCTCATTGTTATATTTTTACTTGGATTGATTTCTTTAACACTGAATTCAGCCATGCAACAACAAGCAAGCCTGTGCCCAGCCAAGGCCGGTGTACATACGAATAATTTTGGGAATAAGTTTATGGTAAAAATATTTCAGAATAATAGGATCTTCGTTATTAATTAGAATTCATGTATTTTCTTGAAGAGATTTCATGAATGCACATCATCAAACATTGCTAGCATTTGCTAGCATAAAAATTGGCACTAGAGATTAATATACTGCGACAGAGCAGTTACTTACCTTAAAGTTAATACACCCAACTATATGTGACTGCCCTATGCTTGCTAGTAATTGTAATTTCAGCTGCACATAACTAGTTTTATTTCAGAAATCACTCATGGGAATAATAGGAAACAGATTTGCCGTAAAGATTATTGGGTACTTTCAGCTTCATAGCTAGCAAATTACACTAGTATGGATAGTGAATTTTGCATGACGGAGAATAGTGTGCAGAAGTAAAGATTGACATTCTTTAATATTGCTGTCACATATTCTAATAGCATTAATTATGTTAAAATCTAAAAGCACAAATTTCATAAGTGGAAGGGCATGCCCATATAATTGTTCTGCATGGTAAATTGGTAATGTGTTGTAAATGCACTGAGACAGAATGATTGTATTATAGTATTATAAACAACTTTGGCTTCTTGCAACATGCTATTTTCAAAGTTGTGGAGTATTCTGCTCTCCAAGGTTTCACTGTATAAGCATGTATTTTAGCTTTAGGTGTGTGTGTCAAATAGTTTTGTGTGTCTGTTCACTAGTGTACATCTTCAGGGGGTTTGTTTTCAGGGTTATAGTGTGTATAATTATGTTGCTAAATTGTTGTATGTGTTATGTGAATGTCATTACAGTCAGGAACTACTGGCCATCCTAAGGGAGTCATGTTAAGTCATGATAATGTGAGTTGACTGTTTTTTCATAGATATGCAATAACCAAGTTTGTCAAACACATAGCTTACTTGGAGTACAATGGCTTTTTTGGAAACAGTTGGTTGTAAAGAGCTCAAGGCTACCAAAACAGGGATTAGCTATCTGTCACCAGCTCACATTATCGGAACGGTATGATCACCTTTTATTAAGAATGTATACATGATTATACAATTGTTTTTGCTGTATATACTGGATGTATGTGGAAAAAGCAGTAACATTCGTTTTACTGAAAATTTAAATTGCTGACGCTACACATGTGTCAACAATTCAAATTTTCAGTAAAATGAATAGTAGACAGATAATTAATGTACTGTATTGTCTCGAATTATGGCCCGGGCGTTTATTTCTTTCAAGCAACTTTTTACTCCGGCTACTAAACAAGACTGGCGTTTATATACCTGATCAGCATTCACGAGTCAACTTCATACCTTGGTGTTGTACTCTCCTAGACTCTCCTGATGTTTCCCTCAGCATATTCACAGATTCAAGCTTAAAAGGAACTCTATAAAACGTTCTTCACTTCATGGTTTGTAACACTGCCTGGAGTTGTTAAAAATAATGATTGCACTAGACGTTTATTTGAGACCTGGTGTTTATTCGAAGCTCGGCATTTATTTTTGTTATGATGCTGTATACCCCCAGTGACTAAACCGGACCAGGCGTTTATACGAGACCGGCTGTAATTCGAGGCAATACAGTATGCATGCAGTTTGGCACAGATTTAGAAAATAATTGCACATTAAAAGCTCAAAGCTTTTATTTACAATGTGCCAAGGTGTACTTTATTTTACCTTTGTATGGCACTTGATGTGAATGTGACACAACCATTGATATAACTCACAGAGACACACTGGAATGACTCCCACTGAGAAGGCTGTCAACATCATTACCAATAATTTATACACACAAATGTTTGTAATTACAGCAAAATATTCACAACAGATATGAATGATGGTATGTAGCTATTACAGCATGGCTTTGTGGCTACATTGGCATGCTACCACCATCAGTTCAATGCCAAAGTAGGGATCTTCCCACAAAGCTATGTTGTATTTATGTATTAGTTACCATCATTCATGTACATAAATCTTGGCAATATGTGATATGTATACGTAGCATTTTTCTATATCGTGGCAGCACTACAATTGTTTTATAAGTGCAGTTTCAGGTATCTATACTTATTCTTACAGTAACATAATTAAGTGATTCTAATAGTTTTTGTGGCGTTTAAATGCACTCCTTTAAGAGAAATATCAATGCGGAAAATTGATGCCTCTGTATATTTCCTTGCTTGAAGAAGACAACCATGTAATTGAAGATAAAAGGAAAGGCAAGGCACAGTAGGGTAGACACTAGAAAAGGCATATGCCACATGTGAATTTGTTATTGTGGTATGAAATGTTGGCTATGTGCTGCTTTGATTGGTCTATGGTTTTGCAACTGTGGTCAGGCAAATCGGGTTTCAACAATTTTTTTTTCTTTGCATGTTTGTGGCTTTCAATGCTAGATTTGATGGATCTACTAAGACTAATCTGTAAAGGTAATTCTTGTTTCAGTGTACTTTCAGGGTTGTTTTTAATAACAGCATTTTGGTGGGTGCCATTCATCAGAGTTGGGGGTAACTAGTTACTTTTGTAACTAAGTTATGTAACTGATTACTTTAAAGTAACTAGTAATATAACTAGTTACTTGTTTTGTAACTAGTAACTTGTAACAAGGAGTAATTGTCTGAAAAGTAACTAAGTTACAATAGTAACATTGTAACTATAATTAATTATGATATAAAAGCAAGAGCACTTCAATTTTTGTGCCATATATGCTATAGCCACATTAATTAGACAGATTCTGTGTACTGCTCTCTATGATTCAGCTTGAGTAACAGACGTAGCAATAATTAAAACTGACCTGAAATAGCCACAGAATTGTTGTTTCAAGTGCACATATGTATTGCATCCCTTAATGATGCATATCTGAGCAAAATTCATGTTACAAAAGCAAAATACAAGACATAATTCATATTACGAAAGTAACTAGTAACTAGAGTACTTAGTTACGTACCTTTTGAAAAGTAACTGTAACTAAGTTACATGGGATAATAGTAACACGTAACTAGTGACTAGTTACTTTTCTGAAGTAACTACCCCAACTCTGCTTTCATTTTAAGGTACTAAACAGTACTAACTACCGTATTGTTTGATCAGTTTAGAAACAATATCTACTTGTTGTTATATGTTTCGTGCATTTATGTATGTAAATGTATGAAGTTTTTTGGGAAAGAATGCATACAGGTGACACGTATATGCTTTTATTCCTTTCACAGTTTACAGACATGTTTTTACCTATTCCTGTTGGTGGTACAGTGTATTTTGCTAATTCTAAGGTTAGTACATAGGTAGATATAGGCTAGAGTGTGTCAGTACAAATATATAACTCATGTAAGCATGTGTATTTGTCTAGAATTCTCTGATTTTTGTCATGAAAGAAGTTCAGCCTACATTCTTGTTTTCAACACCACGGTACGTTGACAACAGTTAGGTATTGTATAGCCTAGTACGTAACTGTTCTGTTGCTGAACAGAGTATGGGAGAAGATCAAGCAGAATGCAGAGGCTATATTGCTGGAACATCAGAATACCAGGTTAGAGGATTATTTGAAATGAAAATGTGTTGAAATGTATTTTTATCTAGTCGAGGATCTAAAAGGCTGTCAAGCTTAGCTGCAGTCATAAAGGGTCTAAATTTTGAAAAATTTAAATACATATCAGCAGGAGGTGAACAGATGCATAAAGACACTCTTAACTATTTCTACAAGATGAACTTGACTGTGTTGGGCCATTATGGAATGACTGAGTCTACCTCACTCCAAACTACAAATTTGGAAGGTGCTAGGAAGTTCGGATCATGTGGTCGAAGCTTAAAAGGTGTACAAGTTGATGTAGTTAACAAAGATGAATACAAAAAAGTACAACTTTTGTCCTCAAATCAACCAAAAAGTGACATAGGAGAGGTTAGTGATTTGAATATGTACTAAGAGATTGCAATTATAAGTATTGACGTTTTCTTAATATTTAGGCAGAGTTACAGTAATGTTTGCATCACACAGTAGCATGTTCCAGACACATGTTACATACTAGCTTTGAAAATGGATTGGCTCACTGGGTCAAATTTTATTTTGGCCATCTTGGTCTGACCCACTTTATAGACAGGATCAAAGCCCATCCGGCCAACTTTCACTCCTTGAATTTGTAAAAGATCGAGATACTCTAATAGAACAGTCATTTCAATATACTGTAATAGCATAGTCATCGCGATACTCTAATAGAGCATTGCCTATGGAATACTGTATCTATAGCCACTGTTCTATTACATTGCTTGGTCTAAGCCATTAATTAATTGTCTTCAAATTACTTTTCAAAGGTTCCATGAGTCATCTACTTGGCATTGCATCGGGTTAGCAATTACAATCAAAAATAGCCTCCAGATACCATTTCAAAAAATATAGTTTCCCTTGCGGGGGCATGCCTTGCTTCATGTGCTTAGCACATGCAGTTGAGTATCACATGAAAACAGATAATCTCTGACTTATCACATCTGATCAAAAAAGTAATGTACATGACTGTGACCTCCATTGCAGGCCCATGGATTACCTGACCGCTCATAATCTCTGGGCTCTGGCCCTGTTTATAGATATCTAACTATTGGATCACGTGTGAAATGAATTAATTACTAATCAATTGTTACTATTTGGTATACAAGTCAATGTGATTGTGCACACTTTTGTGGGAGTCATAATCTAGTTTTGCAAAAAGCCAGCTTTGGTGAGCCACACCTGCTTATTAAGAATGTGACATTGTCTGTAGGCATGGAGCCATGCTAAATTATTGCTAAGGTGTGAAGTTTGTAGGTGTGCATGAAGCCACATCCACTTTAAATAGCAAACATGTTTTGCTGTCTTTAAACGAACTACATCTACTGAATGATTGTTGATTTTAAAACTTACCGGTATATCATGAGCTACGTACCTGTTTACTGAACTGATTAAGTCCAGCTACACCAAACAATTTGCATGCACTTAATGAGCTATTTTGGGGAAAAACTTTGCTAGTGTAATGCTTTAGTAAAGTTTCGTGAAATGACATGCCTTCATTTTATGTCTATATAACTCTGAAGTTTCAAGCCAATTTTTAAAATACGTGGTGAATAGTACTAAACTACTTCAGTTCCAACCATTTCTCACCTTGTAGAACAACTCTTCGCTTTCTTTTTACTGATAACAACATGGGAAGTAGTGAAAATGCATACCTGTGAACTACAACATTGGCCAACAACTCCATCAAGCCTGAATCGTAAAAATTTTTAAAATGTACTATTGTAGAGTATCACTTACCCGATTGATGCCTGTACCAAATCTTGATGGTCTATGGTGCATAATTTAGAGTTATTTAGCGAGAAAGGAGACCGTGTGGATAACCAGGGCGAGTAATCATGCAATGGCAGCTGGTGCTGTTCGGCAGTGAATTAACCAGAGTTGTAACCAGCTAACAGTTTTAAACGAAAATAATGTTAGTTGTATCAAATGGTACGGTAGTACCGTTTAAGTAGGGATCACCTTGAAAATTTCACTCACTGCCCAAAATTCCTCCTTTAAAATCATCCTAGAGACTTTTTACGTGACGAAAATCACTTTTATGGAATAGTACTAGACCATGTAATATATAATACAGCATTATACATAACAAAACACATACAGGTGGCCGGATATAGAATTTTTAAAAATAGCCAAAATTTGAATTTTAGTCTTACTGCCTGACTGCCTTACCACAGTCACAAGGCTAGAGGCCAAACGAAGCAGCACACAGCCACCATTTTATGCGACAATAACAAACTCACCAGTGTGGTGTGCCTTTTGGGGTTCCGACGAGTGTAGGCCCTCTGCATCTTGTCTTTTCTTTTATCTTCAGTCAGGATGCTTGTCTTCTTCATCCAACGAAACCATATCAAGACGTTAATTTTCCGTATAAACACTTTCTTTCAGCAGCATATTTAGACACCACAGAATTATTTCAGAGCTGAATTTCAGATGTGTTCAGTCTCGGTGCTACTATAGAAGACATATACTAGCTACATATCTGCAACTTCATGATTGGGATCCCTTATGCGATAGGTTCGTGACCACGCCCATCAAATAAAAGTCTATAAATATAAGGTGGACTAATAGCGATAGAGTATGAAGACCACATGCACCTCTTACCAATCTATTTACTTATCAGTAAACAAGATGACCTCACTCCAGCCCTTATTGGTAACTACATGTAGCTGCACACCCCTTGGTTGACTCAGATATACTCTAATACAACAGTCATGTAAGATATTCTAATAGAGACAGTCACAAGTTACATTGTAGTTAGCTCTGCTACAACAAAAAACTAAACAAACTAGTGTTTTTTTAAATTGTTGATTTAAAAATGAAGTAGGGGTCTATGCAACAAAAAATTGTTAAATTAAAAATGAAGTAGGGATGTATATAACAGAAAGTAGTGAAACAAGAGATGAATGATGCATGCTATTACAGCATGGGAAAGTCCCTACTGTGTATTTTGTTCAGTGCCAAACAAGTGACTTTCCTATCGAGCTATGCTGTAATAGCATGCATTATTCATCTCTTGTTTCACTACTTTTTGATTATATATAGATCCTTATTTCATTTTTAATTTAGCAATTTTTTAAAATACTAGTCAACGACAGCTATAGTGGAACTGAATGTTCTACAATTTGAATCGTTTGTAGCTAAACTCTCTACAGGTTAAGCTGTTTGTACTGTCAAAAGGGTGACTTACAGTAGCTGAATTCGCTCTAGATGACTTGTTTGCAGCTGACCTCTCTATTGGGAAACTTGTTTGTAGCTGGACTCTCTACAGGATGACTTCTAATGTAGCTGAACTCTGACATTTGTAGCTGAACACTCTACAAGGTGACTTGTGTATAGCTCAACTTTCTACAAGGTGAATTGCTTTGTAGCTAAACTCTCTACAGGGTGTAGTGCTGCCATGATATAGAAAACTCTATATCATATATGTATCACCAAGGCTTATGTCACGATATGAACATACTGTATATTATGTTAAAGCACCGCTGCGCACGTGTAATCGCTTTGATTCTCCCACGCAAAGTACAGTATATCATGATATAGAACATTTGCAAGAAAAACATATACATACTCCCCATTGTAAGTTAAAATTTAAGCTGGATGTATATATATACCACAAGTAAAAGCTACTCATGTATTTACCACTGCTATAATATTATAGTTGAGACAAGTGGCTGACACTACATAAAACCTTAAAACCTCACAGTTTACTTTGGGCTTGGCTTATGACCATCAAATACCAAATACCATATGTCTGACTTCTCCCACATCATCATACAGTAAGGTAATACTGTATATTAGGAATCATGCAGTTTTGGGTTATCTTGCCCAAAATATTCTAAATCCAGCCTCAAATTTCCTTCATAACAGCTTGGCAGTATTGGTTAGGCATAGCCAAACCCAAAAATGCCTTCAGAGTGATCCCAAACCCTTCCAACAAGTTTCTACAGAATTTTAAAAATTTAAAAGAATTTTATTCTGACTCACTAACTAACTATCTAATTGATTCCTTCAGGCAAATATAACTTGACAATACGGGCTTGATTTTTGCACTGTTTGATGTTGCTTTGTCCCAAGATGTGCCTTTTCGCCAACCGCAGTACATACAATGCACGTATCATGGACTTACCTTTGTCCCCCTTTGTGCTCCATTTCTTTTTGCTGACAACGCGAGGTGTCGATTTGCGATAGCGCAATACGGCTTCCCTCTGGCTGTGTCATGCTTTTCGCCCACATTTTCCATAGCAACTGGATTCATTGCAGAGAAGTTTCTTGTACTGTTCTTCGTTTGTAACACTGTGTAACGAGTGGAACATAGCTATAAACGAAGCGTAATGGCCACCTTACCTTTCAGTGTGTAATTGATTAGTGGGGTGCACGTTTAGACGTAAAAGTATTTTATGGAATGCCTGGTGCCATTCTTTCTTTTTATGTGGTACACGTGGATTCAGTTATTAAAAAACAGCAACAAACAAGCAAGTAGAAAGAAAAATTAGGAATTTTAAGCTGGATTAGGCATCAAAGAACAAAAAGCAGGGAAGGGAAACAAGGGAGCAGCCAAAAAGTTGTGAAACAAGGGAGGTTGCCTATACCTGCAGATATACAGTACTAGTGGACATCTAATCCTTAATTCAGTCATGGTTATAGACCGAAGAGTAGGGATTAGATGTCCACTAGTATATCTGCAGGTATAGGCAACCTCCCTTGTTTCACAGCTTTTTAGCTGTTCCCTTGTTTCCCTTCCCTGCTTTTTTGTTCTTTGATCCCTAATCCAGCTTAAAATTCCTAATTTTTCCTTCTACTTGTTATACTTAGTGATGCTACTACCCAACCATTGATATAACTGATTGGTTATATCATATCACCACTTTGTTACTAAAGATGTATTGATATATCATAGCAGCACTAACAGGGTGATGTGTTGTAGCAGAACTCTTGGTTTGTTTGTAGTTGAACTGGTTGCAAGGTGAATTGTTTGTAGCTTAGCTCTCTACAGTGTTATTTCTAATGTGGCTGAACTCTCTATAGGGTGACTTGTTGTAATGGAACTCTCTACAAGGTAACTTTTTTTGTAGGTGAACTCTATACAGGGTGGCTTTTAACTAAGTTAAATTCTCTATAAGACATAGCTGAATGCTTTAAAAGAGTAATCTATTTCTTAGCTGACTGCTCTATTAGGGTGACTGCAAAATTAGAACATCTCTTGGTTTTCTTTTTATAATTAAATGGTTTTAAATCAATGCTTCTAAACCACTGAAGGGCTTTTTTAAGGTGACTAATCCATCTATACAGCAATTTTCAACTTATTCATCTGAGTGGTTTGTCTGGTAGGTGTGGCAATAAATTGTTTTTACTAGCAAATCTTGATTGTATAATTGTTACACACTGTTGGCTTTTGCACTGTCTTAGCTCAATTTCTTTTAAACTGCAAAAGATTTGAGGTTCAATAGTTAACCTTCCAATTTTCAGCATCTTCCCATAAGCGGTTCCCTGTAGATATGACAACATATTAGTGTTATTGTTTTTGAGAATAATCGCTAGTAACTGTTTATTGTATTCCAGCCAAACTTGATACCACATTATGCCTAAAATCCTTCTTCTGTATGCAAGGCATTTGGTTAATGTGCTCAAGTTTTATGGCAGCTTTTGTAAGTCTGCAAAAGAACAAAACACTGCAAAACAGCTAAGCTGTATAAAAAGGTTGCAGTTTTTAAATAAAAATAGTTGTGAAATCAAAAGGTGGAGGCCATGAAATGGCTGCATGGCGTTAATTACATGCAGGGCAAATTTTAATAATGGCTTTGTGCATATTAAAATTTATAATTATTAACATCATTTCAGCCATTTCATGGCCACCACGTTACCTTTGATTTTGCAACTTTTTTCTTTCCAGGTTTTTAAAGGTCTTACCCTTTTATACCAAGCTGTTTTTGCATGGATTTCACTTCTTTTTATTTTATTTTAAATACCCCAAAGCCAACCATAAACTGGTTTTGACCTTGTTTATATACAATCATTGTTCTACTTATCTATGTACAGATGCAATGACAATTGATATTTGCCCTATAATTGTGTGCATGCTTGTTAATGGCCATGTATTATAGTTATTTTTTTGTGATAGTGTTTATAACAAAGTAAATTCCTTCCAGGTTAGGTATGTATGCATGATTGTACCATTTATCTATTAGGATTTTTCTTTTGTAGTGACTGTTCTATTAGAGTATCTCAAATTTTCATACAATACGTGATAAATTTTAACAAAGCAAAAAAATTTAACCCTGCACTTTTATGCTGGAATGTAATTTTTCCAGTCTGTTGTCACAAGTTTTGCTAGTATAGCACTTATTATGATGATAATGATGATGAAGGTGTGAGCAAGTTGTAATTGTAGTGTAGTACCCAGTCGATTGGTACCAAAATGGCAATACTATTGGCTTTGGTTTGATGGAATTCTGGAGACGCTACAATAGTATTGTGCTGCAGAGTTTATTTGTTTATGGTACCGCTCATATACCTTGTGAGAGTGCAAGTGATTTAAAAATTTGTTAATTAAAAGGGTGTGGCACCCATTTTGCACATGAGTATTCACTCGCGAGTGAAACAGGTGCCACGCCCTTTAATTAGCAAAGATTTTTAATTGCTTGCACTCTTGCGAGACAACGTTGCGTTCACATGAACGCTAGCTACTGTACTTTTGTAATACTCTAATTGAGCGCACATATTTTTCAAGGACTTCTAGTAGAACACGCACAGAATGTTCTAGGTTGCCCATTGGTAGATCTATGAATTTATAACTATCAAGCTAGAATTTTCATTTATGAAAATTAGCAGCAGTAGCTGTGGCTCAGTGTGTTAAGGACTTGAGTGTTCAGTATGAAGGTCCCTGGTTTGAATGCTGACAATTTTTTTTGAAAATTTTCATGCATTTTTACTCCACGGTGACTGTTCTATTAGAGTATCTCGACTCCACAACGTACAGTCGTTTGATTTTGCCTTGTATCTATATAGTGATTTCTTTTATTCCTTAACCCTTAAACTCACATGTGTTTTTTAGTAACAATGCACTGAAAATGCATACACTGATAAATCGGCTTTTATAATCAAAGCGCTGTAGCTATCAAACCAATAACGCTATAATGGCTATACAATTTGTGCCATTGTATTTGTAATGTAATAAGGAATAAAATGATACCTAGGGATTTACCTTTTGATAAAAGTATGAGGCCAAAACTCACCAAGAAACAACTTGTACGCAATTAAAACACTCATGCCATTACATACACATTCAGAAAATGGATCATAACTCCGTCCCAATCCACTGTATCAAGCTGAAATAAACACTAGTAGCTTCATCATTCATTGAAGAATCACAGGATATAAAACCCATGTGAGTCACACATTTATAAAATAGGGTACCAGACCATGCGTTCACAAGGTAGGGGAAACCAGACGTTGATCTTCAGCACATCATAACAAGTCAGTGAATGTTGTTACGACTATTCATCGTTGTCTAAGTAGCCCAATGAATATACTTTCCAGTGATAGATGGTTTTAGGACTAATGTAGTCAGACAAGCTTCATACACTGCTGGTTTAGAAGCCATCATGCATTCATTCATTAGTAATTATAATTGTGCGTATTTCAAGCTTTATAAAATAAAACGCAGATATAATTGATGTATGCAAGTATAAGGGTTAAATGCACATAAGCCTATATATAGGCACTTTACACATGGCCCTTGGAAACACATATACCTGATATTTAGGCTTGTAAATATGGCTCTAAACAAAGCGCTGCAACTTTTGAAGTGTTCATCATATAGCTTTGTAATTTGTGCCATTCTACTCATGATGTAATAAAGATTAAAATGATACCTATGGGGTTTATTGTACAACTAAAATATAGGAACCAAAATTCGCCATGAAAACAATATTTCACAAAGAACCACAAAAATCCATTATATACCTTTAGAAAATGATTCATAACTCATCCGAATTGCTGCAAACAAGCATTAGTTTAATTGCCATTCAATGGTGAATCAGGCTGCATACAGCTCACATGATTAAACCCACAATCAATATGACATCTATGTGCCATTGCAAGAAAGTGAGACATTGTTCTACATTGCTTTATATTCAGTAAGCTTCTTTTGTTATAGTGGTTATAAACTCTGTGGCTTTAAGTCTGATTCTTCTACACCTGCCTTTCTAAGATGACTATTCCATCTGTACACCTATTTTCAAATCATTCCCCTTAGTATTTTTTTAGGAGGCGTGGCAAGTAATCATTTTTAATTAGCTATAATCTTGATTGTATAATTGTTACACACTGTTGGTTTTTTTGGTTGTATCTTCGTGGTCTATAGCTTGATTTCTTTCAAACCACAAAAGGTTTGAGGTTCAATAGTTAACCTATTCACGTACCGATTTTCAGCTTCCTCCCATAAGTAGTTTACCCTGTAGGCGTGACAACATATTGGTATAATTTTGTGAATAATCACTAATAACTCCTTGACTGTGTATCGTATTCCAGTCAAACTTGGTACTAAGGTGTGCCTTTGTACTCCCCTTTGTGTGCCAAATTTTAAGGCAATTGGATATTGTGTTTGCTTTTTATGGCAACTCTTGTAAGTGTGCGAAAATAAGAAGAATAAGAAGAGGGTGGAAAAAACAAAGAAACTAAGCCATATTTTGAAGTCGCATATCTCGGGAATGCTTGAAACGATTTTGCCCAATGTGGACTACTGATGGTAGAGGGTGTGGTCACAGCAAAAATTGTTTCATTTCGTAAAGGCAGCATGGAGCTACGAATGCGTGAAAAGCGTGCTTCTTCCTGTCAATGTTGTACTCACGGTGCTGTGTACTGGCTTCTTGGCCCACACAACATACTACTGTGTGTCTTGATAATGGTATGGTGTGCTGGCTTATTAAGCTGCACAGCACACTACAGTGTGTTTTGATGCTATAATAAAGCAATCAGCCAAAATGGGTGTAAGTTTCTGATGCTTACATGGGCAGCTTTTTTTGTGTGGGTGATAGTAATAGGAGAGGTGAGTGGGGGGAGGTTGGTGGACTTAATACAGGAGCATAGTAACAAGACAAGTGAAATCCAGAGGTCTAATTTGGGTTCTCCATGGACCCTCCTTCCTTTGGATGCAAAATTGTGGGTCATTACCTGTGACCGCAACATCCTGGGTACCATACCATATCATGTAAACAAAATGTTCAAAGCTTTAGTGCATGTCCTCCCAATTCACAGATATTCTGCTTCAATCTTGGCCCAAAGTATGTCAGTAATGTCATGCTGAATTAGTGGTTCCCTACTCTGTTAAGCATGGTGACACAGACAAACATCACACATTTAGCCCGCAGCTATGTAGTCATAGGTGTGTTTTCTCTCTCTTCTTATGGACACTTCAATCCAGATGGACAGAAGCTATCATTTCCTTTTGCATTGCTGCAGGGATAGCTACCAGATGTTAGGTCATACATAAGTCATAATAAGGATGCAAGCACTTATTCAGCTTTGTTCTCAGGCCACCCACATAGGGTAGTTTCTCTATGCTGCTGTAAGACTGGGTCATCTCTTGATCTATGTTTCAATTGTTGTAAACTCTCAGTGTTCAATGATAAGGAGATAGTATCTCTATTTTTGCATGTGGTTATAAGTTTGTTCAGTGCATAACAAATTTTCCCACATAGCTGTGGTACGTGTCTGTTTTGTAGTGCATGGATCCCTAATTTACTTTTAAAGTGGTAATTTGTAATACATATAAAAATTAAGCATTATTAATAATTACAAACACCTTAATAGTAGAGGGACATACTGCATAAATATGGTGATTTTTTATTCTGTAAGAAAACCATCAAACTTGGCACGTAGACTCTTCTTCTAATGACATTTATTTTTGTGCCGACCTACTGTATGGCCATTTTTATATTGAGAATTTGTCATTTGTGACTGGGCCTGCGAAAATAGGGCATGTGAGCACATGATATTTGCCAACTTTTTCAAATTTCCATCACTCATACCTTTTTATACCATTATCCTATGGCAATACAATTTTCAACTCTTAGGAAGCATGTAATTGGCTTTATATGACAAGTTACAGAATACAAATATTCTGTTCCAGAACTGAGATATGACCTGTAGTGTGACGGGGTGTAGTTTGTGCCCACATGCCCGGTTTTCGCAGGCCCGGTCACATTTTTGTCTTGATCTCCCTGAGACATTATTTTCTTAATCAAAACAACATGGTTTCAACTTATACAAAGGTCTTAACATTTTATATATTATTTGATGTCAGTAGGTTATTTCATTCCATTTATATTTGTGACTAATAATAAATTGGAATGAAGTGAGCTGTTGACCAAACAAAAGTTGAATTGTTTCTTAGTCTAGTGTAAAATAATGCCTCAGCGAGATAAAGACAAAAGCGACAAATTATTGTACAAAAATGACTGCAGTGGTCACTGGTCAAATCTGTGATGGCATCCTATCAAAAAATAAATGTCATTATAGGAGTACAATTGATATGGATGTTTCATACTTTTCACACAAATGACACAATTTTTGCACTATGCTGCTCTACTATCATAGTTACCTGCTAATTACAGGAACTATTTCGAGCATAGGAAATAATTATTTGATAATCACTATATGGTAAGATTGTGGGCCATAACATAACTAAATCAGTTACCATAAGTACGTATGTATCCTCACAAAACAGCCAAGCTGTATAAAAAGGGTGCGGCCTTAAAAAGCCTGGGTGAAAAAGTTGTAAAATCAAAGGTGGCGGCCAACAATGGCTGCAATGATGTTAATGCTAATAAATTTTAGTAATGCACACAGTCATTATAAATTTATTAGCATTGACATCATTGCAGCCATTTGTTGGCTGCCACCTTTGATTTTACAACTTTTTTCACCCAGGCATTTTAAGGCCACACCCTTTTTCATAGCTTGGCTGTTTTGTGTGGATATCACTTGTTTTTGTAATTACAAGTTTCAAAGCCAGGCTATGGTTGGCCTTGATACTTCCTTTTAACCTTTTTCCTTTACTACAGGAATCATTGAAGATTGCATGCATGGCTATAGTGTATTTTCATAGAACTGCAATAAGACGAATTTTTAAGCCCAATAATAGCAGATTTGATTCAATTCAAATTAGGAATGAAAGATGCCCTACCCTGAGGAAGTTTCCACAGTAGAATTGGTTAGTTACCATTCGAGCACTGTGGAGCTATGGATGATGAAAATGACGTTTTCTTGATTCCGTAAAACTGGTATGTTGCCTACCTGTACTTGGCTGCATGACAGGCTATTTTCATAACTTCTGTAGTACTTTAATAGAGCACGCATTTTTTTCTGAGCACTTCAATACAATGCATATACCGTAGAATTTCCACTAATAGATCTACGAGTTATCATTCTAGTGTACTAAGCCAGAACTTTCATTTATAAGGTAGAAATTAAGTGAGGTGAGCAACTGATAATAGTGGCAGAGTTGTAAAGGGCTTGGGTATATATGTGTAGAGGTCCCTGGTTTGAAACCTGGAGAAGTGTTTTGCACACATTTCACTTCTCAGTGACTGCACTGTTGTTAGAGTATCTCAATTGCACTTTTTTCACATGTTTGGTTTTGCTTTATATCTCTTTAGCTAATAATCTCAGTACTTTCAAACCACAAGAGGTTTTGACTATGATAGTCACTTCATATACAGACCGATTTTCAAGTTATTCCATCAAGTTGATTACCCTGTTGGCGTAATAACAAATAGCTTTTGGAATTGGTAAAATCGCACATAATTTACCATATAGTAAAAAACTTTGGCAGTAAAAAACTTTGACGAATTTGGTGAATAGCTTTACAATCGTCAAAGTTTTTTTTCTGCCAATTATTTTTAGCAATCACATAAGGAGTAAGAAATCAATGCTGCAAATATTTAGCGAAATAAGAAAGAAGAAAGCACTCCAGAGGTAGCTATCTATCCTTTAAAAATGGGTATCGACAAGGTAGCATGCTTTGGCATTTCCAAGCATTCCCGTTTGGTTTACGAGGTTCACAAAGTTCACAAGAATCCAAACATTGCTCTCAATGTCACAAGAACCGAATGATGCTTACACTAGCTTGTACAGTAGCTAAAAAAGCTATGGTAGCACTCAAACACAATGTCATTAATTTAATAGCGCAAGTGCAAGCGATTAAAAAGCCGTGCCAATTAGCTGAGGGGAGTGGCAACTGTTTCACTTGCCCTTGCATGCCATTTTGCTTGTGAATCTTCATCACTTGAATGCTGTTTCGCTTGTGATCCATCTTCCCTCAATGCGAAGGATAAAGGCTCACAAGCAAAACAGCTGCCACTCCCCTTATTTGGTGAGTTGTTTAATGACTCGCACTTGTCTGTAGTGACGTTGCATTCGAGTGGTAAAGTACATAGTACATTCGATCATAGATGATAAAAAATTAAAGGTGAAGCCCCATTTGCTTTTTTTCCATTTTTATTAGTGGTTTTTCGCCAAACTTTTTTACCGCCAAAGTTTTTTCTATACGGTAGTTGTTCTTTGTTCGATCTGTATGAAAATTGGACTGTAATGTGCTGCATTGTGCTTTTACTGCCATCCAAATTTGAAGCCAATCGACTAAAGCATGTACGAGTTATAGTGAGTGGAGCGAAAAGAAGAAAAAGAAGCCAGAAGATGAAGAAAAATACGAAGAAAATAAAGCAAACTTTGAAGGTGCATATCTCAGTGATGGCTGGGTAGATTCAACTCATATTTGGAATAGGTGGTGCCCTACCCTGAGGGAGTTTCTGCAGCAAAACTGTTTAATTTCCATTCAGGTGCTATTGAAAATAGCGTTTTCTTGGTTCCTGTAAAAACACACTTGTCCGCCGCGTGCCCATACTAGCTGTACTTGACTACATGACACACTATCGTATGTTCAATTACTTTGGGCAGGTGGTTTGTCGAGGCAGAAATGTCTTCATGGGGTATCTTGGTAATGAAGAGAAGACAAATGAGACTATTGATGATGAAAGATGGTTACACTCTGGAGATCTTGGCTGGCTAGATGATGTAAGTATACATATATGTATCTCTTAAAAATTTCTTTTTAAAAATATCTAATAAAGGTTAGCATTACTGTACTCTGTCATTTTAATGCACATTGCAGGAAAAGTTTTTACACATCATCTGCCGGATTGATGGTGAGTATTATGGTGTATTGTGTGCTTGTAACTTGCTGTATTCTTTTGTAGACTTAATTAAGATGGCTGGAGGAGAATGGGTTGTACCAATTGAAATAGAAGAGTGCATTAAAAGTGAAATTGAGTTTCTGAGTAATGTGGTGTTGATAGGAGATAAGAGGGAACACCTGACATGTCTACTGACACTGAAGGTGAAGACTTGTGTTTGACTAGTAAGAGGCTAGTAGTGTTGTTCCTGTACATAGTGTGTTGTGGATCCTGATACTGGAGAAGCTACAGATGCCCTTCACCCACAAGTGATCAAAGTTTTTAAGGAGGACTTGGGCACTGATTGTACAACAGTGTCACAAGTGATAGAGACAAAGAACCAAACAGTATTTAAGGCCATCCAGGATGGTATTGACCGATACAACAAAAAATATACTTGCTCTGATATTCAAAAGGTGTTAAAGTCAATGTCTGTGTCTATGTACATCAAGATTTGTCAAACTGAATATATATAACAGGTACGTGGCTGGAGGTTGCTACAAAGTGATTTCACAGTATCTGGAGGAGAATTAGGTTTGACTCATAGTATATTTGCCATAATTTTGCAATGTGTTAATTGAAGGTCCTGTATTAAAGTTAAAGAGATCGATAGTTGTGCAAACTCATGCTGAGACAATCGAAGAGTTATATGGCAATGCTGTTGAGGGTCACATATGTACGTAAGAATATGAAATAAACTCAAGTACATTAGTATTGAATCATTAGTGGGGATTATGTACTGTAAGATGGCAGACAAAAAAAATGGCATGTGCCAGTACTACTACATAGCAAGGCAAGCATTTGTTGTTGAAGGGAAAATTTTGATCTGCAAACTCATAATGGTGTCTATGCAGTGTACAATACGTATGCATACATCGTATGCACTGTAAATGGAATGGTTAAGGCTTAATGAGACTATTGGTAGTGAAATTTTTGTGATGAGCTTCATGTAACTATGTAGTATACAGTAAAATCATTGATTTTGTGGGAAAACTTTTTCGAAAACATGAAAATGCAAAATTTTGCTTGCCCATTTGTAGTATAATGCCAAAGCATATATAATTAATTACCTGTAGGAAAAAAAAAACAGCACCAAAGCTGGCCAGTGTGTTTGCATATACAAAGGAAAAAGGAATGGTATTTGTGTTAATTGACATTATCATGAACCACGATAGTGGATTCATAATAGAGATCGCCCGTGTTTATTGCAAAAATCTTAATAGAACGCACATCTAAAAACCACCTTGAAAAAAGCATCCTTCAACTCAATACAATCCTGTGGTGGTTATTTGCAATAAGTATAGGTCCACTAGTAAGTATCAAGTGAAAATGAAACAGTACATGTACTTTAGACAAAACTGAAATTTGACCGTTTGTTCATAGTTATTATCTAATCCAAAACAGCCCAAAACGAGTTGATGTTGTGCTACTTCTAAAAACCAGGTGCCATGTAGCTATTTTTTTATTGTTATAACCATTGATTGTGCAATAATACATTATTATTAGTGTGTAATTCTCAAATTTCATAATTGATGAAATTTTTGTAATTCTTTTAATTACGTTGCTACAGTGTATGCACTGCTAAGGAAGCGCTCGTTAAACAAACCACTTTTACCAACATATTAATCGCAGAAGTAATTTCTAAACTGTTTTATAGTTTGACTATCATATTTTCCCCCACAAATTTTCTCGACAAAGCCTTAAAGCTGCTCTTCATTCTTGTTTGCCTACGTAAGGGATACGCCCCCTTTCAACTCGAAGGGATAGGTTATTCCTAGTAGTCTACGAGGCCTGCACCATTGTTTTTCAGTTGTTAAATGCCTGTAAAACCCTGAACGGAAGGTAATTCACAAAGTCTGTGGAAAGTCACCACACCTGTATTTCAGACTGCTGAAAAGAAACCGCATCAGAGCAAAGTTTACCTGTGCAGAAGTTTAATACAGACTTCATTCGCTTTTACTTCTTACGTAAAAGCTGCTTTTACCATTATTTAATGATTTAATTTGCTCACATGGGTGCATACGGACAAACATAGGTAGATAGGTACACACACACTTTTACAAAAACAATAAGTAAACCAGGCGCATGCCCACAGTCGGCCTTCGGCTGGCTGTGGGCGTACGCCTGGTTAAGAAAGAGTGCAGCCCTCAAAACGGCTATAGTGGAAAAAGATATGGAATTCAAGGTGGCGGCCAAGAAATGGCGGTGATGGTAGGTTAATGGTAAAAAATTTTATAACGACAATTTAGGTGAATTTGGTGCCAAATCACAAATTCACCTGAATTGTCGTTATAAAATTTTTGCCATTAACCTACTGCCATCACAGCCATTCTTAGCTGCCACCTTGGATTTCACATCCTTTCCACCATAGCCTTTTTGAGGGCCTTACTCTTTTTTTACAGCTGGGCTGTTTTGGATTAGGTATCACTTTTTAAACCAGGCGCACGACCACAGCCGGCCGTGCGCCTGGTTTACTGAAATTGTTTTCGTAAAAGTGTGTGTGTGTACCTATCTATCTACCTATGTACCTATGTACCTATGTACCTATGTACCTATGTTTGTCCGTACGCACCCACGTGAGCAAAATCGTTTAATAACGGTGAAAGCAGCTTTTGTGTAAGAAGTAAAAGTGAAATGAAGTCTGTATTAAACTTCTGCACAGGTGAACTTTGCTCTGAGGTGGTTTCTTTTTGGCGGACTGAAATACGGGTGTGGTGACTTTCCTCAGACTACCTTCCCCTTGAGGTTTTCAGGCATTTTGCAACTGAAAAACAACGGTGCAGGCCTCGTACACTGCCAGGAATAGCTTATCGCTTCGAGTTGAAAGGGGGCGTATCCCTTACTTACGCGAACGAAAATGAAGAGCAGCTTTGAGGCTTTGTCGAGAGAATTTGTTGGAAAAAACACGTTAGTCACACTATAAAACAGTTTAGAAGATAGTTTTGTGCGTAATATGTTGGTAAAAGCGGTTTATTTAACAAACGCTTCCTTAGCAGTGCATAGCAACGTAATTGAACGAATTACGAATATTTCATGAATTACGAAATACGAGAAATAGCTAATTATTTATTTATTTATATTTATTTAACACTTTACAGTGACCAGCACTGAAGGTCATACTTTAGGTTTAAGGAAGAAAATCCATCCCTCCTGGAGGAGGGCTGAGTGTGGCCCCGACTAGACATTGGGTGACCTGCAGTTCGAATCCTGGGGTTGGAGGGATTTTTTTCCTTACTTTGGCCCCTTTCTGTTACACCTTTCTAGCTATAAGTCATTAAATCTAAGTCCTTGAAATTAGGTTAGGTAATCCTAAGGCTGCAGCACATGTTGCTGTAGACCTTCAGTGCTGGTCACTGTAAAGTGTTAAATAAATACTTTAGGTTTAAGGAAGAAAATCTATCCCTCCTGGAGGAGGACTGAGTGTGGCCCCGACTAGACATTGGGTGACCTGCAGTTCGAATCCTGGGGTTGGAGGGATTTTTTTCCTTACTTTGGCCCCTTTTCTGTTACACCTTTCTAGCTATAAGTCATTAAATCTAAGTCCTTGAAATTATAGGTTAGGTAATCCTAAGGCTGCAGCACATGTTGCTGTAGACCTTCAGTGCTGGTCACTGTAAAGTGTTAAATAAATAAATAGCTAATTATATTATTGCACAACCCAAACTACCCTATTGTAAAGTAGTAATACATAGTTGGTTAATTCATAGTAGTATATACTGTCTATAGTTATTCCAGATGAGTTAGCTAGCTGCATGGCGCCTGGTTTTTAGAAATAGCACAACATCAACTTGTTTTGTATTTGTATTCCCCAAATCCAGCCTATGGCTGGCTTTAGGGCTTTTTTAACCTATCTTTTTTTCTTTACCACATGAAGAAGAAAAAGATAAAGCAGATTTTTAATACTTTATTTCTGATTTTATCAATAAGTATACAAATTAATATCATAATATTATTATATTAATTACATGCTAATTATTTCCTACAGGATAACTTGCTTTCGGCTGATCTCTCTACTAGGTGACTTGAAATGTAGCTAAACTCTCTACAGGGTCAAGCTAATCTCCCTACAGGGTGACTTGTAATGGTCTGAATCGCTAGAGCGATTTATTTGTAGTTGCATGGTGATTGTTCTAATAGGCAACTGAATGCTCTGTTAGGGTAACTGTTGTATTGGAGTATCTCGATCTTGCTTTTGCTACTAAGTAGTTTGTAACCGGATTCTTCTGTACTACAGCAAGGACTTTCTATGTTGATTATTCCAGCTACAGTAAGTGACTTTAAAAAGTTTACATTTGGTTTTGTAAAGACCATTGTAATGTAATAGTTTTATGATGACCATTGTAATGGTAAAACCAAACATATCGTAATTACTATCATGTTTACAATATGTTTACATGTTTAAAACAAAACAAGCTAGTTGCCAGTTGCATGCACAACCACACACAGAGGGGCAAGAACAAGTTAAATGTGTAACTACCAGCTGGCAACAAGCTTGATAACAGCAGGGGCAGTAAAATTTGTAACTTTGCAGCTATCATGTAGCAGTCAACTAACAAAACAATAGCTGTACAACATACAACACAGCACAAACAATCGTAATTACTAAGGAAATTGTAAAAACCAATGGTAATTACTAATAGTATTACCAATAGTATTACAATAGTTCTTTTTGAACCATATGTAAACTTTTTAAAGTCTCCTACTGTATATACTGGATTTCAGCTCATTGCTCCAAGCGGTTTGACTGGTAGGCGTGAAAACTACAGTAGATCCTCACTAATCCGAACTCCAGTAATCCGAACGCTCGCTAATCCGAACAGTAGAAGTGACTGTTCTATTAGAGTATTTTGTCAACTAGTGTGTGTTATATTAGAGTAGTTGAGCTGCTTTGTATATAATCAATGGTTCACTAATCCGAACGAATTCACTGATCTGAACAGACTTTTCTCAACTTGAGAGCAGAGCTGTTCGGATTAGTGAGGATCCACTGTAATAGTTTTTTTTTATTCTTTAAATTTGATCACGTAATTGTGATACAGGTTGGTTTTTGTGTCATATCTCCATGGTCTTTATCTCGATTCCTTTCAAACCACAAAAAAGCACTCCTACAATGGTTACTTCATCCACATAGCAATTTTCAACTCATTCCTCCAAGGGGTTTACCCTGTGGGTGGGATAGAAGTTCGTTCTTTTTGTTACGCAAATAGTCGGTCATAACTCCATGAATGTTCATCGAATTCCTACCAAACGTGGTACTGAGATTTGCTTTAATGAGCTCTTTAATTGTACCCCCCCGATTGGAGCATGCATTGGTGTTTTATGGCAGAATTTGCAAAATGTTCGAAATGAAGAAAAAACTGAAGAAATCAAAAAGAAATTTTGGGTGCTCGTATCTTGCAAATGTCTGGAGTGATTTTCTTCAAATTTGGTATGTATACTCCCCTACCTGGCCAGCACTTCTGTAGCAAATTTGGTTCCAATCGGATAATAGATCACGGAGCTCCATATGTGTAAATATCACATTTTCTTTCTTCCTGTCAATATACTCACAGTATGGCGTGCCGGCTTCTTGGGCTGCATGACACACAACCGTGTGTCTTGATTCTTATTATTCATAATATTATTACCACACAAAATCAGCCAAGCTATGAAAAAATGGTGCGGCCTTAAATATCCTGGGTGAAATAAACTTGTGAAATAAAAGGTGGCGGCCAAGAAATGGCTGCAATGATGTTAATGCTAGTAAATTTTAACAATGCACACAGCCATTATTATTTTTTTATCATTATTCTTTCACAGGCATAGCAAAGTTTACAAGGAGAATCCTGGAATAAAAAGTAGCAAGGCTTGCTGAATGGATCATTGTGCGTGTCCATGACCTATTTTTGATTTTGCTCAAGTCAGGCCGTTTCTTGCTAAAATGTCATTACGTATGAGAAGCCATACAAGATTGCACTCAGAGTTTGGTTTTCTGGTGTGCACTGATAGAATCTGTCCTTATTAAACTCAGTATAGGCCAGGAAGCTTAATATGTGCTGAAGGCTTTGTTGCAAGGTGGTTTTTTGCTCTGTGATTATTGTACGTGGGTGGGTTATTCAAGATTAAATACTCTAATAGAGCAGTTACATTAATACTCTAATAATGCAGCCAACTGTATAACAAGAATCCTTGCACTGAATTTGACAGCTATTAAAGGCACCAGTAATGTGAATTGCAGGACACTCCCATTTTGTATGCTCATTGTAATTTGATCAGTTCCATTTTTGTACTGAAACGTTGACAGCATTACTATGCAGAATGCACTATTCACAACAGTTTATCAATAATATAAATCCATAATCGATTACTGCATTAATAAAAAGTACATAAACTATATAGATGAATAAAAAAGTGAAAATTTTAAGAGGGAGAATAGGGATCGCTGAAAAAAGCCATGAAACAAGAAGGGATCGCTGAGGTGGTAATGTGAACCACAGATCTCTATTTTGACTCGTTTTAAAACAACGGAGCATGTAACCAAAAATGTATGATACAGAGTTAAAATAGGGATTTGTGGTTTACATTACCACCCCAGCACTCCCGTTTTGTTTCATGGAATTGTTTTCAGCAATTCCCTTTTGTTTTATGGCTTTTTTCAACGATCCCTATTTTCCCTCTTAACATTTTCAATTTTTTAATCCATCTAGTAATATCATTGCAGTCTCCTTTTTGTACGTATTTGTATATGCAAATATACCAAAACCAGCCTGTGGTAGGCTTTGGTGCTGCTGGCTTTTGTCTATCTTATTTTTCTACAGGTAAACAGTAGCAAAAAGTTTTTTATGATTTTAAAACCAAATTTTGTTTATTTTGTAATTTTATATGATTCGTTGAATGTTTTATGTATGACTGCTGTATTGAGGTGTCTGGAAATGTTACATACATATATGGTTAGCTTTCATATTGATGTTTAAACCGATCTCACATTACATTACTGAAGGTTTGTACCTTGATGGTTTACCGACATGTGCATGAAAATTTAGCTAGTGTGCATAAGTGGTTTAGGTGGTAGGTGTGACAATTAATCACACTATCACCAATTGCTATTAGAGTATCTCAGCCATGTGATTGCTAAGTATGTTTAGTGTAACTTATTTTATTTGATATTTTTTTGTAGTACTCTAATAGAGTACACATTTTTGAGGACTTATAATACAGCATACATAGAATGTACTAGAAAATCTAGGATTTCCATTGGTTGATTTATGGAATTATGAAACTTCAAAATTCTGATGTAACAAACTATAATTTTCATTTTAAAGGTACCTGTAGACGTTAAGTGAGGTCACAGCTGACAGCAGTGGCTAGGTGCTAAAGGGTAGAGGGCATAAAGGTATGGAGGCACCCGGTTCAAACTCCAGAGATTTTTCTTTTATAATTTTTTGGTCTATTAGAGTATCTTGACAGTGTTTGTTTGAATTTCTTTATATTTCCTTAGCTGATACTCACAGTATTTTCAATTCACAGAAGGGTTGTGCTACAATGGTTAACCTATCTGTAGACACTTTTTATCTTATGTGTATTTCTGTAAGTAGGGGTGACAAAAAATTGCACTTGTAATTTTTGAAAATTGCTTGTAACTTTTACCAATTTGTACATCAATTGGAAAACAAATTTGCTGTAATATCACTTTGTACCCTCCAAATTTGAAGAGAATCTGATACAGCTTGGAGTAATTCAGCTTAAATATTTAATATGGAAGATATTCCTCCCATAGGAAGATTCCCCAGAGAAAAATAACACGTAGCTATTACTGAGGTACAAGTGAAAATTGCATTTTCTTGGTTTTTGTAAAGTACACACTTGTCTCCAGATTCATAAGCTTTTCTTGAGCTGCATACAGCAATACACTATTGTGTGTCTTGACCAAGAGTGTCAAACAACATATTAGCCTGTGATAAATGATGTGTGAAGTACATGATTGTTGCCATTAATGGTTGCTGTATACTAATCAGCCAAGTAAAGGTGACATAATTAAGGGCGACATGGCTAATGTTAATGTTAGAGTTATGGCACTGGTAAGTGGATCTCTGAGGATAAGGCAACATACCCGTTTGTGCCACCATTTTCTTTTGTGGGCTTGAGGTATGTCTGGTCCTTATTGAATTTTACTTTTGTGGTAACTGTTGAATACTTGGTTCAATAGCATGAGAAACTGCCAAACAAAGATCTGTTGCCAAGTGCGCATACTTTTTGGTATAAATGGACAATTACACCTGCTCTGAATTATCTGTATCATTTAATTAATGCGATCATTTATTGAAGGCTAAGGTTACCATTATTTACCCTTATAGTGAAGAACCATGAGGTGTGTGATTTGAAGGATGTAGTTCCAGTATCACAAAGATGTACAAATTATGGAAAAGTAATAGAGATTGAGGATCATAATGTTACTGTGACTATTCCTCAAGGAGCAATTGAGAAAAGTTACTCAGTGGAAGTTGAAGTTGCTGTTAGTTTATTTGGATCATATGAGCTTCCACAAGGCTATACTCGTATTAGTCCTTATGTGTGGATAGGAGCTAGTTATACTTTTAAGAAGCCACTAAAGATTGAAATTGAACATCATGCATCTGTTTCAAAAGATGCTGATATTTTGCAGTTGTGTGTTATGGAAGCTTATGAAGAAAATAGAAATGACCATCACACAGATGAAGATGTGATGCGTGAAGCCATTGAAGTTTATTCTAGTCATTGTGAAATAAGCAGCTCATTCTATACCTACCGTACCCATTCTAAATTTACATGCCTTGCAAAAAAAAGTGTAAAGATTGCTGATGAGGTAGCAGTGTATCAGTTTTTACCAAAGAATTATACTGAATTAGAAAATTTTATTGTAGAGATATGTTTTTGCTGTAACCTGAAATTTCTTAGGAAGGTAAGTATAGTAAATTGTTGTTCATCTTAGTTTTTATAGTGATAATGTTATATTTATATTTGGAAAGGAGAGCCACAAGAGCCAACTAACCTTTCATGATACACTGTACATTTTATGTCTGCTGAATGCCAATACGAATGCTTCCTCTATAGAAATTTCTATATAATCAGAATACTTTAGTCTAAGTGCATCAAATCTACGTACATAGCATTAGAAATAAAAATAATTGCTAAAGCAAAATATTGAGCTTTCAAGAATTGAAAATTAACTTTTTTTCTGTAGGTCTGCTTGCCTGCCTGCCTGCTTGAAAGAAACAAAAGTACCACGCAGCTTTCATTTTATGCAACAACAACAGATGCACTTGTAGCATGTGTCTTTTGGAGTTCTGATACATATCCACCCTATGCACTATGCCTTGACCATTCATCTCCTATTCATCTTGTTATCGTCTGCTTCATGCCAGGAAGGCATTGTATCAACACACTTCTTCACAGGTACAAATATATACACCATAAAATTTATTTGCTTTGCTTATACTGTGCTACTATATGAGTCAATGCATCGCTGCACTTATAAAAATTGGTTTTGCTGCAGCAAGCAGGACACAAGTCATGGATTTTTTCTCCTTTCTCCACCTTTTCAAACATACTTTCTGTAACAACTTAAAACAGGCTGTAGGACCAAAAGTCCTACAGACTTGTGCTGTAAAGTCTTAATAAATAAATAAATAAATAAACAAGTGACACTTACATTGCAAATTTTTGCAATTTATAATTTCATTGCCAGCTGATTAATGATATATATGAAAAGCGGAATATGGTCAAAGATGATCACAACTATAGTACCATGAAATTAGTTGATAATCAGGAGCTTCAGTTACATCTGCTTTCTAAGGAAATACATGGTTGGAATGTCAGTCATTTAGGATACACAAAGGTAAGTATACATATAGTTTTTGTGTGTACTGTAGTACCATGCATGTATCACACTGTGTATTTTCACAATGATTTTTACACCAGGCGCTTGCCCACAGCTGACCTGTGACTGGCTGTGTGCATGCTTGGTTTCCTGACTCTGTGTGTGTGTGTATATGTGTGTGTGTGTGTACATTCTGTGGGCTTTGATAGTAAGTAAAAACAGTGGACCTGGGGACTAAAGACCCACCAGGACCCAATTTTTGTATGGATTTTGATTATCAACGTTGTAACATTTACACATTTTAGTTTTACCTTGTTCTGCATGTCACCGCAGTTGCGTAGCTAAAATACCATATGATGCTTATTGATAAGAAATTTTATGTGCATTATAACTGTATAAGCACCTACTTTGGAAAAGTCTTGACTTTGGTCTTTTAGCATACAGTGCACATAGCCACTTGTTTTTCACAATTCCATGTTGAATCTAGCAATGTGGCTTTTGATCAAGTTTATGACCACAATTACTGAATTTGTCAAGCATACTGGTTTTGTGTTCATGGGGCCACCACTCCACTGATGAAGTCACTCCCTAAAATGAGTTGGTAACCTTAATTAGTAATTTGCTTGGCAGACAATTTTGATAAGGTTTCAAGACATACGTGTGTAGCCAAGAACCCAGCACGCAACATTGTGAGTATATTGACAGGAAGAAAATGCAATTTTCATACAGTCGTAGCTCTGTGCTACCTACTCCAAACCAAACTATTTTGTTGTGGAAACGCCCCCAACATCTGTACACCACATTCCAAATTTCAGCAAAATCACTTCAAGCATTCCTGAGATATGAGACTTCAAAAGTTGGTTTAGTTTTCTTCAGTTTTTTCCTTATTCTTCGTCTTTTCACACATTTACAAAAGTTGCCATAAAATGTGAACACAATATCTGATTGCCTTGGTAATTGGCATGCAGAAGGAAGGGGGGGGGGGGCTGTATAAGGCACATCTTGGAACCTAGTTTGACTGAATACAATATACAATAAACAGCCAAGGAATTATTGGCGATTATTCACAAAAAAATAACTCCAATATGTTGTCATGCCTATAGGGCAATCCACTTATAGAAATGAAGCTGAAAATAGGTATGTGGACAGATTAACTATTAAACCTCAAACCTTTTGTGGTTTGAAAGAATCGAGTTAAAGACCACGAAGATACAACGAAAAATCCAACAGTGTGTAACATTTACGCAATCGAGATTAGCTATTTAAAAAAATGATTACTTGCACTCCTACCAGAAAAACTGTTCAGGAGAATAATTCAAAAATAGGTGTACAGATGGATTAATCATCTTAGAAAGGCCTTTCAATGGTGTAGAAGAATTAGACTGAAAGCCATAGTGTTATAAAACAAAATACATTTAACTTGGTGTAGCAAGTGCAAGATCGAGATACTCTAATAGAGCAATCAGCTAAGAAGTAAATTACTCTAATAAAGCATTCAACTATGTCTTGTACAGAATTTAACTCTGTTATATGCTAGAGTTCAACTACAAAAACTCACCCTGTAGAGAGATCGACTAGAAACAAGTCATCCTGCAAAGAGTTAAACTACATTTCAAGTCACCCTGTAGAGAAATCAAATAGAAACAAGTCATCCTGTAGAAAGATCAGCTAGAAACCTAAGAGAGTTCAACTACAATACATTTCAATTAAGTCACCCTGTAGAGGGTTCTGGAAATTTGTTACCTAGTAGAGAGAGATCAGCTTGAAACAAATCATTTTGTAGAGAGATCAACTACATAATCATCCTGTAGAGAGATAGGATGGAAAAAAAAATCATCCTGTGGAGAGTTCAGCTGGAAACAAGTCACCCTGTAGGGAGATCAGCTTGATCAAATTGAAAGTCACCCTGTAGAGGGTTCAACTATATGTGAAGTCACAGAGTTCAGCTAGAAACAAGTCACCCTGTGTAGAGTTCAGCTGCAAACAAATCTCTCAGTAGAGAGATCAGCTAGAAACAAATCACCCTGTAGAGAGATCAGCTAGAAACAAAATGATCACGCTGTAGAGAGATCAGCTAAAAAAAATCACCCTGTGGAGAGATCAGCTAGAAACAAATAATCACGCTGTAGAGAGATCAGGTAAAAAAAATCACTCTGTAGAGAGATCAGCTAGAAACAAGTCACCCTGTACTGAGATCAGCTGGAAACAAGTCACCCTGCACCTCTAGAGTTCAACTACATTTCAAGTCACCCTGTAGAGAGATCAGCTAGAATCAAGTGACCTTGTAGAGAGATCAGATTCATTTTAAATCACTCCGTAGAGAGATCAGCTAAAAAAGTCACCCTGTAGAGAGTTCAGCTTGAAACATGTCACCCTTCAGTCGCATAACAAGTCACTCTATATAGAGACTACTGCAGAAAGTTCAGCTATCCTGCAATTCTTTTTGTAGAGAGTTTAGTTAGGTTATGAGTCACTCTTTGGAGAATTCGACTACAAACCATTCACCATGTAGTCTAAGAGTTCAGCTCTCCAATTTCACACATTTCCTTGTGTAATATGCAAACAATTATTCAGCCTGTATGATAATTGACTTGCAAACAATTATTCAGCCTATATGATATATTTTGATATTTTGATTAATCAGCATGATTGTAATGGATGAATTTCATAATAACAAAAGTTGCCCCTAGCAACCTGAATTTTACAATATTTGTTGGGGCATAGATAATAGAGTACTTAAAAGGGATAGGAAACGCAATAACGTGACGTCACAAAATACGTACATTTCTATTGGAATCCTGTGTATTACGTCACGAACATACTCGTTACGCTTGCTACGCTTGTATAAAAGTGAAACAAATTGTTGTAACAACAGAATTTTGTAACCAACAACTGTGAAACTTCGCTACAATGAACTCAAGTGAGTAATCGAGGGAAGTAGGATGGTACCAACCCTCAAGGAAGTTATATGTAAAAGTAAAGGAGATTGAAAGTGAAAAAAAAAAAACAGTCCAAATATTACTTTAAACCACTTAACTTTCTTCGTAAATGTATTCTATCCTTTTAACTGTGATAAACCTATTCCTTACCATTTAACAGAGAGAACCAGAGGGAATATCAGAGCAAAACAGGAACTGTTGCTTGAGGAAATGACTAAGTATCTTCCATTTTTAACCAAAAGTTTAAACCACCTCGCAGTACAATGCAACGGTAAAAGACTGTGTTGGTGACATGCCTAGCTTACCACAAGATTCGAAAGTGGAACCGGCTATACAAGAAGTGGTATGGACGAGGCATGAAGGTAATAAGAGCGAAAGTGTGACGGCGTGTAACAATCAAGGTTAATGCGATTTGCTTTGTTACAAAATCTACGGTCTGAATTCTCTCGTCAAAATCTCTCACAAAGGCCTAAACACTTGCTGTAGTCTGTTGGATTACTATTTATGCTGCTTAGAACACTAATTCTCATGCTTGAGCACAAAACTGTCTTGTCCTTTCAAGTCACGCATAACGGAAATCAAACCGGAGATCGCTTGCATTTCCTATCCCTTTTATGTACTCTATTATCTATGGTTGGGGTAAATGTCTATAGTAACATTTCCAAATTTTAAAAGTATAGCATATATAGCCTTATAGGTCATGAGATATAACATTTTAAAGTTTGTCGATTTTCCATACATTGTCTATGAGAGGGGGCAACAGTTGCCCCTTCTGGGCAATCACATAAATAATGTGTGGGAAAACAGCAAATTCAATTAATGTCATTACATTATTTGTTGATGTGAATCTCACAATTAACCCCTTCAAATTTTAAAATGATAGAGTATATAGATCATGAGATATGACATTTTCAAATGTGTGGTTTTCTCATATGCTATCCATGTGATTTGCCCAGAAGGGGCAACTTTACCACTTCCCATAGATAATGTATGGGAAACCTGCAAATTTTAAATGTCATATCTCATGACCTACAGTGTTATTATATGCTATCCTTTTAAAAATTGGAGACTAAACATTGCTAACCTGTTTACAGTTAAAGCGATTATCTCTAAGTTTGGTTTTATGGTATTAATTTGATCAAGTGTGCATGTGCATGTGCATACAGGCCGAGGTCACTGTTTCGAGGCGTACAAAAGTAGCAACACACCACTCCAACCTATATAATCCCTCTCTTTACTGTTTCTCTTTATTAGTAGTGCCATTATTACTTCGAAGAATCGTCTACAATGCTTGTTATCGACATTCCGAAAGTACACGATTGCATCATCTAACCGCACGAGAAACTGGTTATCCCTGTTCCTGTTCACTTTAGGGCGTGTCCATTACAGGGGCGTAGCTAGCCAGAAGGTGATGGAGGGGCAGGCATGCCCCCACGAAACACTCAAAATCATTCATAATTGCAAAAAAGGCTAATGACCCAATGGTGGGCTAGCCAACATACGGTGTTGTATTATTACAGCTTAAATAACTAGCTACGTAACTATTTCAGTACTGACTGCTTCCAATCGAGGTAGCTATATTCGTCGAGCATCATCGCACGTGCCACAACTGTACTCCAACAAATTCATCCACAGTCCCGTAGAGCTAATAGTTTAGTGCAAATACAGGTTACTTTACGTTAGCCACAGCCTGTGCTGCAGTCCTAGCACACTGCTGACAGGATGACGTATTCACTCACTTCACTCGGCGAAATTCAAATGCCATGTATTGCACGAAATCCCACCTGTCTTGCTAGCAGAACTTGTAAGCTTGACTGATCCACCTGACTGACTGACTGACAAAGTAAAAACAGACTGCACTGCCGTACGTACAAAGATCCAGTGTGATCGACTCGATAAAATAAACTTGATACATTTATTTAGCTAACACTTTATCATCTCGTAGGCAGTAGGTTCGTAGCGTCAATTGGTCTCCTTTGTCACTTGTGAGTTGTGACTCCTGCCGTGGAGAAGCGGGTCACTCTTTTTAGATTCAAAAATATTCTATCACGCGAGTAATCTAGGCTAAATATAGAAGTATGTCTCTAATATTTTTGTTTGATGGATCCACGAGTGAGTTGAATGTTGTGTGTGCGCTTTCACTAGCAACCCCTGGTGATACCGCGTAGTAGTGTACATAATTTACAGTCATTTGCGTGTCAGTTTAATACTGGTAAACTTGTGACGAAGGTTTAAAAAAAAATCATTTAGTGATGGGGGGGCAAATGCCCCCCCTTGCCCCCCCCTTAGCTACGCCTCTGGTCCACTACAGGATAAGCACAGGGGCTACTAAAACACTCAACTAAGGTAGAGCATTTAGAATGTGATGCTACAGGCGTTTATATATTGAAACCACCATGTGGCGGTTGTGGTGGTAAGAGGGTTAAATAAAAAATTAGCTAAAATCTTCTTCATAGTTGTCTTACCTGTAGTAAACAAAAAGTACAAGTTAAACAAGTTGATGTTGTGCTACTTCTAAAAACCAGGCGCCATGCAGCTAGCTAATTCATCTGGAATAACTATAGACAGTATATACTACTATGAATTAACCAACTATGTATTACTACTTTACAATATGGTAGTTTGGGTTGTGCAATAATATAATTAGCTATTTCTCGTAATTCATGAAATATTCGTAATTCATTCAATTACGTTGCTATGCACTGCTAAGGAAGCGTTTGTTAAATAAACCGCTTTTACCAACATATTACGCACAAAACTATCTTCTAAACTTTTATAGTGTGACTAACGTGTTTTTTCCCACAAATTCTCTCGACAAAGCCTCAAAGCTGCTCTTCATTTTCGTTCGCGTAAGTAAGGGATACGCCCCCTTTCAACTCGAAGTGATAGGCTATTCCTGGCAGTGTACGAGGCCTGCACCGTTGTTTTTCAGTTGCTAAATGCCTGAAAACCTCAAGGGGAAGGTAGTCTGAGGAAAGTCACCACACCCGTATTTCAGTCCGCCGAAAAGAAACCACCTCAGAGCAAAGTTCACCTGTGTAGAAGTTTAATACAGACGCCCACAGTGTAGTCCTCTACTTTTTGTGTTCGCATGCTGTCCGAGGTTTCACATGCCTATTTGTTTTGTTGTACATCTTTTCATCACAATTGTTAATGATGGTTATCTCTCTCATTTCACTTTTACTTCTTACGTAAAAGCTGCTTTCACCGTTATTAAACGATTTTGCTCACGTGGGTGCGTACGGACAAACATAGGTAGATAGGTAGATAGGTAGATAGATAGGTACACACACACACTTTTACGGAAACAATTACAGTAAACCAGGCGCACGCCCACAGCCGGCCTTCGTGGTTTAAAAAGAAATACCCAAAGCTAGCCATAAGCTAGCTGTAGGTCTGAAATTACAAAAAGAAGTGATATCTAATCAAAAAACAGCCAAGCTGTAAAAGGGGTGCAGCTTCCAAAAAGCCATGGTGAAAAAAGATGTGAAAGCCAAGATGGCTGCCATGAAATGGCTGTGTTAGTAGGTCAATGGCAAAAAATTTAATAACAAAAATTGAGGTGAATTTGGTGCCAAGTCCTAGAGGAGGTAACACATATTCACCTGAATTGTCGTTATTAATTTTTTTTGCCATTAACTTACCATCACAGTCATTTCTTGCCTGCCACCTTGGATTTCAAAATTTTTTTCACCCTGGCTTTTTTGGAGGCTGCACACCCTTTTTTACAGCTTGGCTGTTTTTGGTTAGATTGGAAGTATCTCTTTAATTAATATTGGTGTGCATGCACCAGCTCAGTGTTGAAACCGGGTCAGGTCAACTGGGTCACATTTTGTCCGGGTCATCCGGGTTTGACCCGCTTTACAGATTATCCAAGTCTGACCTGGATTGGATCACATGAGAAATGAAATTGCTAGTTTGACGACGTGGAAACTGATAATGCTAGTCGTGCAGCTCTTTCGTGAGCCATGTCCATTAATTAGTAGGTGTAGTCTGTAGCACAAAACCGTGTCTGTTGCTGCCTGCAAGCTTACGCAGAGCCACGCCCACTAATTGATTGTTGTTGTATGAGTTGTATATAATCTAGTCTTTCAGCAGGATAAGTACTTTTGTGACCCACAACCACTTTAATATATCGGGAAAGTGTAATACTAGGTAGGCACGAAGCCACATCCAATTGCTGTCTATTAACTCACAGTAGCTACATGGAACCAAACCCGCTGACTGATTTTAAATTATAAACTTACTGGCTTAATTATCACATAACTACTCATTTACTCAACATGTTAATTGAACGAGTCTCAATCGCTTGAGACTGCCCAAAACATAGCTCTTAACTTAGCGCATGCCACGGATTTAATTAATCCGGGTCACATCCGGGTCTAACCCAGATTGCTATTCGGTCATCTGGGTCAGCAGTAGTGACCTGGTTACAATGCTGGCATGCACTATGACCAGTAGTATAGCCAGAACTTCACTGATACCAGCAGGTGCTATGGACAGGGAGGGTAGAGTCTGCATGCATTGTGTGCAAAATACACAACATGCGAGGCATGCCATTATAGAGGAGCCTTGGGTCTATGCCCCTCCTCCCAAGATAATTTTTAAAAATTAAGTGCTATCTGAGATGTGTCATTGTTGTTCCAAGGTAATTTTTATCCTCTTCAGTGCTGAAAATAAATGTTCACATGAAGCAGTACTAACTACAATGGTATGTGCTAGTTGTACCACCATTTTTTTATTCTGAGAAAGATCAACATGCTTCCCAAAATTCTGATAGACTCCAAATCTTTGTCTGTAAAGGTGTGCTGACCTAACTGACACTCAGTCTGCAACAAATTTACATCCAAACTATGATGGTTAACTAGTGGAGGAATGGTTTCATAGTTTAGGAACTCATGAGCTGCACGATTAAATTACTCTCATCATGTTAAGTTCAAACTTTGCTTCAGTTTTCCCAAAATCAAATCTAAAATGCAATACACCACCTTGAAATCATTTATAGAGTGTGCACTTTCCCTTGACCATGCATCACAATTCCAGTCTGTAGATAATGAGACAATCTCTTTGAACGAGATGTTCTTACTGTGATAGAACAGCTCATTACAATCTGACTACATCTTGGGTATTTTTGTACACATGATCCCATGCCTTGTCATTATGAATATCTGTAAATATTCTAATGAACCAAGTTTGCCATATCATTAGATATAGACTATGCTGGTTAGACAAAATCTTAGTGAAGGAGAGGATTCGGCAAAAATGTCACAAACAATAATAAAAGAAATTTGAAACATTGAATTTGATAAAGTATTTGTCTGGCATCAATTGCCCTGCTTTTATTTACTCCATTGCTCATGTCCTCTAATGTGGCTAAAACAGAACCAAATGTGCAGCAAATAGCATCCACTGCAAAATACCTACAAGTCATCACAACTGATGTGTTTGCTTGTCTGGGTGAAGTTCTGCCTACTTCTTGGTGTACAGTGCTTTGGTTGATGATGTGCATTAGCAAAGAGTCTAACTTGTAGTTCAAGATTCAGCCTTAATGAATGTTAAGAAGTGTTCATGTACGGTACTGTTCCTTCTTTGAGAAATCCTTTTGTCAACAAGGATTGAGAACATCCCTGTATCTTTCATAGCTGAAGTTATATGACTGCACTCTATGTCTGCATGTCTTTATATCATTTTGAATATTTATTGATGTATATACTGCATTTTAGGTAAACCATTCAACTGACTCCAACAACTGTTGCAACTAAGCTCAGGATTTCAAGAAAATTACTTCTGTTAGCGGTCATTTCATCCTCCCTATGGCCACACAATGCAAATTTCTTGATAGCTAAATGACAACAGAATCCACAAACTGTTTTCAAAGAATGTCTGTTTCATGCATTTCTCCCATCTCATCAACAACAGATGATGGTTGTCTCCTAAATCACTTCATGCTACAAGTGCTTATTTGTGTGAATAACTATATTATGGCCTTCATTCCCTGTTGTATGTTTCCAACTTTTAACCCTACTTGTGTAAAATTGTTTTTTGATGCCATTGATACACCACCACTACCACCAAACATACGACATGGAAAGCAAAAGAATGCATCTTATTTAACTGAGTATTCCAGCCATGGGTATACGTAGCTTAAGGCCTTTTCACACTGCAGTTGAATGCACATCGAAGCCGGATCAAACGATTTCACACCTGAGCCGGATTGACCGTAATGCGCTTTCAATCTGGCTTCATGTCAATCCACCTCGAGAGGTGAATTGGCCGGACTTGGTGCGCATTAGCTCCATTAGCGAGGGGCGCCGTACAGTCTCCAGATATCTCGCGCAAAGCATGGCTATTGCGCCAAGACTAAAGCGACGGCATGCCTAGCGTTATACTCGGCTCGTGGAAGTGATACAGTGACCATGAATGAGTATCGAAGGAATAGCGTACCCTTCTGAAATCATCGTTCCCTGTACAGGTTTCCTCCTAAGAATTAACCAGCTTCTTGGCACCCAATGTTTTGTAAGTGTACTAACAACATTCCTCGCTGCGAATACTTTTCTGACTCCAATGGAATACGAAGAAGGTAGTACAATGACCGACGCCATTTAATTTTTCGTTGCGTAAACGGGTAATTAATCACGTGTTATGAAAGTGAATTGAATTCAGTTGCTGCATGCATAGTGTGAAATGGATTGATGCGCATTCGATCCACTTTCAGTCTGACCACAGCTGGATCCGCATTCAATGCGCATTAAGTGTTAAAAGGCCTTTAAACCAATCTGGTCTAAAAGAGATCTTGGATTATTGGACTGAATACCTAGGCTACACAGGGAATCTACACAGGAAATCTACACAGGGAATCTGTAGCTACTGCTGCAGTGTCACTATGCAATGGTTGGGCACACACAGCAAAATTACTGGCATCTTGCAACCTTGGTTCTGCTCAAGAGGTATAGGTTGAACATGCTGCACACTATCATCTAAACCCACAGTAGTTGATGTCATTGTTTTCAGAGCCCAAATCAATAATTTCTATACAACTTTCCTGGGTGTAGGGGTAGCAGATTCATCATCATCAAGAGTTAATAATAAGAGAGGAGAGTGTCTAACGCCGTATAGTCCTGTAACAGATGATTGCGCAGAAGTTAAACGGCTTCTTTTCCGCGTAACGTACAGACTGGCTAGTATATTTTTGCATTTAACCACAAAGGCTATCCCAGACACAAGGGCGTGCGCTCAACTCGATGTTCACGTTCACCACGAAGAGCATCGCTCTGTTGCGTAAAGAAGCGTGGCTGTTAACCTCGAAGATAACTCTGGTGGAGAGTGTCTGAGAAACCAATACACTGAAACACTGAACCAAAGGCGGAGTATCGCTTCGAATTTTCACTGCGTCGCCATATTACTCTACCTTTGAGCATTCTTGAATTCTTCAATTGAAGGAGCACTGTTCCCTGTACATACAGCTCAGTCTTTAGTTCAGCCTTCGAATATTCTCAAGGATTCATCACGGTGCGGCTAAACTAATTGCGGTAAGGAAACGAACAAATACTAGAAGCCTATACGTTACACGGAAAGGAAGCCGTTTAACTTTTGCGCAATCATCTATTACAGGCCTATACAACGTTAGATACTCTCCTCTCTTATTATTAACTCTTGTCATCATGTTTACTGTTGAAACATGATGTTTACAATGCCAACCAGTCTGTTGGCACAGACTGGTTTGCATTGTTAATAGTAGTAACTACAATAGCTAGAGCTTCACTGTTAGCCGCACCGTCTTCTTGGCACTGAATAAGGCTCTCTTCTGTGTTCTGAGTCGAGTTTTTACTGTTATCCAGTCCAACAATGACCATTTTTGTTTCACTGGTGTTTGTGCAACCACTTCAATTTAGCAACAGGTCTGTAATTACTACTGCAGTGACACTGCTGTAACCATGTGCTAGAACACAAGGTCAACACTGTTTAATGGTCTAAGTGGCACTTCCTAACATGTGCGCATGTAATTGAACTATATTGATCTTCGAATGTTTAGTCCAGTATATTGCTCACCATGAGTACCATTATTATTAAGCTGGCAGAATATGTGAGACTAGAGTGCTATAGACCTATGTAAGATCAGTAAGTTTTCTTCACTGTTTCTCGTGCACTGCCATTCAGCAACTTATTTTGGTGTATCATAGTGTAGTGGTAAACAATCTTCCGTAATCAGTGTGGTTTTGCTAATACTCAGTCCCAGGCCTGGTTTAGTTATGCCACTGGCTATGAAAGATAATGGTCTAGCCATGTGAACATAACTTGCAGTACAAGGCAAAGAATGTATAAAAGGCCATGAAGTGCATAAATATCAGAAAAAGTAGGGTCCTCACAGGTCCCCAGTCCCTGGGTCCTTGGTGTCTGAGTCCACTGTTTTTACCTACCCCTTTGATAGGATAGTATGTCCTGCCAAATGCAATTATGGTCAGACAATTTGTCTAGAATTTGTCCAATGTCCAGCTGTTATTGGGAGCACTGATATATCCCTTCATTTTTTTTTTGTCAGGGACCCAAACATCAGTACTTTAATTAATGTTCCACCAATAATTGGATCAGTATTGTATCGGAGCTGATATTGGGCTTTTTTTATTGATCGGTATCGGTTATTTAGGTATTCCGCCACTCGCGCCAATCGTCATAATCATAACTATCATCATAAATGCTATGCTAGCGAAACGTGAAGTATAACAAGTCGGAAATAGTGTTGAGCATTATTCTAGCATAAAATGTGCAGGAATTGCTTGTTAAACATTGAGCAACTGCTACTTACTATGTTTGCATGAAAAAGATTGAAATACTCTAATAGAACAGTCACTGCACAATAAAATATTCTAATAGAGCAGTCACACATAGCTAACTTGAGTGGTGTGTAAATTGTATGGCAATTATTGGTATTGGTATCTGTATCGGTGAAAATTTACAGCTAAGTATCGGTATTGGATCGGCAGGTATTTTTCTGTATTGGTGGAACCCTAACTTTAATACAGTGTGTGTATCATTGTTGTTACTTGAAAAGCTGTAAACTGTTTAAGGTTGGTCAAACCATGAATGGCTAGTATTCATGAGTACTCGATCATTAACTCTACAGAGTACTCGGAATACTAAAACACCATGATCGTTTCAGCCCTACTTTGTAAATCCATAACTGTTACTCTTGAACCACAAAAGGATTGGGCTTCAATGGTAGGGTTGGCAATGAAAAAAATTGACCCCCTTTGGATTAACGTATAACTCAGGGGATGGAGCCTACCAATAGTCTATGATGGGTTCAGTAGAGAGCAAATACCTTCTGTTTGGGGTATATATAGCCATGTTGTAAATTTTGACGGATTTTGGCTCATCATACTAGGGTGTCTTTAAGCATTAAAGTATTTATTTAGTACTCGAGCTGTGCATACTCTTGAGTTGCATTGAGATTATGGAACTTGTATAATATGGGCACTTTGGGATCTGATTATCAAGGTGTTACAACTTTCTATATACGTAGGTGAATTTTGTACTAAAAGGCTACCCTGGGAAGTGTGGCTATGCAGGTGCCCTCATTTTTAACTGTGCACATTAACTTACAGTTTTGTTATAATTATGTACTACTCGTTTTCATTCAGATGAGTGCAAGTAAAATTGTATACCTAAGATTTCAAGACAGTCGTGGTATTACCAGAGAAGTTGACAAGCACAACTATCCGCCATGTTTCAGGGTTAAGGTTAACCGTCGAAATTTTCAAACTCAGCTGGATGTAAATTTTGATATATGTGTTCCAAGTGCAGAGGTACTTTCTACACTGAATCTCTTTGTACCAGGTAATGTGAATTTTGAGGTAACCAAAGTACAGTAGGAGACTTTAAAAAGTTTACATGTGGTTCAAAAAGAACTATTGTAATACTATTGGTAATACTATTAGTAATTACCATTGGTTTTTACAATTTCCTTAGTAATTACGATTGTTTGTGCTGTGTTGTATGTTGTACAGCTATTGTTTTGTTAGTTGACTGCTACATGATAGCTGCAAAGTTACAAATTTCACTGCCCCTGCTGTTATCAAGCTTGTTGCCAGCTGGTAGTTACACATTTAACTTGTTCTTGCCCCTCTGTGTGTGGTTGTGCATGCAACTGGCAACTAGACTTGTTTTGTTTTAAACATGTAAACATATTGTAAACATGATAGTAATTACGATATGTTTGGTTTTACCATTACAATGGTCATCATAAAACTATTACATTACAATGGTCTTTACAAAACCAAATGTAAACTTTTTAAAGTCACCTACTGTTCGTATGTTGATAACATATGCATGTATGTATTTGCGTGAAGCACAATTCATTCCATAATTTGATAATGGTTGCTCCTATCTACTTGCAACAAGTGCTGTTTACGTCACCATTACTTTAGTCTGTTTAAAAGTGGTATGCATACACATGCTTTGCAATATGTTTGTGTCTTAAAAAAGTGATGATTACTGCTGTATAAATCATTGGGTGTTTTATGTATTAGCATCTCAAAAACTTCAAATTGGCTGATGAACACATTATCAAGACACTTGGTAGTGTGTCATGCGGCCCAAGAAGCCGGTGTGCAACACCGTGAGTATATTGACAGGAAGAAAGAAAATGTGATTTTTGCACCTCTGTAGTGTTGTGCTGCTTTTATGAAACAAGACGATTTTAGCTGTGGACATGCCCACCAATGTCAGTACTCCACATACCAAATTTGAGTGAAATCGCTTCAAGCGTTCCCGAGATATGCAACTTCAAAATTTGGCTTAGTTTCTTAGGTTTTTTTCCTTCTTATTTTTCTTCCTCTTTTGCACACTTACAAAACTGCCATAAAACGCGAACACCATCTCCGATTGCCTTGAAATTTGGCAAACAGAAGGGGGATATAAAGGCACAACTTGGTACCAAGTTTGGCTGAAATACAGTAATCAGTGAAGCAGTTATAAACAATTATTCACGAAAAATAACAATATATTGTCACGCCTACAGTGCAAACTGCTTACAGGAACAAGCTGAAAATCGGTGGATGAATAGGTTAACTATTGAATCTCAAACCTTTTGTGGTTTGGAAGAAATGGAGCTAAACACCATGAAGATACAACGAAAAAACCAACGTTGTGTAACAATTATGCAATCGAGAGATTAGCTAATAAACTACTTGCCACGTCTACCAGATAAACTGCTTGGAGTAATGCTTTGATAATCGTTGTACAGATAGAGTAATCATCTTAGGAAGGATCTTCAATGGTGTAGAAGAATCAGACTTAAAGCCACTGAGTTATAACATGAAATCCAACTTGGCGTAGCAAGTGCAAGATCAAGATACTCTAATAGAGCAGTCATCCTAATAGAGCAGTCACCCTGAGGAGAGATCAGCTAAAACAAATAACCCGTATAGAGATCAGCCACAAACAAATCACTCTGTAGAGAGATCAGCTAGAAACAAGTCACCCTGTAGAGACATCAACTAAATACAAGTTATCAGCTTCACCCTATATATGTAGGTACTGGAAACAAATCACCATGTAGAGAGAACAGTTAGAAACAAGTCACCCAGTAGAGAGTTCAGCTAGAAACGAGTCACCCTGTAGAGAGATTGGCTACAAACATATCACCCTGTAGAGAGATCAGCTAGATACAGGTTACCCTATAGAGATAAGCACAAACAAATCACCCAGTAGAAGAATGTGCTGTTCTTCTTTCTCCTACTTTTCAAACATACTTAGTGCAGTTAATATAAACATCTTGGGCCTTATAAAGCCTTTTGGTATACAGGCTCTGCCTTTACCAGGTACTTTAATCATAATAAACCATGTAGAGAGATCAGTTAGGAACAAGTCACCCAGTAGGTAGTTCAGCTAGAAACAAGCTGTAGTGAGATCAGATCACTCTGTAGAAAGATCAGCTGGAAACAAGTCACCCTGTAGAGATATCAGCTAGAAACAAGTTACCTATAGAGAATCAGCTACAAACAAATCACCCTGTAGAAATATGTACTGGAAACAAATCATCATGTAGAGAGTGCAGCTAGAAACAAGTCACCCTGAAAAGAGTTTAGCTACAAACAATGAGAGTTTCAGCTACAGTTCAGTTATGTAAAAAGTTACCTTATTAACTACAGTATGTGATAATCATTCAGTGTTAATATACAAATATTTAATCAGGCAAAAAGCTGTACACAATTACTTCTTTTGTTCCACAATTCCTGCAGTAAAGAAAGAAAAAAAAACAAGTTAAAAGGAAGCACCAAAGCCAATTTATGGCCAGCTTTGTGGGTTGCAATACAAAAAGAAGTGATATCTAAACAAAAACAGCCTAGCTGTAAAAAAAGAGTGTGGCCCCCAAAGGGAACAGGGTGAAAAAAGATGTGAAATCCAACAAGAAATGGCTGTGATGGTAGGTTAATGGAAAAAATTTTAATTATGACAATTCAGGTGATTTTAGTGCTGAATCCTAGTGGAGGAGGCAACGAAAATTCACCTGAATTGTTGTAATTAAAATTTTTGTCATTAACCTACTATCACAACCATTTCATGGCTGCCACCTTGGATTTCACATCTTTTTTCACCCTGGCCTTTTTGGGGGCCGCACTTTTCTTTTTACAGCTTGGCTGTTTTGGTATAGATCAACTTTTCTTCAAAGTTGTACTAATTTCTTACCTGCCCAGTGGCTATAAAGTGTAAATAATATTTTCACAAAATTTTTGATGAATCATGTAAATTCTTGTAGCTGATCTGTAAATACGTATACGTGTGTCTCAGATTTTCAAAAGACCTCCATAAGGGATCGTTACAAAAAAAAACTGTTTAAACATGGGAAGTAATCACCTGAAGTACAGGGTATAGGAGAGATAATTATATCCAACTATCTTTAAGTGTTTATTGTTGCCTTATTGTTTGAGTTGTGTAATAAAGGCCACACTACCATAGGTAACCAGAAGAGATGTGCTTTTTATGCGTAGTTCATTTCTGTGTTCACCATCTTTAAAAAACCATATCAGAATGTACTAATCAGACATCTAGTATTTAATGTTATCTACTCTTCACAGTATATACAAATCCAGCCAAGCTGTGAAAAAATGGTGCGGTCTATAAAAGCCTGGGTGAAAAAAGTTGTGAAATCAAAGGTGACGGCCAAGAAATGGCTGCAATGTTGTTAATGCTTATAAATTTAAAGTACACAGCCATTATTAGCATTAACATCATTGCAGCCAATTTTTTGGCCACCATCTTTGATTTCACAAATTTTTTTTTGCTCAGGCTTTTTAAGACTGGACCATTTTTTCACAGCTTGGCTGTTTTGGTGTGGATTTCACTTCTTTTTGTACTTTATAAGACCCCAAAACCAGCCTATGGCTGATTTTAGGGTTTGTTTTTCTCACATTTCTCCCTTTCTATACAGACACAATGATGATTTTTGAAGACAGACTATAAAAGTATTTCATTGCATGATTTATTTCAATATTTAGTAATATTATACTTTAGTAGAGTGCACATTTTTTGTAGAACTTTTAATAGAACATACATAGAATGTTCTAGAACAATCTAGTACTTCTATTGGTAGCATCGTGAGCAGAACACGTTGGCAGTAATTCATACCTGTTGTAAGAAATCTCGCCAGTTGCAGTGGCTTTGAGTCTTCAAGATGGGTACTCGTTGTTCTCGCCTGCTGAGGAAGGAGAGGGTTGTCGTCCTTGGGAAGCTCGACTGCTGGATTGAGCAGGCGAGGAGCCGGCTTTGTCACGCCGGGGGAAGGACCGCCTCAAGGAACGGGTGTTCCGGGCAAGACAGCATCGCGACAGGATGTGACATTACAATACTAGTGGCTACCGTCAGGGTCGTCTCTAGAACTGGGTCACTTGCCTCGGCCCACGCACGGTATCACTGTCATCTGGGACAGCTCCATCGCCGCTGGACTCGTCGCTAACATCAGTGACTACAGCTCCACCTCCTGCCATAGCCTCATCATCTTCTGCATGTTGCAAGCATAGCTTATCGTGCATATTACTAGATGTTGTCACCATCAAATTTCTACACATTGCATGGTCTAAATTAAATAAATAACCTTGATGCTTGGGGGAGTAAATCACAATATGTATATATATATATATAATATATGTGACCTACGTACCTATGGCCTCTATTGTAAAGAGTTTAGGACAGAGACGCTTCTCTGCTCTAAACTCTTTCATTACCCAAGCATCAATAATCCAAAAGTACTTCCTACTTTGGCCCCGCTGGAATTACATAACCTTGCGTAGGCCATATACCATGGCAGATGAGGCCCTTAGCACTTACCAACCCCCCTCCTCAATCAATGGATTGCTGGAGGTGAAGAATGAAGATCTGAGGAACAGACCACATAAGTAGGTGAGTGGTAGCATAACTAAACATTAAATAAAGTTTAAGTTATTAAACACAGTTAATGTTGTGAAGCATAGGCCATGCAAGTATCCAAAATATTAGCATGCAACAGTGGGCTCTAATATTATAAGAACAACGCATGCGCAGCATCGTGAGCAGAACACGTTGGCAGTAATTCATACCTGTTGTAAGAAATCTCCCCACCCTGTCCCTACCCACTGAACAGTTCACAAACTTCACTATAAGCAGGTGCTCTATGTTAATTGGCATTGTATGCCAGCAGATAACAATTCTAGTTAGTATTCCACTGTCAATAGTGGTACTTATGTACATTTGTAGTGTAAGCAGTGGAGCAAGTAGACACATAATGTTGTTGTACTCTGTACTTCACTGTACCTGCATTCAATTACTCAGAAACATTTACATGAAAGACTATTTGCTATTATATGCATTTTGTTGTGAGTTCTTCAGCTGCAGGTCTGACTGGATTCCTTCACCGTACCAGCTGCTACCACAAGTAGAGATTGCTATTGAGGGATGCTCGCAGTTTAATTTTTTGTCAGGAGAGATGCTCTTTTATCCTGCCTGCAGTCACAGACAGGCCCTCTAGTCCAGAGTGTCATCAGGAAACCAGGTTGCTAATAGCTGCTTGCCTCTTCCACCCAGATCAGTATCAGATGTCTCCCCATCCAAATTGCTAACTAGAGACGCTCTCTCAACCAGATCACTAGCTGAAGATGCTCTCCCATCCAAATCAGTATTAGGAGACGCTCTCCCATTCAAATCACTAACTAGAGACGCTCTCCCAACCAGATTGCTAGCTGGAGACGCTCTCCCATCCAGATCACTATCAGGAGACACTCTCCCATCTACCAGAAGACACTTGCTGTCATGAACACTATCAAACATGACCCAGCTATAGAGTACCAACTAGCTAACCACCATAGAGGGACTACAGTGCTACTATCAAGTGTTGATGCTATTTCAGACAGTGCCACTCTCAACAGTGGATTGTGACAACTCTGAGAACAATGGTCACGCTCTGACCATTGTATCACCTGCGCACAGGTGTTGATGCTGTCACAATCTGGCTAAAGCCACGTGACACCAATTAGTGTTGCTAACAGCTGCTTGTCTCTCCCATCCAGATCAGTACCAGGAGATACCTTCCCATCCAAATTGCTAACTAGAGATGCTCTCTCAACCAGATCACTAGCCGAAGACGCTCTACCATCCAGATCAGTATTAGGAGACGCTCTCCCATTCATATCACTAACTAGAGATGCTCTCCCAATTGGATTGCTAGCCGGAGACGCTCTCCCATCCAGATCACTATCAGGAGACACTCTCCCATCTACCAGAAGACACTTTCTGTCATGAACACTATCAAACATGACCCAGCTATAGAGTACCAACCAGCTAACCACCATAGAGGAACCACAGTGCTATTATCAAGTGTTGATGCTATTTAAGACAGTGCCACTCTCAACAGTGGATATTGACAACTCTGAGAACAATGGTCACGCCCTGACCATTGTATCACCTGCGCACAGGTGTTGATGCTGTCACAATCTGGCTAAAGCCATGTGACACAAATTAGTGGTGACCCGCAGGTCAACACATCACCACCGCTGCTATAAGCAGTTCGTCCATTCTCCTTAGAGGAGTCTGAGACAGCAAGGGGCCTCACTTAGGATATCTGCCTTATCCACTAGGTTCTCCCGTTTGCCTCTATTATTGTAAAGAGTTTAGGACAGAGACTCTTCTCTGCTCTAAACTCTTTCATTACCCAAGCATCAATAATCCAAAAGTACTTCCTACTTTGGCCCCGCTGGAATTACATAACCTTGCGTAGGCCATATACCATGGCAGATGAGGCCCCTAGCACTTACCAAACCCCCTCCTCAATCAATGGATTGCTGGAGGTGAAGAATGAAGATCTGAGGAACAGACCACATAAGTAGGTGAGTGGTAGTGTAACTAAACATTAATAAGCAGGACTTTTCATTTAAAAACAGAAATTAAGTGAGCTGATCAGCCAAGATAGCAGTAGTTCAGTCGTTAAGGATGCGGTTGTTAGGTATGGAGGTCCCTCGTTTGAATTCTGGTAAGCTTTTTTTCAACGTTTTTGAGTACTTTTAACCTTGCGGTGACTGCTCTCTCAATCCCACGATTTTATACTTGTTTGGTTTTTGCTTTAATATATAACTTTGTAGCTGTAATTCTATTGTTAATCAAAAGGCACTGCTACGTTGATCAGCCTTTGTACACCAATTTTCAAGTTATTCCCATACTCGGTTAACCCTGTGTAGCCGTGACAAAAGTTCAATCTTATTTTTATGTGAATAAATGCTCACGATCTTTAGATATTCACTTGGAACATGAATTCACCTTTATACACTCTTCATTTGTGCCAAAGATCAAGGCAATCAATTTGAGCTTTTACGTTTTAAAGCAATTTTGCAAAGTGTGTGAAAAGAAATTGAAGCCCCGTTGCCTCCATACGGCATAAGAAGAAAAAAACAAAATTTAAATAAAACTTTTGAACACCCATATCTCACAAATGGCTAGTGCGAATTTAATCAAATTGCTGTGTGGCCTACCCTCCCTGGCAAACAGCTATAATGCAAAAATGGTGTGATTTGGAGAAGGGGCCATGGAGCTATGCATGCGTGGAAAAGTTGTTTTCTTTTTTCCTGTCAATATACCTATACTCATGGTGTGGTGTGCTGGCTTTCTTGGCTGCATGACACACCACCGTGTGTCTTGATATTAGATTGGTATAATCAGCATTAGGTCTTCAAGGTACAGATAAATTGAATATTGGTACAATTTGAAAAATCCTGATTGGTAGATCTCTATCATTTTGGGAGTGAAAGATGACACATGGAACCATTGATGTGCTACCATGAATCAACACTTTGTGCTGCTAGAAAAAATAAATGACGCATACTAGAGTACAAAGGTCCCTGATACAATTCAATGTAGGTACTGTGGTTGGCAAATGGGCTTGTCTCAGATGCAAGGTAACATCAAATAGTAAAGAAATCAAGCCAGTAGAAAATTCATTTAATTTTTTTAATGGATAAAACTTTAAGTGATTTTGGTTGCTCTAAAGGCATGCTTAACCAATTCTGCCAAGTTGTTATGAAGAAACATGGAGTTTGGTGGAAAAGTACAAACCTCCATGATCCTTACTATACAGTACTAAATAGGTACTATTGAATGATAAAAGTCAGTATTATGTTTTGTATGATTTATATGTAGTTGTGACACCAGTAAGGAGAACAGATGAATTTTTGAGTGAGAGACTAGATCTGACATCTGCATCAAGTAATTTTTTATGTGCAATTGAATTGCAAATTCTGTTAGACTTTTAGCAACAAACTTAAGAAATATATAGGAATTTTACAGGCTATATCATTACAACAAAGTGTGTTGAAACAATACCTGAAGTATACATTTACCCCCTACGTTTAGCTTTATTGTATGGGAATTAAATGTACATTTGAGTAATGATTGCTCTTGTTAATTTATTAAGTACCTTTTATTGTATTGATCTCCACTAGCATGTAAAATTCCTAGGCACAGCTGGCCAAAAGGAAAATGTTTCTGTGTGTATATGCATGTACATACAATATGTGACCATCTCAGCAAAAATCCGACTTGCTTGCACAAGCATGCATTTTTGTAAAATTATGCATACTACAAAAAAAAATTATGCAAGTTTATCGGGCCATTATACTCAAAGAAGGAAAACTCAAATTGATTAGCACTATATACAAATACACCATCTTAATTTGCCTGCTCATGGAGAGTTCAAAAAGCTTTGTTTCGTTTCTGTAGCCCCAATGGTTACAGAAATGAAACAAAGCTTTTTGAACTCTCCATGTTGTAATCCAGCACCTAACACGTGTGTTCATAAACAAACGCACGTGTTACGCATGTGCATTTGTTTACGATGTGGTAAACATAAGTAAGATCATCATCATTTCTTCAACTAAACCACCTACATACCCATATGCATAAGTAACTACAGGGCTAACACTATACCTTGGCTGATTTGCTACTCCATGGTGAACATTTTAAACCAAATTACAACATTGTAGACTAATGCAAACTGAAGTAGTTGTGGCTGCAAATTTAAGTGCCTGTAGTTTATTTTCAGTATAATTGTTGTACAAATTGATTATCTTGCTCTCCCTACTATCTAGCACTATAATCCCCAAAATTTTCACCACAGAAGAGTGAAACTTTGGTGATATATTCCTTGGAGTGTGTAAACAAGTTGGGTTTTTGCTGAGATGGTTACATATTATTATATATGTGTGTCTGTCCACACACACACATGAGCAAAAAGTTTCAAGGCAAGTGTTTTAAGTGCAGAAGTCTCTTTGTTGTTCATGTACATGTGGACAGAGTGCATTGCCTTGAGCAGTGGGCATAACTAGTCATTTTTCATTGTTTTTTCCAACTTGCTGTTTCAAAGTGTAAATGCCATGCAGATGGTTTCCTGGAAAAGTAGCTATAAGGCATTAAACATAACCAAGAGTGAATATTTCTCTTTTGTTGGCTAAATACAATAGTTACCACTTTAAAACTTGATAAAATCTTTACCTGACCTTGTTAGTAAGACATACCCTAGGTTAGTATGTATATGGGTATGTAAGTGCATACTATATATACACAGTATTCCCAACCCCTGGTTATACATACGTACATCTGGATAGTAGTTGATTATGAAAGGGCATATATTTTTAAAAAACATTTAAAATACTGCACAGTGGTACTAGTCTACAGTGCAGCACAAGTACTGTACATGTGTTATAGATTTGCAAATGGTGTAATGTATATGTACATATTTTATATAGCAATTGAACCCATAGAAGAAGAAGGTTCTCAGCCTATCGATGATAAACTGGACATATCAGGTACTTTACACATAATTTAGTATAAAAATTCCAAAACTTTCCATACCAAAATGCCAAGCTGTAGAAAGGTACTGGATGCTACATTAATTAGCATCATTGCTGGCTACCACCTACTGTAGTTTAATTCACAAACTTTCTTCCTGGGTGTTTGGAAAGCCACACTTGGCTTTTTGGCATGGATATCACTACTTTTTGAATTTGTAATGCACCAAACTGTTGTCTTTAATGGTTATTATTACCATATGGCAGTTCTTTTGAGGGAAAAATATTTCACAGATCCCCACATCAAAAGTTTTGCAGAGGAAAATTTTCTCTTCCTCAGAGTATGTATGTTATAATACTTAAAAAGGCCATTTTGATCAAGCTGCAAGTATCAAGAGGGAAATTTCACAGATAGCAGCCAATCCGTGAAAATCACAAAATCTCTTTCCCTAAGAAAAGTCCTGCTATGTAGTATTTGTGGTTTTTTTGTCTGCAGACATAATACTAATTATTATGGGACAGAACTTTGTTATGTTATCATCATGCAGTATGATATTACTGTATAGTATGGACCACAAAGGTGTGGGTGTGGCCCATGAAAAAAATCACCCAAAAACCAGCCTCACATTTCCCTGACGACGATGAGGCAGTATTGGTTAGGTAAAACTAAGCCCAAGCAAGCCTTCAGATCAACCCAAAACGCTTTCAACAAGTTGTTGCTACAGAATTTTGAAAATATATTGAATGGAATTTTCTAGTGACTGATTGACTGACTGACTGACTGACTGACTGACTGACTGACTGACTGACTGACTGACTGACTGACTGACTGACTGACTGACTGACTGACTGACTGACTGACTGACTGACTGACTGACTGAGTATCTGACTGATGCCTTCAGACAAGTGTAATTTGATAATGGCTAAAGCTACAGGCTTGATTTTTCACTGTTCGACATTGCTTCAACTGGACATGTGTCTTGGCATACCACAGTACGTACAATGCATACGTACTTCATGGACTTACCAGTGTCCCCATTCATCTTTGTCACAATGAAAGGTGTCGATTTGGCAGTAGTACACCATGTCTTCCTTAATTTGTAACATAAACCATCAGCGTAGCACGTTATGGCTTCCCTTAATTCATAACGGAAATCGTCTGTATTTTCATAGTGGCTACTTTGATTGCAGAGGTGCTTTTCAAACAGTTCTTGATTCGGAATTCTGTGTAATGGGTTGAACATAGCTGACAATGAAGCATAATGGATACTTCACTTTTCAGACGATAATTGGTACAGCAGCTGGGGGCACACGGAGCAATTTCTTTCTTTTGATGCGGTATGCATGCATTAACCAGTCATAATAATTTTATTGTAAAAAGTTAACAAGCAAGTACACAAGAAATTTAGAATTTTTAACTAGAATAGGGATCATAGCACATTGATAAAACGTACTGAAACAAGCTGGAATAGTGTACAATATTAAATTACAGTAAAACAATAAGTGTTATATCCCTACTGTGCATTTCCATTATGGTATCTAGAGCACAGTAGAGATATAACACTTCACGTAACACTTTCACACCTCAGATCAAAGGAGCTGTCCGGGCTACATTTCGTACGTAGCCCAGCTAGCCGGGCTACATAAAAAATGTAGACCGGGCTACAACTGGGCAGTGATCAAGACACACGGTAGTGTGTCGTGCGGCCCAAGTAGCCGGCGCGCCACACCGTGAGTATATTTACAGGAAGAAAGTAAACGCGATTTTCACACCTTTGTAGCTCCGTGATTCCTTATCCTATTAAAACCAAAGTTGCTACAGAAATGCCGGCGAGGTAGGGGAGTCCACATACCACATTTGAAGAAAATCGCTCCAGCCATTTCCGAGATACGAGCGGCCAAAGTTTGGGTTTTTTTTCTTCGTTTTTTTCTTCTACTTCTTCTTTTCGCACACTTTGCAAAATCCGCAATAAAACACGAATGCGTACTTGGATCGGGCTGAAATTTGGCACACTTAAAGGGCTCATTAAGGCGAATCTTAGTACCAAGTTTGGTAGGAATCCGATGAACATTCACGGAGTTATGACCGATTATCTGCGTAAAATAAGGTCGAAGGTTTGTCACGCCCACAGGGTAAACCGCTTGAAGGAATGAGCTGAAAATTGCTATGTAGATGGAGTAACTATCGTAGGAGTGCTTTTTTGTGGTTTGAAAGGAATCCAGTTAAAGGCCATCGAGATATGACACAAAACCCAACCTATGTCACAATTACGCGATCGACTTTTATGAATAAAAAAACTATTAGTTTTCACGCCTACCAGCCAAACCGCTTAGAACAGTAAGCTGAAAATCGGTGTGTAGCTGGAATAATTATCATAGAAAGTCCTTGCAGTAGTACAGAAGAATCGGATTACAAACCACTGAGTTATGATTCCAAAGCCAACTACGTGTAGCATATGCGAGATCGAGATACTCTAATAGAACAGTCACCCTAATAAAGCATTCAGCTACGTTTATAACTTACTCCATTATAGAATTTCTTTGGCATTGCAAGTTATTCTGTAGGGAGTTCAGCTACAAACAGTTAATCTTATAGACAATTCAGTTACAAGCAAGTCATCCTGTAGAGAGTTCAGCTACAACAAGTCACTCTGTAGAGAATTCAGCTACAAACAAGTCACTGCGTAAAGGGTTCAGCTACAAAAAAGCTACCTAGTAGAGAGTTCATCTAGATCAGCTACAAACAAGTTACTTTATGCAATGTTCAGCTACAAGTAAGTCACTCTGTAGAGAGTTCAGCTACAAACAAGTCACTCTGTAGTACAAACAAGTCACCGTGGAGAGAGAATTCAGCAACCAATCAAAAAACCACGATGTAAAAGAGTTCAGCTATACAAAAAAGATATAACTCTATAGAGAGATCAGGTAGAAACTTAACAGATCACACTGTAGAGAGTTCAGCTAGAAACAAGTCATCCAGACTGAGTAGAGAGATCAACTAGAAAACATCACCTTGTAGAGAGTTCAAATCACCCTGCAGATAGTTCAGCTACAAACAAATCACCCTATAGAGAGATCAGCTAGAAGAAGTCACCTTGTAAAGAGTTTAGCTACAAAGAAACTACCATGTAGAGAATTCAGCTATGAACAGATCATCCTGTCGAGAGTTCAGCTAGAAACAAGTCATCCTGTAGAGAGATCAACTAGAAGAAGTTACCTTGTAGAGAGTTCAGCTACAAAGAAAACAACCATGTAGAAAGTTCAACTGCAAACAAATCAAACTGTACAGAGTTCAGCTACAAACAAATCACCCTGTAGAGAGATCAACTAGAAACAAGTCACCCTATAGAGAAATCAACTAGAAGAAGTTACCTTGTAGAGAGTTCAGCTGCAAACAAACCATCATGTAGAGACTTCAGCTGCAAACAAATCACCCTGTAGAGAGTTCAGCTACGAAAGGATCACCCTGTAGAGAGTTCAGCTAGAAACAAGTCATCCTGTAGAAAGATCAGCTAGAAGAAGCTACCTTGTAGAGAGTTCAGCTACAAAGAAACCACCATGTAGAGAGTTCAGCTGCAAACAAATCGAATTGTAGAGAGTTTAGCTACCAACAAATCACCATGTAGAGAGTTCAGCTAGAAACAAGTTATCCTGTAAAGAGATAAGCTAGAAGAGGTTACCTTGTAGAGTGTTCAGTTATGAACAAACCATCATGTAGAAAGTTCAGCTGCAAACGAATCACCCTGCAGAGAGTTCAGCTACGAGAAGATCACCCTATAGAGAGTTCAGCTAGAAGAAGTCACCTTGTAGAGAATTCAGCTGCAAAGAAACCACGATGTAGATAGTTCAGCTGTAAACAAATCATCCTGTAGAGAGTTCAGCTACGAACAGATCACCCGGTAGAGTTCAGCTAGAAACAAGTCACCCTGCAGAGAGATCAGCTAGAAACAAGTCATCCTGTAGAGAGACCAGCTAGAACAAGTCACTTTGTATGTAGAAAGTTCAGCTACAAAAAAAAATCACTCTGTAGAGAGGTCAGCTACAAACAAATCTCCCTGTACAGAGATCAGCTAGAAGAAGTTACCTTGTAGAGAGTTCAGCTACAAAGAAACCATCATGTAGAGAGTTCAGCTGCAAACAAATCACCTGTAGAGAGTTCAGCTACAAACAAATCACCCTCTAGAAAGATCAGCTAAAAGAAGTCACCCTGTAGAGAGTTCAGTTACAAAGAAACCACCATGTAGAGAGTTCAGCTACAAACTAGTGACCTTGTAGAGACATCAATTACCTTGTAGAGAGTTCAGCTACAAAGAAACCATCATGTAGAGAGTTCAGCTGCAAACAAATCACCTGTAGAGAGTTCAGCTACAAACAAATCTCCCTGTAGAAAAGTCAGCTAGAAGAAGTCACCTTGTAGAGAGTTCAGCTACAAAGAACCATCATGTAGAGAGTTCAGCTGCAAACAAATCACCTGTAGAGAGTTCAGCTACAAACAAATCACCCTGTAGAAATATCAGCTAGATGATGTTACCTTGTGGAGAGTTCAGCTACAAAGAAACCATCATGTAGAGAGTTCAGCTTCAAACAAATCACCTGTAGAGAGTTCAGCTACAAACAAATCTCCCTGTAGAGAGATCAGCTAGAAGAAATTACCTTGTAGAGAGTTCAGCTACAAAGAAACCATCATGTAGAGAGTTAAGGTGCAAACAAATCACCTGTAGAGAGTTCAGCTACAAACAAATATCTCTGTAGAGAGATCAGCTAGAAGAAGTTACCTTGTAGAGAGTTCAGCTACAAAGAAACCATCATGTAGAGAGTTCAGCTGCAAACAAATCACCTGTAGAGAGTTCAGCTACAAACAAATCTCTCTGTAGAGAGATCAGCTAGAAGAAGTCACCTTGTAGAGAGTTCAGCTACAAAGAAACCATCATGTAAAGAGTTCAGCTGCAAACAAATCACCTGTAGAGAGTTCAGCTACAAACAAATCTCCCTGTAGAAAGGTCAGCTAGAAGAAGTCACCTTGTAGAGAGTTCAGCTACAAAGAACCATCATGTAGAGAGTTCAGCTGCAAACAAATCACCTGTATAGAGTTCAGCTACAAACAAGTCTCCCTGTAGAGAGATCAGCTAGAAGAAGTTTCCTTGTGGAGAGTTCAGCTACAACAAATCACCCTGTAGAAAGATCAGCTAGAAGAAGTTACCTTGTGGAGAGTTCATCTACAAAGAAACCATCATGTAGAGAGTTCAGCTGCAAAAAAATCACCTGTAGAGAGTTCAGCTACAAACAAATCTCCCTGTAGAGAGATCAGCTAGAAGAAATTACCTTGTAGAGAGTTCAGCTACAAAGAAACCACCATGTAGAGAGTTCAGCTGCAAAGAAATCACGCTGTAGAAAATTCAGCCACAAACAAATTGCCCTGTAGAAAGATCAGTTAGAAGAAGTTACCTTGTAGAGAGTTCAGCTACAAAGAAACCATTCTGTAAAGAGCTCAGCTGCAAACAAATCACCTGCACAGAATTCAGCTACAAACAAACCACCCTGTAGAGAGATCAGCTAGAAGAAGTTACTTGTATATTGTTCAGCTACAAACAATTCACCCTATAGAGAGAGCAGCAAGAAAAAGTCACTTTGTAGAGTGTTCAGTTACAAAGAAACCACCATGGAGAGTTCTGTAATAAATATATGTATTATATATATAATTTGTACATTTACTGATAAAATCAGAAATATTTAAAGTACATCTGCTTCATCTTTTCTTCTTCCTGTGGAAAAGAAAAAAAGACAGGTTAAAAAAGTCCCAAAGCCGGCCTATGGCCGGATAGGCCGGCTTTGGGGTATACAAATACAAAAAGAAGTGAAATCTAATCCAAAACAGCCAAGCTATAAAAAAAGTGTGCGGCCCTGAGAAAGGCTATGGTGAAAAAAGATGTGAAATCCAAGGTGGCGGCCAAGAAATGGCTGTGATGGTAGGTTAATGGTAAAAATTTTAATAGCGGCAATTTAGATGAATTTTTTGCCAAGACCAAGTGGCACAAAAATTCACCTGAATTGTTGTTATTAAAATTTTTACCATTAACCTACCATCACAGCCATTTCTATGCCGCCACCTTGGATTTCACATCTTTTTTCACCATAGCCTTTTTGAGGGCCGCACACTTTTTTTACAGCTGGCTGTTTTGGATTAGATTATATAGACGTTGATGCTGAAACCGATTGTGAGATCGATTAATACTCACGTGATTAGGATGCATGACTTGGATTTTGCCATGAAAACCACTCAGGTGGAGAGCGCTTCGTTATTCTCGTCATCCTACGAGTTGAAAAATACTGGGCTAAGGTAAGTATGAGTGGTATAGCTTGTTCACCGATCGTTTCCGCATGTTTTTGAATATGGACACATCCCCATCATGGAGCTACCACTCTGCACGAAGTAACCACTCTACAAGCAAGCTTACCTATCTAGGCCTTTAGTGAACTTCATAATTTTTCCATAAACAATTCAATAGCACTGATTGAAACATTAAACTCGCATAACCGAAATTCTCCGTGACATCTCTAGGATATGTCCGTTCATCGTGACCGAATGTAACCAGAACGTAATAGCTGCTGACCCATAATCAAAAATTTTAGGTATGCATATAATATACATCCAGTGGCTGCACTCATATTGGCTTGGGTGATTGATTGCCCATCAACCTGATAAGTGCTACATATTAGCTGTAACATAGGGCATTTCAGGCTTTGCCTAATGGGTATGCCCTTTGCCCTCGGGCATACATATCAGGCAAAGCCCTCATTCCCGTGTTACAACTATTACTTATAGTTTACTGTGATTTCATATCCTGCACTACTCCAGCTAGTTTCAATACTTCTTATCGATGGGCTATGGTCCCTATTCTAGTTAAAAATTCTAATTTTTTGTGTACTTGTTCTAATAGAACATGCACTGTATCATAGCAGGAGCACATTGAATTCTATGGACAAGGGAGCATGTAACTCTGCAAACACCAAAATTGAAACATGGCTTCGGTGTACTATAACAAGTTCATGCTGTGCTACGCTGTACTTCTAAAAACCAGGTGCCCATGCAGTTAATACTATCCCATTCTAACTAAATAGGCAATTAATCAACCATTTATATAATTTATATTCATGCTATTGCTATTATTAAGTCAACTAGATAATTAGATTGGTGAATACTGTAATTTAGCATATTTTGTAATTCATGAATTACTTTGTAATTTGGTAAATTACGTTGATTTGCACTGCTAAGGAAGCGTAACTATAACAAACCGCTTTAAGCCAAAAATTACACACAGAAGTATCTTCTCAACTGTTTTATAGTGTATCTATCATGTTTTCTCAGGCGAATTGGTTAGAGAAAGCCTCAAGGCTGCCTTTCATTTTTGTTCACGTAAGTACGGGTAATGCCCACCTTTCAACTCAAAAGGATATGGTATCTCTGGTAACCTAAGAGGCCTTCAATGTTATTTTAAAGTTGTTAAATGCCTATAAAACTGAAAGGGAAGAGCGTTCACGAAGCATATGAAGAGTCGCCATTCCCGAATTTCAGACCTCTGAGAACAAGCCACAAAGTTTAAGTTTAATACAGATTTATTAATTTTTCAATTCTTTAATCCTATGGAAAAGGGAGCATGCAACTCTGTACACTACTAACATTATGGACAAAATTCAAACATGGCATCTTATAATATTGTTAGTTACATCATTCCTACGTACAACAGGGATGGGCTGCTACTCCATCATTTTGTGTAAAGAGAGCAAAGCTGTTTCCATTGGAAAGCAGTCGAGTCGAAGGAACAGATTGGAAAAGTCCACCGGAGTAATTCAGTGTCACTAGCGAATGTATACTGGAAAGGCTTTCCCACTCTGCCTGTGTTACCACTCTTTCAAGTGCCAATCAACTTTGTTTCCAAAGATCCGTTTCGTTGTGCCATTAATGTGACATACTCGAACATGCGTCTTTGTATAATGCCCTAAAAATTTTAAAGTTACTTTTAAAACCAGGTGCTCACCCACAGCCGGCTGAAACATGTGCCTGGTTCACTGAAATTGTTTTCGTAAAAACATGTGTGCATGTGTGTCCCTACTTATCTACCTACCTATGTTTGTTTGTCCGTATGCACCACGTGAGCAAAAACATTAAAAATGGTAAAAAGCAACCAGGATGTGATGCACTCTTGATTATAGCATTTAGTCTTTGTACATTTTTATAGTAGGATGGTCTGGAAAATTCTAGAAGTTTCTTTGAACTGTGAGATTTGGTACTTTGTTTGTAGACATTTAGGAAAGTGGATGGCTGGCAGCAGTGGTTAAGTGGTTAAGTGGTTATGGATTGGGTGTGTAGGTATGGAAATTTCCAATTTTTAATGTTTTGGTACTTGTTGGTTTTTGTATTGTGAGTGACTTGATGATAAAAAGATTATCTAGATATGTAAATAAGATAATGAACCTGCTTATTGTATTGTATGAAAATCAACCACAGTCAGATTGAAAACTTGTGGAAGGTATTAAACTAGTTGGAGAAGTGATAAAATTTCTGACTTGGTAGCCACTACATGACTTTATCTCAACAACTGTTTAAAACTGTGTTTATAAAACAGTGCTATAATGTTATATCAATTATAAAAATAAAATGTTTGTCATTAGGTTTTACTATTATTGCTTAACCCTAGCAACTGTTCTATAAGAGCATTGTGATCATGTGTTTGTTACACAGTTGGTTTAATCACTCCTATTCAAATTACATAAGGTTTGTGCTAAGTTATTACCACAACAATGTTGAAGGCACTTACCTCAAATTAGTTGGGCAGATTTAGCTGAAATTTCAAATAGCAGGTGTCTCAATCCATTTTCACTGCAAAATTTTGCGTACATATGTTTATGGTTTGAGCTACAGATGTGTGAAATGCATTTTCTCGATTCCTACATAATACACACTGTCTTTCATGCATCAACGCTGGCTTTCCTTGGCCACACGTTGTATTTCTTGATAATCTAACTGCATCATTCTCTCACATAACTAACTATGTATTGGACTTTTTGGTGTACTTTTGTGGGGAAATAACAATTTTATAAGCTTTAAGGGATCATAGTGCATCAAACAAAAGAATGCTTTATGGTGCTAGCTATATACTGTAATACGTAGTATGACATTCACAAAACCCCAAACTGTAATTTGTAATTGTGACTGTTTTGCACACAATACAACAAATAGGTGAAACTATGCATGCTACAAAACACTAACGTATGTATTTATTATTTTTGTTGCAGCATACACTTTAGACATGTGGTAGTTCTATTAGGGTGACTGCTGTATTAGAGTATCTTGAGTCAGCATCTGGTGCATAGTTGCTATTCCTCATTTTAACCATGCTATCAGCGTAAATACAGCTAGATCGATAAGGGTGAGTGGTCGTTGTGTTTAAGTAAGTAGAGGTGTGGTCTCTGTGCTTGATCATTATTAGTCAACTTAGTAATAGGCGTAGGTATCTGCTGCTTATACAGTACCTTTTACAGTAGCGTAAATGTTTGACCATTGAAGATAAAAGGAAAATAGAAAAGTCAAGGTGCAGAGGGCACACACTCATCGGAAACCCAAAAGGCACATGCCACAGGTGAGTTTGTTATTGTAGCATAAACTTGTGGTTGTACACTGCTTCTTATGGCCTCCAGCCTTGCGGATGTGGTCAGGGAGGCAAGCAGGTAGACGAAATTGAAGTTTGGACAATTAAAAAAGAAACAACAACTATATCTGGTTGCCTGCAAGTGTTTTCTTGTTTTTGATGCTTTAGTTTATTCATTTTTCATGTAAGATGTTTGTAGGATGATTGTTAAAGGCAGAATTTTAGGTGTCCCATGTCATTTTAGTAGTGATCCCTCCTTAAACAGTATTACAGTACATTTTTAATGCTACGCATATAAATACTTATTAGATGATATCTTAATCAGTAAATGCAATTATGGACTGTGTTGTAGGGACAATCTTGAAGACTGCTACAGTTACATCAATACTTCCCAAACAACATGAGCTATATCTGAAGCCTGATGGCTCTCCAATGGTGAAAAAGGCTGACAGACTGACAATAATACATTTTAATGATGTGTATAATATTGATCCAAGAAAAGAGAACCCAGGAGCTGCACGATTTGCAACCAAAGTGAAGGAGCTTGGCTGGAAGAGTCCTCTTGTGCTGTTCAGTGGAGATGCATTAAGTCCTTCATCCAGTGAGACTGACCTCTTCATAGTTGCAGTATTATATGGTTGCGTGTTGTTTTAGTAAGCACTGTCACCAGAGGGGAGCACATGATTCCAATACTAAATGCACTCAATGTCAAGGCTGCAGTGTTTGGGAACCATGACTTTGGTGTGTAGTGTATATATGTTGCATATTTGTGCAAGAATGCGTGTGCAGGCTTGCTTGCTTGCTTGTATGCATGCATGAATGTGTATGTGTAGTGTGTGTGTATGTGTAGTGTGTGTGTATGTGTGCGTGTGTGTGTGCGTGTGTGTGTGTGTGAGTGTGTGCTGCACGTGCGTGTGTGCATGTGATCATGCATGTGCACTAAAACCCAATTACCGTTTTTTTGAGCAAGGAACTTTGCTCACATTGCTCAAATTTAAATGGAGACCTGGTGTTAACTGGAGAAACAAATGCCAACTACATAATGGGTGTGGTGGTGGGATTTCAGTAGAGTTACATCAACTTTACCAGTAAAATTTGCAGCAGAATGAGCTGGTAAAAGCAGTGAGTATATTTCAGTGCAGTGGACATCGAGTAACAGCAAAAAACTTGGCTGCATATTTTACATGAAAAAAGATTGATGTTTATCTGCTGAGTTGCTCATGATTAGCAATAACTTGTTAGAAAACATGATCTAATCAACATCCAAGTTGTTTGGACAAATATAACTTTTTTATATTTACTGTTTTATTGACTTAGAGTAAATTTCATAACTCCATCACCAATTCTAGAAACTGAACACTTGCTGTGGTGCATACACTGGTGACAGCAAATTATGTGTCAAAGAACCAGACCTGTTTGGACTTCTGAGCTTACAGAATGTTCAGTTCACCAAGCAAGGCTTTTTGACAGTTAACGAAGTTGATCAAGTCTGCATTTTTGCTGTCACAAGTACATACATCACAGCAAGTTTCACAGCTATTCAGTTTCTGGAACTGGAGATAGAGTGATGAAAATTTACTGAACACTCTAATTGTATGTACAAAATTTCAAACTCTACAAATCAACACTTGGATACCTGGGCTTAAGGTTACAGTATACCAGATGTTGTTCAAATTTTTATTATACGCATTCTCCACAGACTACAGTTATGGCACAAAGACCGTACAAGTTACACACTAAACTTAGATTGTATATGAAAGAGCAAAGTGTCCTCTACTTGCAGCTATAAATTCAGGTACGTTGGGTCTTTATTTGTTGAGTTATGCCGTGAGATAATTGTGCTTTCAAAATAATGATTTGGCGTCAACTAATGATAAAGGGAGCTTGAGTTAAGCCACTATAACAACACTGTATCATACACTACGATAGTAGTGTATAGTAGGGACCACAAAGGAGTAGGCATGGCCCACAAAATAATATCACCCAAAAAACAACCTCAATTTCCCCTAACGACGATCAGGCAGTATTGGTTAGGTGAAACTAAGCACAAACAAGCTTTCAGATTGACCCGAAACACTTTCAACAAGTTGCTATGGAATTTTAAAAATAATTTATTTAACGGAATTTTCTACTGACTGAGTAAGTAAGTAACTGACTGACTGATGCCTTCAGACAAGCATAACTCGATAATGGCTAAGGCTATGGGCTTGATTTTTTCACTGTTCGACATTGCTTTGGCCAGACAGGTGCCTTTTGGCATACCGCAGTATGTACAGTGCATTCTTCATGGACTTACCAGTGTCCTCCTTTGTGTCCCATTCATCTTTACTGACAGCGAAAAGTGTCGATTTGGCGGTAACACGTGATGGCTTCCCTTCGTAACAGAAATCGTCCGTACTTTTCTAATTTCATAGTGGCTATTTTGATAGCAGAGGTGCTTTTCAAACAGTTCTTGATTTGTACTGCTGTGTAATGGGTTGAACTTAGCCGACAAAGAAGCGTAATGTATACTTCACTTTTCAGATGATAATTGATATAACTGGGGCGTGCGGCACCATTTCTTTCTTTTGGTATGCGTGTATTGCAGAGGTGCCTTTCGAACAGTTCTTGATTCAAAATTCTGTGTAACGGGTTGAACAAAGCTGACAATGAAGCGTAATGGGTTCTTAACTTTTCTGATGATAATTGGGGCGCGCGATGCCATTTCAGATGTGGTATGCATGGGTTCACCGGTAATAATTATTATTTACAAAAAAACAAACAAGTGCACAGAAAAATTTGGAAATTTCAACTAGAGTAGGGACCATAACACATTGATACAAAAGCACTGAAACAAGCTGGAGTAGTGCACGACATTAAATCACAGTAAAACTATAAGAAGTGTTATATCCCTACTGTGCTCAAGATGCCATAATGGAAATGCACAGTAGGGATATGACACTTCTTATAGTTTTACTGTGAATTAATATCGTGCACTACTCCAGCTTGTTTCAGTACTTTTTATCGATGTGTTATGGTCCCTACTCTAGTTGAAATTTCCAAATTTTTGTGTGTACTTGTGCTAGTATGAGGTACTAGTTAGTAACCAGTACAGTAACAAAGAAGGCTAGATAACTTGTAACACAACGGCGCTATTAACCATTAAAATGTGCAGGGCATCCATGAAGTTGTGAAACGTCTCGTATGCTATTGGCTAGAGCACTTCTTCTTTACACCACTGGTTACTATGCTTACATATATTACACAAGCCAGCACAAACACAGAGGCCTTACTCACTAGTATACTAAAGAAAACTGATGCAGAAGTGCTCTACTCACTGTTTAGGATACCATACTAAAACCACAAATTATCCTTGCCACGAAATTTTTGTGCGAATGACACGAATCCTCTTAAACAAGGCTCTTTCACTGTTCTACTCACTTGTGTAATTGTCTTCTTTACTGTTACTTACTAACCAACAACTAATTGCTTCTTATTACAAAGCCACGCATTGTAACACACAGTGTAGCCATATTATTATGTGAATGTAGTCGTGTGATACAACAAAATGAATTTTTGTGGTGACCATATGGCTTCTTTCATATGGCTTCCAATTAGCTAAGTTTCCAGTATACTGTAGCCTTAAAATGCAAATACCCTTACTAAGTTCTAGTGTGTGTGTGTGTGCGTGTGCGTGTGTGTGTGTGTGTGTGTGTGTGTGCGTGTGCATAGGAGGCATGCATAGAAAATGTGTATGCATGTGTGTGTGTGTACTGTTGGTGTTTTTCTAGTATTTTTGTACTAAAACTAAAAGTAGTTATAGTACAGCATTTCCTTTTACACTGAATGTAGTTCTAAAATTAGAACTAAACTCTTTTGCTGTTTAGACAGAAAAAATATACATTATGTCATTAAATTTATGCTACTGTAGCATTGTATTCCAATGCTATAATTTTATTTAACAAAACAGTTTTCAAAAACTGATTTAAAGCACATGTTGCTGTCAGACCTTCAGTGTTGGTCACTGTAAAGCGCTACTAATAATAATAATAATAAAAATAATAAAGGAGAAACACTAACCAAATGACAACATAATAAATGTAAACCTATAGCAATGAAGAGAGAGAGAGAAAGAGATCCATTTATTCCAAATCTTACTTCCACTGTATACCGTATAGCAAGAAATTTTCGAAAGGTTAAATTTTTGAAAAAGAGTGCTTGATTGGAAATTCGAAAAAATATTTTCAAAACAATGTCTCTTTACCGCGCCGCACCGTAAATAATTAATTCACGGAGGAAGCTAACAGTACTAGTGGTTGCGTTGATCACATACATAGCTGCTTTAATTGTTCAGTACAGCTAGATAAACGTTCAATCTGGCTTTGATAGAATCTCGTATAGCTATCCTAGGGTCTTCCTTCGTAGGTTGAACCATGTTGTTTGTCGGACTTCGCCTCAGTGGCCTGCCATAGCTAAGTACATGGCGTTTTTCAGCCCATATAGATGTTTACTGATAATTATAGTCTTTCCTAGTAATTTCTGGTCTCTCGAGCTCTTATAGGCTTCAAGACTCGTGGTGTCATTTGTGCTTGCTCATATGCGCGCGCACGTGGCATATAGCGATAGCTATATGACTAGCTACTTGTGTGTGGCCCAGTGCCTATAGCTATAATACATTAGGCCTATAGCTAACTGATATTAGCAGAAATTATGCATGCGTGCACTCGCAAAAATCATTTAGCTATACTTTCTTTGATTGTCGCTTCAAAGCCGGGATGTACTATTTTCGAAAACACATTGTTATTTTCAAATTTTTCAAAAATTAACCTTTTGAAAATTTCCCGCTATACGGTATATCTCAAATGACATGTGACATTTTTATCCACTAACTCACAGATTTTCAGCACTGAACTACCTTACATCATAGGGACTCATGGAAAAAAGTTTTTAGTAATTTTGTGAGTACGTAGGACATGCTAAAGCAGGCAAATAATTGAATATGTACAGTATTTACCCATCTGTGTGTGTTTGTCCTGTGTTATGTATTTTAGAGTAGGTTAAATTTTTCATGAGATTTTGTTTGTTTATGTTTAATGTGCAAGTTTCGTTTGCTACAATTACACCATTCAGAGTCATGTTTTCAGGTGTGCGCTGGCATAGAAACTGTAGAATCACAACACAAGCAATGAAACTTTGTTCATAGCTTCAATACCTCATTAGTTACTACTGAAATAAATAATAAAGATGTGCAACTTGTATGATAGGGCAGGCACTATGAGTAATCTGCACAATAACATATGTATTACTGGCATCATGCCTAGGAATTCATTTATATTTGTCACTACAATAGGCCTTTGTTTGTCATATAATAACCATTGCATCATACATGTGAGTTCATCATTTATAGTCAGAATTAAAATACAGTGTATCATGTAGAAGCTACAGTATGTTATGTGTACATGTGATAGGAGAGGTACTGCTAGCTGTAGCACCACATAGTTTACACGTGACATACATACAGATACTGTTTGTATGTAATCACTTTAAAATGTAGTTAACTAACCCTGCATCATGCTGCATGCTTGCTATAAGCTTTAAGGATGGCATAAGTATTATATACTTTAAAGCACCTTCACCATCCATGCTACTCAGCAATATAGATACTAATACTATCCAATGTATTGATTTATGTCACATTGTAGAAATGCTGATTCTGAAATTGTCCTTGTATCAATGCTAGTACTAACTAAAATAGTATTTCTGACAACTCAATTAGAACAAGAACTTTGATAAAACAAAATAGCTGTACTAGAAACACTAGTGCATGTTCATGTGTGTGTTTGTGTTTATTGTGTTCGTGTGTGTGTGTGTGTGTGTGTGTGTGTGTGTGTGTGTGTGTGTGTGTGTGTGTGTGTGTGTGTGTGTGTGTGTGTGTGTGTGTAGAGTGTGGGAATGTAAGCACATACCAATACTTGCATAAAATTCCTTGCTAGTTGCATTACTTCCATAATAACTAGTCACTCTATTCTTTAACAGATTTTGGTGTAGAGAATCTGACTAATGTTGCTAAATTTACCAGTTTTCCCTGGCTGATGAGTAATGTAGTGGACAAATTGACAAATCGTCCTTTAGCTGAAGGTTTAGTTAAGCACATCATTGAATGGGAAGGAATAAAGGTACAAATTAATAATGTTAGTTGAACTCATTAAACAATTAATAATGATGGTTAGCATATAAATGTATACTAAATTTTATACTATTTGTGAGTAGTGGGTCATAATAATTGTATAGGGACCATGATATACATTAGCTTGATGGTTATATTTATAAATATAGGCTGGGCACATAATATTTCAAGTATAAGGAAATTTGAGTAGGGAACATAGGAATGAATCAAGGGAGGTTGTCTACACCCGTAGCTACACTAGTGAACAATTAATTCCAACCATGACTGAAGTGTAGATTAAAATGTCCATTAGTATAGTGGCAGGTGTAGATGTCTCCATTGATTCCTGACTACTTATTTCTATGATCCCTATTCTAATTGAAAATTCTTATGTTTCCATAACATAATTATTATGTTTAGTGAATCCATACATGCCAATGATGCCACATAAACAGTTTTAAAGAATTCATAATTTGCTAAGGATATTGGACACATGTATGAAATTTACACAAGGATGCATCAATTTATTGCCTTCCAGACTAATTACTGTATATGTTGTTTGTAGAGTTTTCACACCAAATACAATAGAAAATCTTAGCAGGTGGATGATCGAATTATTATCATGAGTGCTCACAAAGGGATGGAGGGTAGGGATGGTGGGGTGGGTAAGAAAGGGATAGGCTTCAAAATGGAGGTGGACTACAATTGAAGTCCAGACACAAGATTACATGGTTGTGCTGACTTCTTGGTGGCTGATACACAGTAAAATCTTTGGCCAACTGTGTCAGGTCATCTCCAGGGCCAGAAACCGCCATTCAAGCTTGCCATACCACCCAGAAAAGATGTCTTTTAAACCATCCTCAAGTAATTTGAGTAATGCTGAGGGTCAAAACCAGTAGTCTGGTAGTGTAGTTATATAGCAACTGGTGCATAGTGTTAGTTTGATTTACCTGATGTGCGATTTGGATTGGTTTTGTAAAACATCTAGTTTCTGAACACGTGCTCTGACTACAATTACTGAAAGTGAGTGGCCATTATTTTCACCCATTACACATCCCAATAAATGAAGAACACTACTAGAAGCACCTGTGCCATCAATTTCAGTCAGTACGGAAATTATGGATGATTTTTGTGATAGTCAACACAAGGAAATGCTTATGTGCTACCCTCAAATCAACACCTACGTACATAGCAGTGGAGAAAGAAGTAGGACACAAAGGAAGATACAGGAGATTCCAGGATGTATCCACTGTAGCTGCTGTGTATATAGACAAAAATTGTCATGGGCTTAAGCAATACCAAACATGATGAATGGTGAAGAAATATCAAGTCCATAGCATCAACCATAATCTAGTTGTCTTGACTAAAAGCATCAATCAGTCGGTTGGTCGGTCGGCCAGTCGGTCGGTCGGCCAGTCGGTCGGTCGGCCAGTCGGTCGGTCGGCCAGTCGGTCGGTCGGCCAGTCGGTCCGTCAATCAGTTAGTTAATCAGTCAGATAGTTAGTTAATTAGTAGAAAATTCAGTTATAAAAACTTGTTGGGGAAGTCTTTAGGGGGGTATCTTTCAGTGCTAGAAATGAGAATCAGAAATTGGTAAATTGGTCAGCCATTTTTGGAAGATGAAAACTTTTTCATGGATTATTAATGGCTTCTCTATTGTACAGTGAATTTTCCAAACAAAATGAATTTTGGTCGGTCAAATGCTGAAATTGGTCGGAAAATGGCCAACTGTTATTTCTAGCACTGATCTTTGGGTTTGGCATTATCTAACCAATACTGGAATTCTGTAGTAAAGGATAAGTTAGGGAATATTTTGGGTAGGAAATTCCAAACCTCTTCATGATACCTACTATAATACAGTACTGCTGTACTGTGTATTAACTACAGAAAATTTAATATCAGCCAATTGCACATGAGGCCTAATTAGGGGTGAAATACGTGGGGGTTCCTGACTTTGTAGCCTTCGAAAGCCATCCTAATGATCCTAATGAAACTCAGTCTTGGGATGGAAGAGCTACTCTTGGAATGGTGACGACTGGACTAGAGTCTGCCACACAATACTCCCTTTAATGTCTGTGCATTTCCTCCTCTGATTGAATAACCATAACCCCATATCATAATGTTTTTATTTGCCATGTTTATCTATAAAATTTATTATTAGTTCTTTTTAAATAATTTTTATAGCAACAAAATAGGTTTATACATATATGTATACTCATTTTAAAGTAGTCTCCTGGTCCTAGAGGTGGACTTTGAGAGGGGACTTTTATTCCATTGGCCACATGGTTGATACAACCCAACCCATACACATGGTATTTCCTGTGCATGTGTTCATACCTTTTTCCAATCAATACTTACGTACCTATGGTTCTGTACTACCTCCAGATCTAGCGCTGTGATGCAGGTGTTCTACACACATATACATATTCTTTAAAAATTAATACTCTCCCATGCTTGATAGTTGCAATGCTACTACATAAGCTCTCCCTTCTTTAATTCAGTTTAACTAGTTAAAACCCATTTAGTGATGGTTGGTAAAGAAAAAAGAACAATCAGCCATTCTTAAGCTGATATTGCTCATTCGTCAGCCGCTGTCCAATGATGGTGGTTGGTTTGGTAAATGTGCAGAATTCCAAGGTTCTCCTATATGATTTTGCAGTAGGACCAGTGATACGATCTAGTGTTGCACCAACAATCAGATCAGTTATTGGAAAAATTATACATATGTTGGCTGTGTTTTGGTATTGGATCAGGACTATGATGAAAAAAGCAGCATGCAGATACAGATATACACTGTATGTATGTATTTTATTATTTATCAAGACTTTACAGCACAAGTACTGAAGGTCTGTAGGACTCCTGGTCCTACAGCCTGCTTAAAGTTGTTACAGAAAGTATGTTTGAAAAAGTGAGAAAAAAAATCATGACTGAACCTGGGCAGCCTCGAACTTGCAACCATCCGATTAATGCTTGAATGTTTACAGGAGTCTGCCGGATGTCTTCTTGTTAATTTCAAGTATTTGTATCCATAAGAACCTTAGAGAGTGACTTATTTTCTCAAAGTATCCTAAGTGGAACCAAGTGGACATTATTTTATTTTATTTATTAAGACTTTACAGCAAAAGTGCTGAAGGTCTGTAGGACACTTATGGTCCTACAGCCTGTTTAAAGTTGTTACAGAAAGTATGTTAAAAATACATGCTCATTGCACCAAATGATGTTTATAAATGTATAGAGTTGCGTTTTTCTGCATTACAAATGAGTAATTACAATGTTGTTATTACTGCTTCAGTGTACTGTCAGCTGTTGTTGTAGTGATACTGCTGCTATAAACAAGCTACCGTATAGTAAAAAACTTTGGTGGTAAAAAGTGTGATGAAACCCCTCTGTTGAAAAAAATTGGCAAAAAAACTTTGGCGATTGAAATAATATTCGCACCGCCAAAATTTTTACTGTACGGTACGTAAGGATATTAAACGACAAGGTGTCAACTCATCAGTTAAGTAGTGTAGTAAGTGTATAGGTAGCTAGCGTTGTTGTTGTAGCAGTACTTTTGTAGCTACCGATCTAATGACGTGGTAGCAAAGGCGCCTGCTTCGCTATCAGGGAGTGACCGTATTTACTTTTCCAGTGAACCCCAGTAGCAGATGTTATCACGTATATCAAAGTATTTGGCCAAATCCATCGCGAGACGATGAACTAGCTGACGCGTGCAAACTGGAAGCCGGTCGGAAATTCTATCCCAAGGAGTGCCAGTGGGACAAATTCCTAGGAAGATCTCCAAAGTCAGCTCGATCTTTATTGCGTGGTGGTACGAGCTGCCCTTCATCTCAAGTTCTAGTTACTCAATGTATTGGTGTGATAATCTAAAATAATTGGCGAAAAAAACTTTGGCGAATTGAACGTTATTCGCCAAATTTGTTTTACCGCCAAAGTTTTTTTACTATACGATATAGTATGTTATGTTGAGCTGAATCCTCAAAAACATTTAATAACTCACGGATGCAATTACATACGATCTTGAAATTTGGCTCATTTGTAGTACTGCATGACCCGCTAAAAATGTTTCAACATCTTTTGTTCAAATGTTTGACATAATATTTATGGCCAATCAAAATTTTATCTCCTATGGGGAAGCCATATAAGTACAGTGTCCATTACAGCCCTTTCTCAAACTTGTAATGGAGCCAAACCGTACGTGTCTGTTTTTGACACCCACTAATCATCTGGTTGGCTGAAATTTTAACTCTGTTGAGAAAAAAAATCCACTTTTAATTTAGCTGTTTTCAGGATTCAGCTCAACTTGTACATACTATAATGGTCCTTCAAAATCAAAATTTAAAATAGACATGCTGTGCTATTATATTGGATTGGCTACGTTTATCAGCTTGAAAATATTATCCAATATTGGATATCAGAATATCCATAAAATCTCATATCAGTACAACACTAATATGATCAGCCACAAATTATGACTCCCGAGGCTTGGATGCAATACCGTACCTTGGGGTTCCTGACTTTAAAGCCACTGGGATTTCTAAGGCCATAGAAAGACTACAGCCTTTCCCACTAAGCCTCACATACTTAGAAACCCCACACTGTACTCATCAATAACCAGAACACTGTTGCACTGGTAACAAGACAGATTGGACATTACCTATAAGAATACAATACTGTATATGCTGATGTACTGTAATAGAAGATTTAAGAACCTAGAGCTCTAGATTACAGAAAAACTAAAATATCTAAGCCTCAAGAACAATCCATCCGTACCTAAGGAGGTATCATAAAATACACGATTGATAAAGAGAGAGAGACAGGCAGAGAGAGACAAAGAGAGAACTACTGTCATTCATGATACCCATTCACAAATATAATCTCTTTGTTGTGTCACACCAAAGCTCAATTCTATGTACTTTTTTTTTTTAACTGACTAGGACATAAAGACCTTGAGAAGTGTCTTGTAATGGCATAAATGGACGTACCATAAGTGTCTTTGGTACTTTGTAAGTGTACTCTCCTAGGCACTCAGCCAAACCACACAACATTTGTTGGCATCTTTCACATCAAAATACTGTTAACCCCAGCACACTGTCTACAACACTGATGTAGGTGTGCAGCCACTGCTAGCGCAGTATTACTTCACAAAAATCTTAGTTACTGATATGAGTCAGAGGCAGTACATTCATGAGCTGCTGAGGTGGATAAATTTGAATGTCAGCTAACATGATAATTTCCATCACTTTCTATTGTAATGATAGTAGTTTGACGTTCTGTAACATTCTCCTTGTTCACTTGCAGATTGGTCTGATTGGATTAGTAGAGCTAGACTGGTTGAAAATTCTATCAACCGTCTCACCTGACGATGTTCTATACACTGACTATGTAGAGTGTGCTAAAATGCTTGTTCCACAGTTGACTGATGAGGTAAATATGCAGAGTATATTATACATACTACAGTTAATATGTGTCAACGTGTAGTATATTATACATTCATACATGTAAATACAGTAAACCACTTTTTTTTTGTTTCACTGAAACTGTTATGCTATCCTCCACAGGGTTGCAATCTGATTATTGCTCTAACTCACATGCGTATGCCTAATGATGAGAGATTAGCTAAATCAGTTGGTGAAATTGATATTATACTAGGTGGCTATGATCACTGTTATGAAGTCAAAGTGGTATGTCTGTAATCTGATACATTCTTTTGTATTTATGAGTATTTGCGTTATTAAAAAACTGTCTGCCTGATATAATATCTGTTGTCTAACTCATGCTGTACACTGAGTACTTGTTTATAGGTAAATGATGTACATGTGCTTAAAAGTGGAAGCGATTTTAAGGAGTTTTCGGAAGTGACTGTTACTTTTACTGCTGATAAACCAAGTTTTGATATCCGTCGACATAAAATTACTCCTGATATAAAGGAAGATGAAGAAGTGAAAGCAGTTGTGACTGAGTATTTAGGTGGGTGTAAGTTAGTTTTTTTGTTTGTTTGTGAATAATCTGTCATGGAAAATATTGGATCCCCCTATGTTAGTTTCTCCTGGTCCAAAAAAAACACAATAAATTTGGACCCTTTGGAACAAATATATTTGATCCTAAATATTTGATCACCAGTTTCTTGAGGAATTAGTATTTCAATTGTAGCTGTCTGATAGCTATTTATTCCTAGTCTTACAATATCTCAAGCAAAGTTTCCTCTATGTGCATGCAAGGTAGTACTAGGAATTTTTAGTTCAATTAGGGACCAAAGAAATAAAAAGTAGTGAAACAAGGAAGGTCACCTATATCTGAAGATATACTAGTAAACATTTTATCCCTAATTTGGTCATGGGTATATAGACTGAAGTAGGTATTAAATGTCCACTAGTATATCTTCAGATGTATGTAGGTGACCTCCCTTGACCTCCCAGGTAGCTGGATTACAACCTCTCCACTTTTATCCAGTTGGGATCCACTTTTAAGATCAAACTGTGTACTCTAATAGAACAGTCAAGTAGTGAGAATAAGCTATATACATGATGCAGAGTGGTGAATTTCAGTAGACTACTGTATGTATAGCGATATTAATGCGGGTGATGTGTTTTAATATACTGCTATAGTGTAGTCTGTGGTTTTTAGTCATGCATGGGAATAGATATACCTCCTGTATCATGCACTTGGTTGTGTACAAGACACATCCTCGATATTGCAATTCATTGCAGTTAGAAACTCAAAATAATACTTTTATTGTTTACAAAATATTTCAGTTTTGTAGATGGATTTATGCCTCTATGTATAGTGCCAGTGCCCCACTATACAGCTATGTATGTAACTGTACCCCAGGGTGTTATGCAAACAAAATAAAATTATACAATCACATTAATTCATCCATGAAATATAGCAATCTATTGAGTTTTAGCTATTAAAATATTCAAGGTCTCTCAGTGGCTGAGGGCTGCACCCCAGATCTCTGCTGCTGGTAACTTTGGGTTGCTTTTGGAAACCAAATCTAGGCTACATCCCTGCATAAATAATGCTTTTTTTTTTCAACCATACAGTGATTCACAATGTCACAATTTTTATTAAATCCAATCTCAGTTGGGTAAAATTTTCAAAGATTTCCTGTGGGGCATGCCCCCTAGTTAGATCATGCTGAGCGTGCTTTGCACACTGGTTGAGGGACTTCCACTTATGCCCCCCCCCCCCTCTTTCAAATCCTAGAACTACACCTCTGCTATAGAAACTTAAAACCCCCTTAGAAAGTTTCTAAATGTACTACTGATTTCCCTTGTTAAAGTACTTCTTGTTATAATTTCATTTATTTGTACCAAGACTGTATAAGACACTTATGTCTTTGTATGCTTACAAAATTGGTTCAAAGCTGACTTTTGTATATAGGCTTAATAGAGAAGAGTAAGGATGGAGTAATAGGGCATATCAATTGTCCACTGGAGGGGCGATATGAAAGTACTAGAACAGAGGAATGTAATTTAGGTGAGTACTATATATACCTGATACTATATATGTGACTGAATTTGACAAAACAAGGCTTTGACGCACAAAGATTTGTTAGGAGATATGGCGATTTTAAGGAATCATTGTGTAATAACTTCCCAGTGCCTACAGCTGTGCAAACAAAATTTGCAACAATTGTTCATCTGTTCACTAGCTATCACTGAGTGGGTGTATACATTTCTGATACCCAAAATTTACCCTGTTTTGAGCAGCTTTTTTCGAGCGGGTAATAATATCACAGGTGGTAGTAATAGGGTGGGAGGGTGGGGGTGGACGGTGGTCTTAATATACGGGCAGAAAATGAAGTAAGAAGACGATTGGAATCCAGAGGCCAAGTTTGGGCTCTCCATGGCCCTCAAATTACTCCAAATTGACTGAGAACACTATTGGCGAGCTCTCTGTGAAGTCCCAGCTCACTACACACCATTATCACAAAGCCATGGCCATGTAATGGTGCCAATCTCACACTCGTGGCTTTGACAGGGTCGGAAGAAAGCTGCTACATAAACCAGACTTGCCAGTGCTGAAGGAAGTATAGTGTGAAATATGATAGTGTATTAGACCAGCAATCCATTTCTGGTAAAATCGTTAGTTTGATTTTGTGTGTGTGGAAGCCTTGTTATATGAAATCCGGTCACATATGTAATTATACTGGCTGTTATATTGTACACATGCAAGATGTATACTGTAATTTGCTTTATGTTCGTGCAAAAAATTTTCATGATAAATTTTTTCGTATGATTTACATAAATGACTGCTCTATTAGAGTAGTTCAATCTGATATAAAAATTTTCGTGCAAGAAATTTTCATACAAATTTTGCATACGAAAATTATTTTACAATGAAAAAAAGTAAATTATGGTAGTTTCAACGCACTGCTGTACAATATAGCCATTCCATATTGTGTGAGTTTGACATTTCATCCTAGTGTGTATTTTTGTGCGTAAATCATTTAGCATTACCATCTTTTGTGTATATACAGATATTGGATCCTATGTTGAACATTCAACTGGAGCTGAACATTCAACAAGTCATAACTCCCAAATTTTTGGGGAGGAAGAATCTTAGTACAGCTATACATATTTATGTTTATTGCACACTGTAATATAGGGAATCCATTATTTGTTGTGTGTATCTGGTATGTAGCTAAACTGCCTTTAAAAATATACACAGTGCATATGGTTATTTAATGATATACTGTGTAGTTTGTTGGAACAGTACATAAACATGGACATGAATGTACAAATGTGTTTAATAGGTGGTAATGAATTAATGGTGCCAAAATCAATTTCATTAGGCCAACATTTGTGTATACCTTGAATACTGTCATCCACCCTCATACCACTTTGTACTACTGCATTGGTAGTTATTATTGCAAATTATGATTAAGATTCGAAATTACTACTTCATGTATGAAGATCAGAATATGCTAATAGGGTATAGCTGGTATGCGTTCACCTGAGCCCCCGCCAAATATAGTAATATCAAAGAGGTGAACATGTGTTAACTCCCAATGGTTTTGTACAGGAACAAGCATGTTTTCATGTTATAAACATGTTTGCGTGCCTGAATCGTCCATACTAAATGTATGGGATATTTTTAAAACCTCATAACTTGCTTGTTTTTGTCCGTATCAAAGCGCTTTTTTGATTAACGTTTCTGGCGTTTAAAGGGCTTCACAGCGCCACTAAATGTTTGGGCAGCTGGCCCATGTAACAAGAGTTATTAACAAGAAAGGAGGGCTCAGGTGAACGCGAACAGACTATAGTCTAGTCAATTATGCCCCTATTTATACTCAGTTATTCTATACAACCAGGAGCTGAAGACACTTTAAGCACTGAAGACACTTTCAAGTGATGAAATTTTAGTTAATAATAACTACTTATATACTCTCATTAGCTGATTGCTTTTAAGGTGACAGAAAACAAATCAGTACTGAAATGTTGGCCTTCAGTGACACCGTAGGGTTCTACAGTACCGATGTAGTTTATATGTATATATGTAGCAAAAAACAGAGGGATGCTAAGTACCTGTCTATAGTAACTTTAATGTTTTATTCACTGATTAATTTATGTACACACATGCAATTGCTTATTTGATTTTGTATAGCAATTAGAATAGCTAAGGACGAATTTGTTATGGATGTATTATCCCTAAAATACAATTAAAATACAAATACAAATGTAGTATACATAGTAAGGCTTAAGAAAATATTAAAGAATGATACACTCCTAGCTCTTGTCCAGGAATGGCTTCATGCAATTTTATGCTACCATGTAAGCTATGTGTACCCTTAAATTTTTAGTACATTTTATCAGATACTGGCCAAAGTAATATAGGTACCAAGTTATTATACCTATAGCAGAATTCATGTGATATTGATTAAAGCATGAGAAAAATACCCAAAACATACATTTTAAGTGAATATCTTAGAGGTTGGTTGTTCAATTATGCAAAAATTAACTGGAACAACTGCCCGGTTAATCAGTTTACCAGGTAAGGTTTTTTAGTCTTATTTGTATCTTGAAGTTGAGAGGTACATATTGTTCTGAAAATGAACTACAACTTCTTTAATATAACTGACTCATTGTGCTCATGACAGACTGGTAGACCTATCAACTGTGTAGTGCCTGGATTACATTTACCCAATTATAATTATTTTATGTTCACAACAATCAGCAGGATGCCATTCTTCCTTGTTGGAGTGATGCAAAAAAAGCAAACTATAACACAAAGCAATACAATACACCACATAGACACTTAATTACATAGATGACAAGAAATTGCTTTTGTAGGGTTGTGCCAATTATGCTGGCATAATATATAATTTGAGCATAATAAGTTAGCAAAGGCATCAAGCATTATGCCAGCATAATAGGACAATTTTTAAGAATTTCAGTTAAAACATGCAGCACATGCACCAAAAATACTGCACAACATGAACACACTGCACATTATTACTGCATTTTGTATCAAGAAACCTTGCAGTGTTATATTTTTACTATTAATAGAAATAAGATCGAGATGCTCTAAAAGAGCAGTTACTTACTTGTCAGGAAATGCAGATATACTCTAATAAAACAGTCCGCTCTTGAACATAATCTTGATTTTGAGCATAATAGGTTGGAATTTTGAGCACTGCGCAAAGTATAATTGGCTCAAGCCTAGTGACAACCTCTTCTGGCAGCTAGCAGATTGTTCCACAAAATGATGATTGAAGGGAATAAGGAATCATGATAAGCATTTATTCTGGTTGATAAGGGCCAGTTTCCCAAGTGTGGCTAGTCAGTGTTATTTTCTAATGTTATGAATGATAACATTAGATCAATCTACAATAGTATGAATTTTGCTATGTGTGCGCGTGCATGTGTGTGTGATAGATAAAGCACTGCCGCGAGTGCTATATTTTGTCTCGAGACCACTCTTTGAGTGCTATATTTCTCATGCAGCACAAGCGAAGGCAGTGCTTTATCTTGTATAGAGAACTGTCAACTTGAGATATATACACACAAGACAGACAAAACAATTAGAAAGTCACACAGTAGTGTTATCATTGGAGAATAGGCATTGCACCTGTGTTGCATTGTGCTGATCTGCATTAGCCGTTTTGTGAGTCTAGTCTATCTTTTCAATGCTCTCGGACTAAAAGCTTTTGATTGTGGTACTTTAATAGCATATTTCTGTGATATTCCTAGGACTTGTCTGTTAATGTGAATAACACATAATTTATTAAGAACGTTCATTGCCGCTGACCACAAGCAACCATCATTGAAATCTTCAAGTGTGTCTAGAAATTAAATCAGTGCTTCTCCTCCTACTGGTTAGGCTGACTGGTCAGCCAGTGCAGTACAGGCTATCAGCCTAGACTGGCTTGGTTGATTGGTTGTACTGGCCAAGAGTGAGTGATTCCCTCAAAGCAGGCTATTATATTAGCCTGCAAATAGGCTTGGCAAGTTCTATAACTAACTAATATAGAACTGTGGGTCTATAAAGTGTTCTATAACTGCCCAATGTAGAACACTTTTTCTTTAAAATGTGTTGTCAGGTTTATAATGTTCTAGTATCATCATTGGCTAGTGTCACCTTAAGTGCAGCTACACAGTAACACAGGCAGTCTCATTCCGAGACCACTTCAGTGGCAGATACAGGGGGGTTGCAGTGGTTTCAGCTGAAACCTCTCTAAAATAGTGTGCATGCCTCAAATTTATTTACGATTTGTGTGGGTGATAAAATCACCAACAGTTATACATAGTGTATTACACTGAGACCTTTTCTACTAGCCAAACTCATACTTTGCCTTAGAAATCACTAGGCATGAGGCTATTATGCTCCAAAAATTGAGCATTATGCTTTTGAGCAGTGCTCAGAAAATCACCTATTATGCTTTTGAGAATTGCCCATTATTCCCAAAATTATGCTACCATAATGCCAGTTTATTGCTGTACCAGACCATTTTTATTGATGTTTAAGCTTCCAATAGTCTTGCTGGTTGCTGTATTAGAGTATTTCGTTTCAATGTGATTGCTTTATTATAGTAAATAATATTCAGTGACTGTTCTATTGGAGTTTCTGACTGCTCTATTAGAGTATCTCGATCTTTTTTAACGGAATTGTGCAATCTGCAGATTTTCCTACTGTTAAAGCTTTATAATCACTTGAAAATGCTAGCATAATTCCTGATTCCCACACATACCTATTATGCCCGAAATTATGCCGGCATAATCGCCGCATCCCTAGAAATCACTGAAAACGCTGTTACGATGTTTAATTATAAGCACGTTAAGTGCATCTAAAAATAATTATCATTTTAATGAGTACACCAAGGAGTGCACATTGTGCTCGTTTATCTCAAAACTTTTGTGAAGGCCTGAATTAGTAAGATTAACTATGAAACAATGTTGTGGAGTGATTTTCCTGACTCATTGCTAACTAACTAGTTTAAGCTATAGTTCTAAGTAGCTATAGGCCATAGGCGGTGGAGACAGGGGGGCCATGGCCCCCCAACTTTTTGGGACACTGTTTGCAAGAAAAGATCGAGATACTCTAATAGAACAGTCAGGATCAGGATATTCTAATAGAGTAGTCACAGTATTCAGAGAAGCAGTGTAGCAAATTCCTTAGCTACGTATGTGTAGTTATTGGTGGAGAGCAGCTATTGTCAGCAGGCTGTGACCTTTTTTTTTTTTTTTGGTCTTCAACTTACAGCTGGCCTGGCCCCCTCACTTTTTGGCCTGCTCCACCGCCCCTGCTATAGGTCACTGAGTTATCAAGACTCAGTTGACATTCACCCCAGTAAACTTCTTGAACCTGAAACCCCTCTCTGATAATTCCTAGATCCACCACTGCATTTTTTCTTTTGTGTGGGTAAGGGAAAATTGTACCTCCTTCATGCAACAAGAAGCAGAAGACTATGACACAGGCATAATTGCTGTAGGTTAATTGATACAATTTCAATGAGCACATAGGTCAGCAAAATGTTGAGGATACTGCACCTATTGTACCCCTATGGAGATATGGAGGTATGTGCCAACCTATTCTTCTGCTTTTGTATATGACACATTAAATAATGTTATGGTGAACATTATAAGTTTGATGTGGGGTTATAGTGTGTAGTCGATAAAAGAATATGGCAGCGGTTGATTTGGGAGTTCAGTGCAACTGACTAATTATTTTAAAATGTAGCTATAAGCAATATCTGTGATTGCAACTAGCATGAGTTTTACACAGTAACCATAATTATATAGGCAGTTACTGAACCGAAAGTCGGTTCAATAAACCGGACTTGCTATTGAACCGACAGTAAAACTTAGGCAAAAAGGGTCGCTAAAGAAAAAAAAAACAAATAAAAAAGCAAACAAACCCATAAAACTCAGCCTGGACTCAAACCCTGGACTGCTAGAACTATAGTAAAAACTAAGTAAATGCTTGTTTTGGCTGAATGTATAGGCTTTGCTTCTCACTGTTAAGGTCTGCCATCATGTGCCTGAGGGGTATCGATCTTCTGTACATCGTCCCATACCTGCTTGCGTTGATCTGGACTATTCCGAGGGCAGGCTCAATGCTGATGCCCTCATGTAGTTTATTTTACTGTCGCTGGTGTTATCCAGCTGTCCAGCATTCGACAGCCAGTGCTGGGGATGGTGGCAAGGGCATTCCATCTAGCCCGGCGAAAAAAAAGAAATAACTCTAGGCAGTGGGCTAACCACTGTGTTACCACTGCTAGCTACCCACTACCCCTACTTTTCTACCTTATAAATGTTACTCATGTAGTAGTGTCACTATATATAGTCAGAAGAACATAACCTAAAGGTGAAGAAGAAACCAAGGCTGAACCTGACCCTAAACTACTTTTCGCGTCCCCTAAGGTTGAATGCTCGGGGTAACTACTAGTTGCGAAAATAAAAACCTTTCAGTTCAGTAACCACTTCCAAAAAGGTGACTGGATTTGTGAAAAGGGGTCTTCCACACACATCCAATTCTACGAAATTGGAAGACCATAATGTCCGGCGTGTTCAAGTAAGGCCATACCTATGTTGCGTGGGAAAAATTATTTTAAATTTGGGTAGGTAGGTCAGTTTGAAAATGAAATTTTAAACACAAGCATACAAAATGCAAATAATGAATGTAGCTATAATAGTACATACACAGTAGGTTTCATACTCTTCTAGTAGCATCAGGTTTAAACATAAATCTCCAAAAGAGCTTTCCCATATGCATCGTATTCTACAATTTAGAGCATTGAACGATCTTCAATGGTCCCTTTTGGACAATATCACAAGGGTGTTGATAATGTGTTTTCTTTAATTAAGAACACGTGATCCACACACGTGATTTTCAAAATTTTTTCATTTGAAGAAAAATGCAGTTGGTCGGGCCCGCGCAACATAAGATCAAATAGGTATGGCCTAACATGTAAACTTGAAAATTTCTCCATCCACTAAACTATATTGGTACTAACTGCTGTCCAAATTTCAAGCAATTAGCTCTTTCTATTCCAAAGTTATGGATTGTCAAAGTTGGTAAATTGGATGTGTGTGGAAGACCCGCTTTTGCAAATCTGGTCACAAATAATGCGTCAGCATACCCCTACCCTAAACCACAAGGGTGGACCATTACATAAATAACGACCGCCAATGTTGTTTTGCCGGAACGAGTTACTGCAGGTTAAACCGTAAGTTGTGATCTCAGTATGGTTTAAAGTGACAAAATAATGGCTCTTTTTTTGCGAGATGTAGAGCAAGAAAGCGAAAAAGAACTGACAGAAGGAATTTTCGGCAAGATATGTGCGGTAAAGTATGCAGGCAAGAGCTTCGCTGCGCAAAGGTTTCGAGCAGAATATCGTGATGACTTGAAACAAAGTCTTCTACAAGTATGCCACGTCTGGAGTAAAGTTCGACACCCAAACATTGTACAATTTATTGGCGTGTGGCGTTGTGAGAGCGGCAACTCTTTCCCAGAGATAGTGACGGAGAAGATGCAGGCCAGTCTGCGATCATTTATGGACCGTCACGAGGGCGTGTCAAAAATTAACCTGCTGTCGGTGATTAACGATGTGTCCTTGGGACTATGGTATCTTCACATTCAGAGGCCTCCAATCGTTCACTGTGGTATTGTACCAGATAATGTTTTACTGCAATTCAGCTCTTGTGGTCACTCCTGCTTGCAGGCAGCAAAGATTACCAATGTGGGTGTGGCTGAAGTGATGCCAGTATCTGACCGCAGTCTGAGTGGTCAACGAAAGAGTACCTATTTGCCCTTTATCCCACCTGAGGAGGGAAAAAAGGACAATCCACAACATGAACCATCATTTGACATCTTTGCTTTTGGATCACTAATATGGTATACTGTTACACAAAGTGACTTACCCGAGCACCCACAAATAAGTGAAGACTCAGTTACTGTTGAACAGCAGCTTAGAGAACTTCAAAACAATTTGAATGTTACACCAGAAGATTGCAAAAATTTCAGGTCATTGGTAGGTGATTGCTGGAAGGAGGTTCCAAGTGAGCGTCCTGCAATTGCACAAGTTTCTAAGAGTATTCAAAAAGTAATTGATAGTCAAAATGTGCAAATTAATGAGGTTAGTTGATATTTTAATTGGTATATTCCAGCATTTCCCTGGAGTTGCCAAAAGGCATTGTCTGTAGTGGGTAGCTACATACAAGAAATCAAATTTTTTAGCCAGCTCCTGATACCGTAAATGGGGAAAGTTATGCATGGGAAAAGTTTTGTGAATCGCACTCTACACTGTATACCGGCGTAAAAGTTTTGTGATACTGATTGTGCATACTAATTTCTTACAGTACAAACACAAGCATGTAGACAGATTAGCAAGCTAACTGGCGTAAAAGTTTTTTGATAGCTACTGCAATCACAGAATTCGCAAAACTTTTCTCACGTGTAAATTTCCACGCCTACGATACTATGCCAGTCTATATCAATCAATCCATGTTTAAAATTTGGCTTTATAGAATTTTTGGCAAAAATTGCTTACCTCAGAATAAAATCTTTTGGGGGGACACGTCCCCAGACTGCCTAGATTTAAGTGTCATGCAACAGAAAAATTGGAATCCTGTTACAAAATTCCTGGGAGCCGCTTGCCATTAAGAGTTCACAATATTTATGCTTATGCTGCCACAAATACTATGGACTTGGGATAGAAAATAGTAACAGCTGCAGGTTAAGGGAATGTACTCATAAAGACAACTAGGAGCTTCTGCTATGAGGCCTTTCAGGTGATTTTGATGCTACTAATTAATAAAATGTTAGAAATGCAGACCTTCAGCACTTGTGCTGTAAAGCATTAATAACTAGTATCCGTTTGGTTCTACTTGGGGTACTTAGAGATAATGAGTTACTCTTTAGAATTCCTTTGGATATAATTACATGAAAATAACAAGGAGAAAACATCCTGACCACCTGGTAGACTCCTGTAAGCGTTCGAGTGTAAATCGGATGGCTGCAGGTTCGAGGCTCTACCTAGGTCCAGTCATGGATTTTTTCTTATTTCTCCAACTTTTCAAACACACCTTATGTAGCTAAAGTCTTTGAGCAGGCTGTAGGACCAGGTGTCCTACAGACCTTCAGCACTTGTGCTGTAAAGCATTAATAAAATAAATAAAAGAAATGGTATCATTATTACTAGGCTTGTGTCAAATATGTCAGCATAATAAAAAGCATAATGGGCTGGAATGCTATGCCAGCCTAAAACTAGCATATTAGGTGGATATTTCAAACTATGGAACTTAATTCCATGAAAACAGATTGATACTCCTTAATAGAACAGTCAGTGGAAACTGCAAACTTCAATAGAACACTCAAATGCATTGTACATAATATTATATAGCTCCTTAGATTGATACTCTCTAATAGAACAGTCACTGTGTAGTGAAATATTCTAATAGAGCATTCACTGATAAATATTCCAAGATACAGTAATTGAAAGAAATGTTGCTAATCCATAATGGGACACATTAAAGGGCATAATAGGTGAAAATTTTGGGAAATCCTGAGAGCATTTTGGGCAAAATTTTGAGCATATTTGACCCAGGCCTAATTATTACAATGGTTTCTTGCAAATTCCGTAATTCAAACATTTGCACATGCATGTTATTGTTCTTAGATCGATCTTGAGATTTATGATCGCCATAAACACGAGTGTCATCTAATATATACAACTGCTTACAGTACTCATATCTACTCTAACATGATATGGTACAGTGGCGATTTTGTGCCTTGTAATTCAAACTGTTGCACATGCTGTTAAAATTCCTAGGCATGCACAAAAGCGAATATGGCCTTGTCTACATGAACTACTGTACCATATCATATTCGAATGCCTATCATTATACTAGATGACACCTGTGTTATGCCAATAAAATCTTGAGATGAATGTAAGATCTAGAGCAAAAACACGCATGTATGAACATTTGAATTACAGAATTTGCAAGAACTGTGCAAACCTCTGTATGTACATGTGGCAATATCTGTTTAACATGTGTTTGGTGAGGTATCGAATGTACTGTAATACTTCTAATTTGTTTTTGATTATCTGCTTTCATTCTACATAGAATGAGCCTGCAACAGTATGTGTCTTTAACAGGTGATAACAGGTGATATCCACTAATCAACCATATGTGCTTAATCACCTGCAATATCATGAACTTCTGTGCATACATGAAATCGTTCCCAAATCCCAACTCTACTCTCCCTACAGTGAAGGATCATGTCAGAATTTTATTAAAATAATATTGGTATAGATTTGTAGTAACAGATATGTGTTTCATATATAACAACAATATTTCTGGTAATGTTCATAATTCATGATGTTAAAGTGTATTTTTAACATTGCAAAATTTCTGTGACTAGGCAAAGAAGGTAACACATTCCAAAATGCTGTGTTGCATTGATCCTACTAAAACTGTGCACATTTCAAGAGGTGTAACTGGTGTTGAAGCTGATGAACCAGTAACTATTCCACAGTTGTACAACAGAATTTTTAGAAAGAAACCCAATGGAAAGGCACTATGTTGGAAAGGCAAGGGTGGTCAGTGGCAGAGCATATCCTATATAGAATACAAGAAACTCATTTACAATGTTGCCAAATCTTTCCTAAAGGTATTGTACCAGTAGACTAGTTTAATATAATTATATATGTCATTATGTGTAGCTTGGACTAGAACCTTACTATGCTGTTGGTATTCTGGGCTTCAACTCTGTGGAATGGTTTGCATCTAGTATAGGAGCAGTGTTTGCTGGGTATGAAGTAGTATTAGTAACAGAGTTAGCTACTAATGTGTTCACTATCATTAGGGGACTATCAACTGGTATATACACCACTAGTAGTCCAGATAATTGTTGCTATGTTTTAAAGAACTCCAAGGCAACTATAGTAGTTGTGGAAGACTATAAATTTTTGAATAAAATTGTGGAGGTATGTTATTACATACATATGTACAGTTATGTTACACTATCTAATCCAAAATAACCAAATTGTAACAGAGGAGTTGTGGTCTTCATAAACAGAGTAGTATAACAGATGTGATATCAAAGGTAGCAGCCAAGAAATGGCTGCAACAATGTTATATCAATTACTAATGCTCAGTAGTTGACATTATAGCTGTTTTTTCTCGGTGCCACCTTTGATATCACATCTTTTTCATATTAGCCTATTTTTTGAAGACCACACTCCTCTGTCACAATTTGGCTGTTTTGGATTAGGTATTGTTTCTCTTTGTATTTAAACGGAAAAACTAGTGGCATTTTTACAATTTTGAAATTAATTTTGTATTATTTTGTAGGTGTTGTCCACAATTTTCAGCCTTTTTGCAAGCATACAAAAAGTATTCTTTTTCTAACCCCTTCTCCCAGCCCAAAGTGTACTGTATAAATGTCAACACATACTGTATGGATTTATTGTATAGCAGAACAAACACACGGATACCTTTTTAATATTGCATATTCTATGTAAATGTAGTGTTTGTTTTGTCTTTTAGGAATCTTATCATTTTGATGCTTTTAAGCTGATACCCTGAAGGAAACGTTCCTACACACACCGGGCATTAGTATTAACCTGATGCATGCTTGCAAATGTGTATATACACATCATGGAAACAACTTGTTCTTGAATGTGTTCATACAAAACCATCCCGCCACTGGCAGTAGCAACAGCAGTACTAGTTTGTTGGGAATTCACCGTAGCTTGAGGTGGACTGGAGTCAGGAGATGTGGGTACACTCTGCAGAGACAGGTTTTCTCAATGGGCAACCCACATCTACCTATGCAGTGACAACAAATTAGTACCCACATAATCCAGCCTCTCATACCCAATGGTATTCTAAACCCACAACAATACCTTCTGCAGGTAGAAAACAAAAGCAGCAAGCAGTATAGCTACTTACTATTTAATTATAATCATTTGTCAGTGTTAATTGCTAGACTAAGACTAGTAAGTGCTGATATATATAAGTATATACGTAAAGCCTGTAGTGTTATCATGCTGATAGTTGCTTGTAGTTTGAAACATGATTTAATGGGCTTTATCTTTGTCTTTCTTTCAATTTACAAAGCCTCATTTCATTGGTAGCCCTCCAGAGTTCACCAAAGCACAACATTTCCAGTCATGTTAGCTTGGGCCCATGCATTAACGGCATCAGCTCACATTAGTCCACTGTTTAAATGGACACTGAATTGCATTAATTAAGTAGCAGTAACAGTTTACTGGAGCCTTATGGACTGCATTCGGATTTCTTGCAAACACACGTGATTGGCATTTTAAAAGCAATTTTACCCCCTCCCCCTAATTTACAGTTTGCTCATGAAAGGGCTGAAAATTGTGGGCCACCCCTAACTTCATATTATTTCTATGAGAAACACATCCCAAAATGTGCTTGTGTGGTTTGTTTTACATTATAACTCAAACAGATATGGTGTCAATTACATTACTGAGGGTTTGCACCTTGATAGTTTACTGACACATGCGGGAAATCAATATTCTTCTAGTTTGCATAAGTGATTTAGCCAGTAGCTATGAAAACAAATTGCACTAATGCTGACTACTCTATTAGAGTATCGTGATTGCATGATTGTTGTGTATGTTTGGTATGTAGTTGACTATTTGTGTGGTACTCTAAGAGAGCACATATTTTGTCTGAGCACTTCTAATACAACACACATTAAATATTACAGAAGAGATTGTATATAAACTTTTGCCATTCTGTTGTTGATAACTAGAGCTTTCGGGTAGAAATTAAATGAGTCAAGCAGCTGACAATATAGTATCTAAATGGTAAAACTTTAGGTTTATATATGGTGAGGTTTCTGATTCGAACCCTAGACAATTTTTTTTGACATTTTTGTGCACGTTTTTTACTCCTTGGTGATTGCTCTATTAGAGCATCTCAATTGCTTTTGTTCTATATGTTTGAGTATCTCCTTAGTTAACTAATACTCTCAGTCATTTTAAATCACAAAAATTTAATTAAATATTGTGTGAGTTATAGCAATTTTTGTTAGTGGTGCAAAAAGAAAATTAGCAGATAAAGAAAAATAGTTATGAGGGAAAATTTGAAGGCGTGTATCTCAAAGATGGCTGGGCTGATTTAGCTCAAATTTGGTATAGAAGATATCCCAGCAAGTCTTGTATCAAGTTTAGTGCATTTATCAAAAGTGAACACATTTTTTGCTTAGCTGCTGCACTGTCTATCTATAACATGCCATGAATTCAATGTATATTGTGAAATTAAAAAATATATTTAGCATAGCTGCTAAGATGATTTCACTACTTTTAATGCTGTTTTTTAATGGCACCACACCTTTTCAACAGTTACACTGTTTTCGTCTTAAAAGTTATACTCCCTCATTGGTGAATTTGTAGAGCTTTCAATCCACTGCTTCTAAACTGTTGTAACATGTGTACTATGATCCTATAAACTTAAAATTAATTTAAAAATGAAGTAGGGATCCAAGTGATAAAAAAGTAGCGAAACAATTATGAGATGAATGGCAGTATTACGGCATAGCTAGGTGGGAAAATCCCTACATTGGCATGTTAGGCCACATAAGCTTAATTATTAGTTTTTAATCCTCCTGTACTCAAATATATAGCAGTGCAGAAGGGCGGATTTTTATTATATATTTTTACTAACTAAATAGTTGAATTAGCTAGCTAAATGACTCAAAATGCAGTTTTCTTAGACTGCTCTATCAAGGTACTAACTATAAAAGGTGCTAATTGGCCTCTAGAGCTGGGCCTTATACCAGTATTGTTAGTAATCTGCGATATTTAAGTCATACCGGTTTTGATACTGCCTGTTTTTTTAAAATACCATCATACCGTCTGGGCACTATGGCCTCCCTGTGGTCTTGTATTTAGAAGGTAACCAGACATGTGACAATGTTTGTAGGTAGGTGCTGATGTATAGTCAGCTAACCAAACTCCAAACTATGTAAACAAGTTTGTTTATGGTAATTTGTATACCGGAGGTTTGCTGAGCTACCATTGATATTTGGTGCTTTTGTTGAGGTAAATGGCAGTTACTTTAATACCAATGGCTTTTACATTAATACCGTAATATTTAGTAATACTGTGATACTTTTTATTGAAGGTATACTTTCAATACTGCCTAGCACTATTGGCCTCCTTTATCCACCAGTGGTGCAAAAAATCCTTGATGAGGTAACAAAAACAGTGATGCGGGCGGGGATGAGAAACTAATAATTAAGTTTATGTGGCCTTATAACAATTATTTTGTTCAATGCTAAAGTAGAGATTTTCCCACTGAGCTATGTTGTAATACCATTATTCATCTTTTCTTTTATCACTTGGATCCCTACTTCATTGTTTGTTTAGTTTTTTTGTTGCAGCATACAGTTTTACATGTGTGTTTATTCTGTTAGGGTGACTGCTGTAATAGAGTATCTCGAGTCAGCATCCCACCTACCTAGGGATATAGTCACTATTTCTTATTTCACTATGCTATCATTATAATACAGCTAGGGTGTGGTCATTGTGTTTAACTAAGTAGAGGTGTGGTCTTCAAGCTTGATTGTTATTTCAAAACTCACTGGCATCTACTGGGCGTCCAGTACCTTTACAGTAGTGTAAGTGCGGAAATAACTTTGTGGAATCTAAAAGTGTATTGATACGGAAAATTAACTCCTTGATATGGTTTTGTCAAATGGAGAAGACAATGACCAGATTGATTGAAGATAAAAGATAAGGTGCAGAGGGCACGCACTCTTCAGATTCCCAAAAGACACATGCCACTGGTGAGTAATGTAGCAATTCTTACTATTGTGAACAAAATGACTGATTATATGAGCTAATATTATTCCATAAGGGTGAGTTCCATCTTAAAATATACAACACAGTAAATATTGCTAATCTATTGATATTTGGTTGAAGGAATTGTCTTTAGGTCTGGTTTTTAGATGCTTCAGTAACTGTACATGCACATTATTATGAAAGAGGCCACTGACCCGAAATGTGCAAACAGTAACATTCCTTTATAGCCTGTAATATAATATATCTCTTTGTTATAGTAGTACCTTATATCACCTCAACAATTGTCTACAATGGTTATCGTTAACTATTAAGAGATATACAATGACATCATGTGGCCTGTAATTTTGGGTATAATGTATTTCGTGGACTGGACTTGCGGACTAGACTCACAGACTGAACTGGGAAACAGCTTTTAACCAGTAATCCAGGAATTATCGATCTCTTGCAACACTGGAGACACCACTATTAAGCTGCAACTGCTGGTACTGCTCTTCCTTACAAGTGATGACACTAGTACATGCACTAATTAATTAGAATACACTTACGATACACGTTGATAAAATGTGATGGAGGCTATTGTTGTAGCATAGAAGATACTTGTAAATGGTAGTGTGTTGCTTGCAAATACAAACAAATGGTATCTAAATCAAACAGCCAAGGATATTTAAGTTGTTGGTGCAAAAATATGTAATATAAAAATTGATGGCCAAGAAATAGTAAATATTTTCTTATCAGAACATGAATAAAGTATAGGAAGGATTTGGAAGCAGACACACAAACTGACTGGCTCATACAAGCCTATAAACATGGATTTTCCAATATAGCTTACAGTACAGCGTCCCATAAACAACACTAAGCACAAAAACATCTTGCACAAGCCTTTGAACATGATTATGAAGTGCACTTGAGCTAATATCAAGCCCCTACACTTAGAACTACTGTAGTATTTAATTAATGTCAATGATAATCTAATTTATCACTATTAACGATGTAAATAAGGTTTAAATCATCCCATATAATAAACAACCTAGCACAAATTCTATTGTAGCACAGCCAGGCAATGAATTACCATATAGTATGACTAAAGCCTGCCCATCACCACGTATCACCTGTTAGACCGAGAAGCAGCCACAAAACTAAACACAGATCCAAGTAACAGCATCTCTTTAACATGTCTTGAATTTACTGTATCTTGGTTTGTTTACAATCGTAATGTGAAGAGTGTATTTTAATTGAGCACAAAAGAAACAAATTGAAGACCAGTTATAAGTGCAGAGTTTAATATCGAGCTTCGAGATGGTGTTCAGAACTTTATTCTCTGTCATTGTAGTGTTTGACATTTTTTCTAAGCAGATAATTGTGGTAAATAGACATTTTAAGGCAAATTTTCCAGTCTGTTTATGAGTCAGTTTTCCAGACCATTCCATCTTTTAGTCTTGTCACCACTTTTGATAACACTAGCTATTATAGTATTAAAGGCCACTCCCTTTTTCTTAAATTGCCAATTTGATTTGGTGTGTCACTAAATGATTTAGGTTGTTGGCTGTTGGTTAATTATGGTATCATCCAATCTAAGATCTGCAAGTGCTATATGTTTTATTACTTTGCAGATTCGTGACAAGCTCCCTTACTTGAAGGCCATAGTTCAGTACAAAGGAGAACTCAACAAGGACTATCCTGATACCTACACTGTATGATGTTGTATTGTTGTATGTACAATGGTAGTCTATAGGTTAGTAATAGTGTGTGATTGAGTATTTATGTGTCTCCTTGTAGTGGGCAAAATTTCTGGAACTGGGCAAGAGCGTGGAAGATTCTGTGGTTGATAATATCATCAAAGAACAAAAGCCAGGCCAGTGTGCTGTGTTGATATATACTGTGAGTGGTGTCCTAGTGACACATTTCTGTTGCATGTGTTGGTGTAATAGTCTTCAGTTTTAGTATTTGTACCTGCCATATGTGCAGGACAACTTTAGATTCCACATTAAGAATCAATGCATTGGGAACCAAGAATTATACATCATCCTTTTAAGCTATATGTAACATGTCACTTTTAAAGTACATAAGCCTTATTCACTGCACAAAAATTTGTTTCCTCAATGTTTCTATACTGAGAACTAAATGAAATCTTAAGGAAATTAAGATGTTTTACACTAAAAAAATGTCAGAATTTATGCTGAAAGGAATTTAGCATGTTTCTTTATAAAAAGTACCAAAACGTACATTAATTATGACAATTCCTTATGCAATTGTATTTATATTCATAGGCGGATCTGAGGGAGCTAAAAATGGCTGTATTCGTGGCTCTTTTTGCCCCTTTGGACTTACAGGACATATACTCTAATAAAACAGTCAGCAGCCAGGCATGCAAATATTCAGTAATAGTAGCTATTCTAACAAACTGTTGAAATCAATCTCACATTCAATCCTTCAGAGGGAAAACTTTCTGGGTAACATAAATTTTAGTTGACAGCTTACTATAAGTATCGAGATCGAGATACCCTAATAGAGCAGTCACCAAACAACGCTTAAATAAAAGTGACTGGATCTGCAAGAACCCCACATTTTAGAACATTTTTGAATCTGTTTTATTACATTTTCTTTATCTGACTAGCCAAAGGAATGGTCAACCAAACTTTCAGCTCTAGAAGCTGTGAACTTTCACATTTACAGTGCTACAAAGTGGTAACAACAGAAAGATCTATTTGTACAGTGACAGTATTGAAAATAAACTATGGGTGCTTAAATAAATAGTCATAACTCAGAAGTGCAGTCCTGTACCAAGATGCAATGTATGTCATTTAATCACTTGTCTAATGTTAGACAGACAAATGCTCATATCTTCTATCTCTTTAAGAGCATTGATTCAAAAAAGATTTCTTACTTTAAGAAACATGATGCCACCAAGGTTTATACTGTTAGCACCATTTCTTCATTGCAGAACAAAAGCTCAAGAAATTCATGGAATTTTTTATATTTCATAAATGTTTTACACATTGTGTTTATTGCATTCTATTAGGCTTGTGCTAATAAGTGGGATTCTTGCAGATCCAGTCACAAATATAATTATAATATTGTGATAAACTGCTGAAATCACTTCCAGATACAATCCCAAAGAGTTTTATTTTAAAACATTTTCTGGGGGCATTCTCCATGTTTACATTTTCTTTAAATATCAAGTAAGCATTAACATCATTGCAGCCATTTCTTTGTTGACTTTTCACAACTTTTTTTCCCAGGCTATTGAAGGCTGCACCCTTTTTTTCATAGCTGGGTTGTTTTTGTGTGGATAGTCACAGTCAAGATCAAACACATTTTCAGAGCAGCCCCAAACAATTCTAACAATTTTAATGGAATTTTAAAAGTAGTATACTTCTCCTGACTAACTAATCAAGTAACTGATGCGTTCAGCCAAGCATAACTCATCTACTGGTAAACTATGGGCTCCATTGATTAGGCCAGAGATGTGCCTCTTACCTACTGCAAAAGCTACGTTAGATGCATCATGGAGGTGATTATACTAGTCTTTTGTGTCCCATTGTCTTCTCCACTACTGGGAGGTGATGATTTGTGGTTAGCATGTAATGGCCTCCTTGTGCTGACTACTACATTTATATAACAGAAACTGTCCATAATTTCTGTAGTAACTAAACTGATTGCAAAGAGGTGTTTCATTATTCTTCATTTGTTGTGACATGTAATGGGTAGAACATAGCTGAAAATGAGCACTCTGCTTTCAGTAATGGTTGTTCCTCCAGATGCAAAATTTGTTAATGATATGTCTGGTGCCATTCTTTCTTATGAGGTAGTATGCATGAGCACAAGTCACATTTGTGTTGCAAAACAGTATGACAAACAAGCACAAGGAGAAATTAACAAGGCTAGTCACCTACACGTGCAGCTATATAGTGGACATCTAGTCCGTACTTCAGTTATAGCTAGAAGACTGAAGTAGGGATTAAATAACCACTATATAGTTGCATTTGTAGGCTACTTCCCTTGTTTCAGCACTTCTTTAATTTATTCGACACCTACTCAAATTTATTTTTCCATATTAAATATGATGGTATATATATATATATATATATAGGCAGGTGTCACTATTATCTTTTACAGTCAGGAACTACTGCTAATCCTAAAGGAGTAATGTTAAGTCATGACAATGTAAGCTGACAAATTTGTGTGAAGCTTAATCATGTTGAGTTTCTGTATAGCTCACATGGACTACAAAAGCTCTGTTGGACACAATTGGTTCTGATAAAGCTGAAGAAGTTACCAAGTGTACTATTAGCTACCTGCCATCAACTCACATATCTGGAATGGTAAGTGGATATTTCCTGTACTCTAATATTGCCGGTGGATGTGAAAAAATAGTAATACATACATCATGCTGTATATCTTGCTTGTATTTGTTGCAGGGGGGGATTTGTGAAGTTTCCAGAAACTGGTCAAGCATATTTAGGCAATTAAAAATTGATTTTGCATTGATTTGCAACAGTGTTGAAACCAGGCCGGGTCATCCGGGTCAACCTGGTCACATTTTGTCCGGGTCATCCTGGTTTACAGATTATCTGGGTGTGACCCGGATTGGATCATGTGAGAAACAAAATTATTAGTGGAAACTTATTGATGTTAGTCACACAGCTTTTTCATGAGCCATGCCCACTTATCATGCTGCAAGCATATGTTCAGCCATGCCCATTTATTAGTAACTGCAGTCTGTAGCATGAAACCATGTCCAAGCTTATGTGGAGCCACACCCACTAATTGATTGTTGTACGAGTTGTATATAGTCTAGTCTTGCAGCAGGATAAGTACTTTGTGAGCCACACCCACTTTAATATATTGGGAAGGTGTAATACTAGGTATGCTGTCTGTAGCTATGTGGAACCAAACCCACTGACTGGGTTTAAATTATAAACTTACCGGTTTCGTTATCACATAACTACTGTTTACTCAATACGTTAATCGAACGTTAAAAACGTAGTCTCGCTTGCTTGAGACTAGCCAAAACATAGCTCTTGGTGCATGCCTCGGCTTTAATTAATCAGGGTCACATCCGGATCAAATCCAGGTCAATGGGTCATCCGGGTCAAATCCAGGTCAATGGGTCATCCGGGTCAGCAGTAGTGACCCGGTTTCAATGCTGATTTGCAAGGTTAATATTGAAATATCCTAATAGGACACTGATACGGTACAGCTCAACTATAACTTCATCATATCATGCATTAACTAGCATGACTCCATGCCACGTTTGTATGTGGCTCACGTCTGTGTACTCACCTCACTTCTAATGGAAGGGTCACATGGAAGCACACGTGTGGTCTCATTAGAGCGGAAGGTCTAATGGAAACACGCAATATTCATTATTGTCGTGGAATATACAGTGGAAAACCGTGCAATGAAATGTAACATAACGTGTACCGCAATTAGCTAGTACTCGTTGTAAGTACATGCATGTCAATAAACATATTGTCCTCTACAGCGACATCAAACACTCACCATCAGTATACGTATTTGGGAACCACTATTCATGTGATTGCCTAAATAAAACCACAATCACAATGTGACAGTCACCTTCAGACTTGCTACACTCAACAGGCCTAGACGTACAGGGTTTATACCACCCAGCAGTACCTTGATATGTGCGATAGCTACCTGAGATGAATTTGTTTACGGATATGATGGCTCGATAATGATGCTGACTATATCCGAAGTTATTGAATTCAGATTTTACATAGTGCAATGGATGCCTGATACTTCTTGAACATGACCCTGTAACAAAACATTCAAGTAAGTACGAGAAATATAATATATACAGCTGTACGTGTATAGCTATAGTAGGGATGACTCATGAAATAAATCACGCAAATGTCTCAGCTGTGGATGGCATGTTGCGAGTTGATAGTATACAATTTAATATCATTGATGTTTATGTGAGATATAGGGAAATTATATTTTAATGAGTAGTTAGCTGCAGTTCCACACAAAATCACATGTGCTATAATGCATGGGGTACCATGCATGTGTGAAGTTATAGTTGAGTTGTACCGTAGAACTGTCACATTTTATATATTTTTTAAAAATGTCAGTTTTGAAGACTTTTTAGTGAAAATTGTTACCAGATTCAATCTCAAAATACACAATTTCAAAAATTTGCTAGGGAAGTCTCCCCCTTTCCTCCCCTGTACATACAATAAAAAAATTTGGAAACTTGTCACCAACATTCCTGAAGCTGGCAGGACACCTTATAATTGTGTCAGTGCATACCCCACTTACTAATTTGAAATACCAGAGTACGCATAAATTATATTGTTGTATTAGTGATATACATCAAGCTAGGAGTTTAGCTAGCCCACCAAATAAAAGATATGATTAATGGATTTTATACTTACATTTTATTTTATGGTTAGGAAAGCATATATATATACATATCTATGGTTTGAGACATGTGACACTAATGTGTGTCATGCCTATTTTCAAGCTAATAGCCTGCGCCCTGGACATCAGTATGATTGATCACCCACATGAGCGTAGGATAATAGCCCACAATACACCAGGTGACCAATGATCCCAGCCAGTAAAGTCCACCCACTAGATTCATTTTATATACATACCTTATGATGGGTGGCAGCAGATAACGTTGCTCCTATGGATATATGGAATGTTTACTAAGTCGCACAATCGATAGTCCATCAGAGATGGTCTATGAACAATTCTACTATGCTAAACTATGGCAAATTATATGTGAGTAAGTTTGTGCTTATGGTATGTTAGTGTTTGCATGTTAATTATGAGGCATGCTATGTATATCATATGAACCATGGTTACTTTGGTGTACTGCACTTATATACTCCCCTACTCCTCAGCCATGCAATACACCTCATAGTCATGTTTTATATAGTACATATACTTGCCTGATTCCAAGTAGATACATAAAACCTATGGTTTGAGGTCTATGTGCATAATATTATAAAACCAGTGACTCAGGGGCATCAGAGTAAAAGTGAAAGTGGTAAGGTTCAGCATGCCCTAGGAAAATTTTAATATTATACATATTGAGATGCTATTTGGAGGCACTCTTTAGGCTGTAGTACTGTGTGTAAGGTGCTAGCTAGTTTGTTAGTTAGCTAGTTACTATACCTGACAGATGTTCAATAATAAAATTAAACTGGAGACTGACCAAAAACCACCTATATTATTCTGTTTAATTATTAAACCTTATCATTTGAGTTTATTAATGAAGAGATAAACTGTAAGGAATGTTTCCAAAGCAGCTACAAAGAGAAACAAGGTCAAAACTAGTATCTAATCCAAAACAGCCAAGCTGTAAAAAAAGTGTGCGGCCCTCAGAAAGGCTATAGTGAAAAAAGATGTGAAATCCAAGGTGGCGGCCAAGAAATGGCTGTGATGGTAGGTTAATGGTAAAAATTTTAATAACGACAATTCAGGTGAATTTTTGTGCCGCTTCACAAAATTTACCTGAATTGTCATTATTAAAATTTTTACCATTAACCTACCATCACAGCCATTTCTTGGCCGCCACCTTGGATTTCACATCTTTTTTCACCATAGCCTTTCTGAGGGCCGCACACTTTTTTTACAGCTTGGCTGTTTTGGATTAGATTTCATTTCTTTTTGTATTTGTATACCAGCTTTGGGACTTTTTTAACCTACATTTTTTTTCTTTACTACAGGAAGAAGAAAAGATGAAGTAGATGTACTTTAAATATTTTATCAGAAAATGTACAAATTATATATACTGTATAATACATATTTGACCGCATTTGCGAAAAGGAATCTTCCACACACATCCAATTTGCCAACTTTGACAATTGATAACGTCGGATTGGAAAGAGCTATTGCCTTGATATTTGGGCAGTGGTGAGCACCACTATAGCTGAATACATGGTTAAATTTTCAGGTTAATATGTTACTTGAACACTGAGTTATGGTCTCCAACGTTTACGGAATTGGATGTGTGTGGAAGACCCCTTTTTGCAAATCCGGTCACATATATTGATTACAGAAATCTCCATGGTGGTTTCTTTGTAACTGGACACTTTACAAGGTGACTTCTTCTAATTGCTCTCTCTACAGGGTGAATTGTTTGTAGCTGAACGATCTACAAGGTAACTTCTTCTAGCTGATCTCTCTACAGGGTGATGTGTTTGTAGCTGAATTTTGTATAGGTGATTTGTTTGCAGCTGAGCTCTTTACAGAATGGTTTCTTGGTAGCTGAACTCTCTAAAAGGTAACTTCTTCTAACTGATCTTTCTACAGGGCAATTTGTTTCTGGCAGAATTTTCTACAGGGTGATTTCTTTGCAGCTGAACTCTCTACATGGTGGTTTCTTTGTAGCTGAACTCTCTACAAGGTAATTTCTTCTAGCTGATCTCTCTACAGGGAGATTTGTTCGTAGTTGAATTCTGTACAGGTGATTTGTTTGCAGCTGAGCTCTTTACAAAATGGTTTCTTTGTAGCTGAACTTTCTCCAAGGTAACTTCTTCTAACTGATCTTTCTACAGGGTGATTTGTTTGTAACTGAACTATCTACAAGGTAATTTCTTCTTGCTGATCTCTCTACAGGGTGATTTGTTTGTAGCTGAATTCTGTACAAGTGATTTGTTTGCAGCTGAGCTCTTTACAGAATGGTTTCTTTGTAGCTGAACTCTCTACAGGGTGATTTGTTTGTAGCTGAACTCTCTACAGGTGGTTTCTTTGTAGCTGAACTCTCTACAATGTGACTTCTTCTAGCTGAACTCTCTACAAGGTGACTTGTTTCTAGCTGATCTCTCTACAGGGTGACTTGTTTGTAGCTGAACTCTCTACAGGTGATTTGTTTGTAGCTGAACTCTCTACATGGTGGTTTCGTTGTAGCTGAACTCTCTACAAGGTAACTTATTCTAGCTGATCTTTTTACACTGCATATTTGTTTGTAGCTGAGTTCTCTACAGGGTGATTTGTTTGCAGCTGAACTCTCTACATGGAAGTTTCATTGCAGCTGAACTCTCTACAATGTGACTTCTTCTAGCTGAACTCTCTACAAGGTGACTTGTTTCTAGCTGATCTCTCTACAGGGTGACTTGTTTGTAGCTGAACTCTCTAAAAGGTGACTTCTTCTAGCTGAACTCTCTACAGGATGATTTGTTTGCAGCTGAACTCTCTATGTGGTAGTTTCTTTGTAGCTGAACTCTCTACAATGTGACTTCTTCTAGCTGAACTCTCTACAGGGTGACTTGTTTTTAGCTGATCTCTCTACAGGGTGACTTGTTTCTAGCTGAACTCTCTACAGGTGATTTGTTTGCAGCTGAACTCTCTACATGGTGGTTTCTTTGTAGCTGAACTCTCTACAAGGTAACTTCTTCTAGCTGATCTTTCTACAGGGTGATTTGTTTGTAGCTGAATTCTCTACAGGGTGATTTATTTGCAGCTTAACTCTCTACAAGGTGACTTCTTCTAGCTGAACTCTCTACAGAGTGATTGATTTTTTTTGCAGCTGAACTCTCTACATGGTGGTTTCTTTGTAACTGAACTCTCTACAGGGTGATTTGTTTGTAGCTGAACTCTCTACAGGGTGATCTGTTCATAGCTGAACTCCCTATAAGGTAACTTCTTCTAGCTGATCTCTCTACAGGGTGATTTGTTTGCAGCTGAACTCTACATGGTAGTTTCTTTGTAGCTCTACAATGTGACTTCTTCTAGCTGAACTCTCTATAAGGTGACTTGTTTCTAGCTGATCTCTCTACAGGGTGACTTGTTTCTAGCTGAACTCTCTACAGGTGATTTGTTTGCAGCTGAACTTTCTACATGGTTTATTTCTTTGTAACTGAACTCCCTGCAAGGTGACTTCTTCTAGCTGATCTCTCTACAGGGAGATTTATTTGTAGCTTAACTCTCTACAGGTGATTTGTTTGCAGCTGAACTCTCTACATGATGGTTTCTTTGTAGCTGAACTCTCTACAAGGTAATTTCTTCTAGCTGATCTC